>NC_090748.1:101925-109425 GCF_036898095.1 Palaemon carinicauda | reverse complement strand
GACATGCAGCTGTTTTGTATTCTACCCTAGTACTTTCAGTTTTTAACCTCTTCCACTCTCTTTCTTTACGTCTTTTTTGAAAAGTTATTGATGGTATTTTTTAAAGACAAAAAATATAATTAATGACACGCACCATGAAATTGCTTTTATATGAAAGGAAATTTTCTTTATAGACTGACAAAATTATTTTACTCTCTACTTCATCACCAAGGTAAAAATAATGCTGTAGAAATTATATTGAGGCACATTTATTCAGAAAAAAAGGTAACTTCGATTTTGAAAATCAATGTAGAAAACGCCCCGAATAAGCAGTGAATAAGAAGCATCCAAAATAGAGTATGTCTTTTACATTAGGTTCATAGTTATGCAAACAGGCTGAGGCTATATCATCCACATCTAACATACCTACACCTCCTACTATCGTTTCCAGAGACCGATTAATAGTGTTTTTTTTTAAACAACTCCTAAAATAACTGATGGATTTCCATGATATCAAAGCAGGGAGCGCTTCATACAATGGCATAATTTTGGGAAATACTGTGCATTGCCAATTACGTTTCATTAACTTTTTTACTTAAGAAAATGAGGCTAAAGCCAGTCTTAGCCACCCACATATTCCCAAAAGTGATGACGTCCCTCAGTGACGTTGTTATAATGTTTCTTCCCCTGTACCTCCCATCCCCCGAATTGTTAAACGCCTGTTTAACTCCATAGATAATTTTCATATGACCTACCCCAAGCAATACGAAATTCTTTGTCAGTAAAAGTTCAGCATACCTGGTAATGTGATTCGGGTCTTTAGACTTTACATAAACACAAGACCAACGTTTTATATCTTACCCACTCACTTACATTGAAGATCAAGAATGAGACTTATGACAGGAGACGAAAGAAGCCATGCTAACCCTACACTTCGCACTTCAAGCGAGTGTTGGTAAAGCAATAGAAATATAGTTTTCTTTAGGTTAAGCCGTAGAACTCATTCTTCCATACAACACAGGTTACTCGATACATCAATTGCCAGGGAGAAAATGACAGAGAGCATTGTTTGATATAATTTATCATATCAATTTCACCAGACACAGTAGCTTGAATTCCTTAGAAGGTAGACTTCTAAAAGATGTTTCATATAAAGGCATTGACATCTGCCAATTGATAAATTTTGAAATCACACATATATATATATATATATATATATATATATATATATATATATATATATATATATATATATATATATATGTATATGTATATATATATATATATATATATATATATATATATATATATATATATATATATATATATACATATATATATATATATATACTGTATATATATATATATATATATATATATATACATATGTATATGTGTGTTCATACATACATAAGATTTATTATATTTCAACCTATAGTTTTATATATTTATTTACGTTATAGGTACCAGTACCTATTTTTGTTACTTAAAAGGTATTTGACAAATATCATTACGACTTTGTCACTGGAATTATACCAGACTTCAATTAATGAACCAATCAATCTTACTTTGAGAAATCCATTGACATTGTCTACATGCCAAGCTGATATACTCGTATCTAAGTATTCATTAGCTTTGCTTTTCCAAAATAATGTTATCACCAATTGATGGAAACCATAGATCTATGAGGGATAAAAAGAAAAAAAAATGGACACTTATACATTTTAATCATCATCACTCTCAAGGAAAAAAACTGTTTTCTATTTCTCCTAATGTTTTTATTTATTCATTTATTTATTTTTTTTATTTTTTAGTCGCAAATCTAAAATTAGTAGGAGTTCGAGTAGAATATCTCTCAGTGCGATTCCACACCCCTGCTTTAAACCTCTTTTATTATCTAATCATTATCTACCACCATAAAACATTTTATTGCTCTTCCAGCTTATTTTATATGTGCAGTGCACAGTTTTTCCTAACAGGGATTTAATCGGTAGCCTAATAACAATGGGAATGAAGGAAAGAAGGCAAGAAGGAAGGGGGGGGGGGTGTCGAGTACTAAGATAGCCATAGGTGTAAACACCGAAGGAGGGTAGGGGGAACCTCTGCATCACAGTTACGTGATTAAGTAACACTTCTTCGAAACGCTCTGAAGGAAAGGAAGAAATTCCTCTTTTTTTAAGAGTAAACGGGTTAATTAAGCACATCTGTCAATTCATTGTACCACCAAAAAATAGGCCAATGTTTGAAGCATTCATTGCTGTAGTTTCATGGAAATTCATAGGCTGGTTTGTTAGATATTTGGGAAAAACACTATTACACGGCCTCTGGAAACGATAGTAGTTGCCTCTCGCCCCCCCCCCCCCCCCCCTTCAGTGGCACATCATCACCACCATTTACTTTATACGGATATATCACATATGAAATTAGACTAGGATACTCATTAATATAATTGAATGTGATATAATGTAATATAATATAGCATAATGTAATATTTTCGAATCTAATCTAATATAATATAATATAATATAATATAATATAATATAATATAATATAATATAATATAATATAATATAATATAATATAATATTATTTTCTAATCTAATATAATCTAATATATCTGGTGACAGCCATTAATATCCTTTGTTGACATTACAGGAGAGAACATTAACAAAAAGAGATATTTGCGTAATTATATATTCTATAATCGGCCATTTTCCCCAAAAATGAATTACGTATCCTTTTAGATTCGAGGCAATTGCCACACACGCTATCATTTTATGACATATTCAAGTTTTTCTGTAGTTTGAGTAATGAAAAATAATCATAGTCTCATTACAGAACGTGGGGAAATGAACAATATTTAGTAGGAGCAAATAATGATGCCAAAAGAAAGCATAAAGATAGGTGTTAAAGAAAAAAATAATAACATGCAGGAGCTTTTAGAATTTATTCTTTATTGAATATATATTTTTCATAATCGTGAATGAATCAATTGCTTTAGCAATGAAATACAAAAACTATTTGCCGTGATTCACGAAAAAAAAAAGAAAAAAAAAATAACCTATTCATTGCCGGCCTACATCTCTACTAAAGATAAATTATAATCTTGGAATTAACAATAACTCAAAATTCATTCTTTATTTCCTCATAATCTATCTTTCCCTATAAGCGAAAACTACAACTTAGACAGAATAGTGTTTTCTCTATAATATATGAAATGACCTGATAAAGTTAATCTAAAGACGTTACAAATCTACATCCAAGAGACCTCGTTCAGTTTGGCACATTGGATATTAAGAAGAAAAACAACTGGCGTTATCGACATCGTTCAAAGGAGCTCACGAGCCATTCAACACTCACAGGCAATTTTCCTCATCGACCAATTCAGTGTCCCTCTTCCAGCTTTTATGGTATCGATGCAACGGAGTAAAGACACTCGCTAAGGTTTCATTAGGTTTGATGGAAAATGCTGTTGGGATATCGCACTATTAATCAATACCTTCAGCCAATAGCTCTTTTTATTACCCATTTTGCATTGATTTGATGATTTAGTAATTGATTAATATATCTGGAATTTTCTGACATTCTTTTATTCGGTCATTATGAAAGATTGTTTCAACAGGCTTGATGGAAAATATTGTTTGGCTATTGCAATTTTAATCAATACCCGAACCCAGTAGCTGTTTTTATTATTCATTTTATATTTATTCAATTAGTCAGTCATTATGAAAGGTCGTTTCATTAGGTTTGATGAAAAATTCTTTTGAGTTCTTGCACTTTTAATCAATACCTGAACCCAATAGCTGTTTTTATTCAACATTTTACATTTATGCAATTAGTCAGTCATTATGAAAGGTTGTTTCATTTGATTTGATGAAAAAGGCTGTTGGGCTCTTACACTTTTAATCAATACCTGAACCCAATAGCTGTTATTCTTCATTTTACGTTAATTGAATTTTTCATTCGTTATGAAGGATTGTGATAATTCTACAGAACATGTTGGTTTCCTGCCTCTAATACTATAATTATGGTACAAAAGATGTGTTATATCAATTAGGCACGGTTTTCTTTCCTACATTCTCATTCATTCATATAGATCATATTCATTAGCACAATTGTGTGCTTTAATTATGCTAGCTGACACATAAAAAGTAAGAATTGATATTTTAAAGACTTGGAATAAGTTGATTAATAAAAAAAAAATGGATATGGAAGTACTGAAATCGACCTCCATTTCACTTTGACTTCCTGACAATTTCAAGAGTATATATTTTACTTATTGTGATACAGGAGGCTACAAAACAATTATGAATTTATAATGCATGTAAAAGAATTTTTTTTTTTTATTAAGTTATCTGATTAAATGGTTATCAGTTTAAAGGCCGCATGTGAGGCTATAGGTTGGGCACTAAGCAATGTCATAGAAGTTCTCAATATACACATTTGGTCATCACTCGTCCCCCAATTGATCTAGGTTATGACCATGGAAGACTAAACAATAGCTTTCACAACTCCCCCTCGTAATCTTTTAGAATTTACTAACCCTCACACTAGAATTTCACTTTGGAACCCTTGGTTGTAAATCACAGGTGACTCCCCAGGGCTACCAAAACTGTTATCTAATAGCTTCCATCAAATGCCCGTTAATAGAAAATGCTTAATGATTCATATTCAATTATACTACGAATGAAATTCTATTCTATACCGTTACTGGTTGGCCTCCTCTTGTGAAAAAAAAATTACGTAACATGATTTTAGTATATATGAGAAAAAGGAATGATGTGAATTTACTAATCTTATTAATTACGGATAACATAAAAACAATTGTTTAAATCATACTATAATTATTGATAATGCTCCTAGAACTTTATACTATTAGGCAATGACTTCATAAATTTAACATTAATTTTGATTTTCTTGCAACTTATGTAATAAAGGAAGACGAGAATAAGATTATTCCTTTAATATAATAAGCTTGATTTTACAACAGAAAGTACACTCTATTATCTTTTTTTTTATATATATAGCCATATTTCGATTAACTGTGTAGTTTTGTGTGTCTTCAGTAACTAACATATGAAGCTATTGAATAGTAACTTTATATTTTACTCCTCAAGTTAATTTCTTACCTTTTCCTACTAATGATCAATTTTATTCAGATTTTAGAAGACTATTATAATCGCCCGCTAGTGTTAGGTATGTTAGGCGTGTTGTGTTCATTTAGGTATTTGAGGGATTTTAGAAATTATATATTTCTAGAAAGTATATTACTCGAGGATTCCAAAGAAAAAAGTAAAGTTGTCATTTTTCTAGCTCACCTTGGGCCATCATAGATTCTAAAAAAATGGTGGTTTTGTAAAATTTTCAGCTGAGAGGCTTTTGTTTTAATCTGTAAATACAAATTTCCATAGAGAATCAGTATATTCAATTTTGACTAACACTATTAATTTTGATTGTTATGAAAAGGTTATAACCATATTTCATTTATATGCTCTACAATATTAGATAATTACTTCCTCTCTCAAGTAAACATGAATACATTGCGCCTTTAAACTTAACAAGTACAGAAGTGTATCAGACGGGTTTACATAGGAGTAAAAACCCCATTTTACCTTTACAATACAATTATTATTCTTTATTATGTTTATTATGAAATATCTACTAACATCACATATAACTTTCAAGATACAGATCAGATGAAGATTACTCCTAGAGTAACTGACAATGGATAGAACATCTGGCCTTGAACACTTTGCACATTTTAGTACAAAGTACAAGAACAGCTTTCGGTCACCTGCCGGTCGTCATTATCAGTTCCAGTTTCCATGGCCAGGTCTTCATTAGGGTAAGTAATTATCCTGGAAATTCTCTAATATATCCCTGCATATTGGAATGACACCATCAGTTGTAGGTTTTCTTCTCTTTTTAAAGTTGGTAATGCTATTGCTTATTATCTGAACAGCAGCAAATATAGCTTTCATGATATCCATGTCACCATTATTTTATACCAAATATCGTACTATTTCCTCCTCACTGGCAGTTGGCTGTATAATAATGTATATTTTCTATAATCTTTTCGTAGCACTGTCTTTACAGCTGGCAGTTCATTAAGTGTCCTTTTAAATAACCCTTTTCTGCACCATGCTTGCGTATACGTGAGGCAAGTTATTCACGATGGCTCAATCATACTCATCAAGTTAGTGCCACCTTCAATGTACAATGTTCTATCATACAAATGTTGCACCTGCAATATTTACGTATATACTTCACAAGTCATTCAATACAGTTAAGCTTATTCTACCATATGAAAATTTAGTCACTTATCTCTTGATTCCAAATAAAATAGAAGTTAAAAAAAAATATGAAAAATCGGATTTTCTGAGTAGCTATATTTTGAAACCAAATTGGCCGCCAAGATGACCTAGAAATTTTTTGTAAACATCGATATTTGAATCCTCATTTCATAATCTTCAAAGTGTGTTTAGTTTATAAAATCCCCAAAAGGCCTACGAATCTTTATCTCAGAACATGGCAGACTTCACCCCATGTTACTTATCCTGATAGTCTTGCCTTTTGATTCTTGAGGTCCAGTAACAGATTTCATTCATGTTTAATTCTCTTGACAAATTTATTAAATGATTATGGACTTATAGAAAAATATTTGGAAATTCAAAAGATAAACTTAGGTGTTGAACTATTTTGTGAAGTAGCTGACCTTTTTCTTATATCTTATTTACCTCTATTACGTTGATTAGCTTCGCTTTCTCATTACCCTTTTAATTTATTGCTTTCTCTACTTAGACCACAGAGCTTGTGAGAAATTGAATTTAATATCAACATGTAACAGTCGTGATATTATTGACTATAGTCAATTTTTTTAGCGAGGCAGATTTGCACCGACTCGTAGGGGGGCCCTTTAAGCTCGGAAAAGTTTTCTGATCGCTGATTGCTGGGACAAGATAATTCTAACCAATCAGCGATCAGGAAACTTTTCCGAGCTAAAAGGGCACCGCTGCAAGTCGGTACGAATCTGCCTCATATATATATATATATATATATATATATATATATATATATATATATATATATATATATATATATATATATATATATGTATGTATATATATATATATATATATATATATATATATATATATATATATATATATATATATATATATATATATATATATATATATATATATATATATATATATATATATATATATATATATATATATATATATATATATATATATATATATATATATATATATATATATATATATATATATATATATATATATATATATATATATATATATATATATATATATATATATATATATATATATATATATATATATATATATATATATATATGTATATATATATATATATATATATATATATATATATATATGTATATATATATATATATATATATATATATATATATATATATATATATATATATATATATATATATATATATATATATATATATATATATTATATATA
>NC_090748.1:100000-101425 GCF_036898095.1 Palaemon carinicauda | reverse complement strand
TTATGGTCGAATGTAATTTACTGAAGTACTGCTGAGAACAGTATATGTTACATAATTTTGCCTTAGAATTACGGTTTTTTAGCAGTGTGTCGTTTTATTAGAAGAAACATAGGAATTAGGAAATTATAGGAACGATGACTGAGCAACGCCAGATAAAGCTATGAAAAAAAAAAAATAATAATAATAATAATAATAATAATAATAATAATTATTATTATTATTATTATTATTATTATTATTATTATTATTATTATTATTATTAATACTATTTTTTATTATTATTAGCTAAGCTACAACCCTAGTTGGAGGAACATGATACTATAAGTCCAAGGGCTTCAACAGGGAAAAATACCTCATTGAGGAAATGAAACAAGGAAATAAATAAACTACATGAGTAGTAATGAATAATGAATATAATAAATGCCAAAATCCGTAGCAACGTCAAAATAGATGTTTCAATAGGGAAATGTTTTAACGAGGTTATCTTGCTGTAAATTCGAAGACGAAACGAGAATTAAAAAAAGATGAAATAAATTTTGAATGATTTTTATATTTGTTTTCTTTACTCAATAGATACAGCTCACTGACACAACTGAAATAGTAATCGGATGTACGAGAGAATCCAAAATATACCACACTACTACTACTACTACTACTACTACTACTACTACTACTAATAATAATAATAATAATAATAATAATAATTATAATAATAATAATAATATCCTCCCGATCTCATAATGCTATAAAACTTTGAAAAAAAACTTAATGGTAGTTTCGATTTCTTATGAGAACGACGCAAATGATTAAATTGGAAAAAATCTTTTACAGTGTTCATCATCATCTCCCCCTACGCCTATTGACTCAAAGGCCTCGGTTAAATTTCGGCAGCCGCCTTTATCTTGAGCTTTCAAATCAATATTTCTCCATTCGTAATCTCCTACTTCACACTGCATAGTCCTCAGTCCTGTAGGCCTGTGTCTTTCAACTCTTCTAGTGCCTTATAGAGCCAAGTTGAAAGTTTGGTGAACTAATCTCTCTTGGGGAGTGCGAAGAGTATGCCCAAACTATTCCCATCTACCCTCACCATGATCTCATCCACATTTAGCACTCGATTAATCTCTCTTGCGGTTTCATATGGCACTCGCATAATCTCTCTTATAGTTACATTATTACTGAAATCTATAGTATGCTTCGCTGAAAATCTTTATAGCTTTTAACATTAATAAGTGTGCTTACACTAATCTTCTAAAGCTGAAAGATATCTTTATTTATTCTGTAGATGGAACGCTGTATAATATATTTGCATTTGAATTTTAAACTTGCATTCTACGACCCAGCTACTCTAGTAAAAGAATGTAAATATATTCATAGGTTGAGGTTCCACGCACAATGTTGTTTTGCCTCCACTCTGAGCAGTTACAT
>NC_090748.1:92500-95000 GCF_036898095.1 Palaemon carinicauda | reverse complement strand
AATAGCTGAGGCAAGTGACAGAAGTGTACCAACCATGTTTCACACAATTGTACATAATTCCTTTAGTATATATTATGCTTGTATCTTCGCTCTTCCCTCGCACTAAAACGAACATGAAAATTCATGTCTGGTTTTTCCTCTGTAATATTGTCTGTCTAGTGAACTTGTTATGTCCTGTTGCCTTGAGGTTTTGTATATAAGGAGAATGTTCTACAATATTATAACTCAGTCGTTTCCAACCTGCCTTTGAGTACAGAGCCTTACTCGGCGCCGTCACATTGGTGACCCCGGAAGTCGACTCGCTCCCACTGCCTTCCACCACCACCTCCCTAGCCCCTCCATCGTTGGTACTATGACGGAGACGGACACTACAGCAGTTGGCGCCGCAGCCGCCCCATTGAAACTATCACCATTCGCCAGCAGATAAGCGTTTGCTTGGTTTCAATGCGCTGAAGTCCACTTTCGTATCAGGGGCGTGACTCGCTCAACCACCAAAGCGGATTATGTTCTCGCGGCGATACCCGAGGACACCTTCCCAGAAATATGCGACTGGCTTTGTGAACAAGGAGACACCCCAATAGCGTATGACGCCCTCAAAACATACCTTCTGCAGCAGTACTCGCCGTCGCCAGCCGCTCGTATAGCAAAGCTTTTTCAGCTCTCACAACAACCGTTGTGGGACCAAAGGGCTTCGCTTGCCCTCAGGGAAATGACCAGTATCGCTCGCCTTCAACCTGCCGCAGACGGCTCTCCTCGTGAGGCGAACCTACTCCGTGCCCTTTGGATACGCCGTTTACCTAAACCTGTACGCGCTGCCATACCCGATGTCGATAGTTTACCCATAAAGGACTTGATGACCAAAGCCGACGCCCTTATGGACAGCCACTTCAAGACCTCCATCAACGCCTCCACCCCTGACGACGAGGATGCCTATTCAACGTCAACCGAAGCTGACATGAATGCCGTAGGACATACACGCCTACCCCGTGACGTGCCGAAGCGGCGACAAAGCCGCCCACCACCCACCAATCGCTCGCGCCCCAACGTACGACTTCTACAGCCACTTACTACCTCCCATCCGCAGCAGTTTTGCTACTACCACTTCAGATTCGGGGCTACCGCGAAGAAATGTGCCAAAGATTGTCAGTGGCCAAAAAACGTGTAAGTAGGCCATCGCTTGTGGCGGTGGCCTCCCGTGTTTCTAATCTTTCTTTTTTACAGGATGCAGGAACGGGCGTGCGATTTTTGGTAGACACGGGTGCTTGTCGTTCTCTTTTGCCAAGGAAACTCTTCAAGGCACAACGTAGTCTGTCTACATCTGCCAACGTCCGCTTGGTAGCTGCCAACGGATCTGCGATACCCACCTACGGTTACGAGAACCTCACATTATCGTTCGGAAACGGTAAATTCAATTGGAAGTTTCTCGTTGCTGACATCACAATGCCAATCCTCGGTGCGGATTTCCTCTCTCATTTCCACCTTCTGGTCGATGTCGCCCACCGACGATTGGTCAACGCAGACTCGTAGTTGTCGACACCTCTTCAACCCGCCCCCTCTAACCTCGCTCTCCACATCAGCGCACCCACGGATGCCTATGCCCACCTCCTCACGTCGTACCCGGAAGTTTTCCGTTCAGAACTTCGCCAAACACCCACGGTTCCTGCCAAGCACGGTATTTATCACCATATCAAGACAATGGGACCCCCAGTCTTTGCAAAATTCAGACGTCTGGCACCGGAACGATTGGCAGCCGCCAAACAGACGTTCGCCAAAATGGAGAAAATGGGCCTTTGCCAAAAGGCCTCCAGCCCACGGTCGTCACCCTTACATATCGTTCTGAAGAAACACGGCTCCCTCCGTCCATGCGGGGATTACAGGCGCCTGAACATGCAAACAGAACCGGATCACTACCCCCTCCCAAACATTGCCGATGTAACCTCCTACCTGCAAAAAGCGAAGGTTTTCTCTACGCTCGACCTCCTGAAGGGGTATTATCAGGTGCCTATGAACCCAGAAGACATCCCCAAGACCGCCATCACCCCTCCGTTTGGCATATACACCTTCAATTACTCCTGTTTTGGCCTTCGTAATGCTGGGGCAACGTTTCAACGTCTCATGGATGGCATCTTAGGGGACCTCCCTTTCTGTGTATGTTATGTGGACAACATACTTGTGTTCTCCTCCTCATAAGAGGAACACCTCTGTCACCTGCGCATCGTGCTCGACCGCCTGCAACAAAACGGCCTTGTAGTCCGGTACGACAAGTGTACCTTTGGCGCTAACGAAGTGTCGTTCTTAGGGCACCGTATCACTCCTGAAGGAGTCCAACCCCTCCCTGAGAAGGTAGCAGCCGTTCAGAATTTCCCGCACCCGTGACCGTCAAAGCTCTGCAGGAATTCTTGGGCATGATCAACTATTAACACTGTTTTCTGCCAGCCATTGTCCCCACTCTTACTCCCCTCTACGCCTCCCTCAAGGGCAAGCCAAAGGACCTGAAATG
>NC_090748.1:77500-85000 GCF_036898095.1 Palaemon carinicauda | reverse complement strand
TAAAATACCTAGAACATCATCAACATATCGATACCACACAATTTGGGAAGACCACACTGAAGGGATTAATCTAGATTCAAAAAATTCCATATATATGTTGGATAAAAGTGGGGACAAAGGATTACCCATAGCCATACCAAAAACCTGTTCATAGAAATCTCCATTAAAACTAAATTTACACTTTTTAATGCACAAACAAATGAGCTCAATAATAGTATGGGTTGATAAAGGTAAATCATAAGCATCTAAAATACCTGACAGGAAATCCAATAAGTCATCAACCGGCACTTTGGTAAACAATGAAGTTACATCAAAACTTACTAATCTATGTCTAGACGTAAGGTTAACTTATTGTAATTTTTCGCAAAGATCAACAGAATTTTTTATATGAGAGGTTGAAATAGATCCTAAGATCGGGGAAAGTAATTTGACTAAATATTTGGATAATTTATAGTTAATAGAACCTGTAGCACTGATAATTGGTCTGATTGGATATCCTGTTTTGTGGGTTTTAATTAAACCATATAAATAAGGCAAAGGCGGACCAGTGGAAATAAAGGCATTAATTAAGGATTTTTCTTGTTTTAAGATAGATTTTAAGTTCTTATTAAAATCTTTGATGACCTCGTCTAAGGGATTAACTCTTAATTTTATGTAAGTTGAAACATCAGATAAAAGTACATACATCTTATCTTTATAAACAGTAACAGAAACACGTAGGATGTCTCTGAGAGCCTGTTCTAATGAAAAGCACGATTAACAAGGAATTCCAATGAGTACTTGAATTGGGTTTGGCGATATCTCTTCATTTAGTTAACAAGAGGTAAAGCTGTCAGTCTGACTAATAGTAAATTGAGAAAGGGTTCCATCGCTTGGCAACGAAAAGCCGATGTATCAATAGACGATTTTATAAGCAGTTGGCTAAGTTAGTATTATTCCAAAAGAGTGTCATTGTTTATTGAATGTAACACGTAACTCTCGCCTCATTAAGAATGTAAACTTTTAAAATATACAAATGCCTGAATAAACATACACAAACACACACACACACACACACACACACACACACACACACATATATATATATATATATATATATATATATATATATATATATATATATATATATATATATATATATATATATATTATATTCCCCATTTTATGTTTATCTGTATGTAAAGAAGTGAGCAAAAGTGTGCATTTGCATTATATTGTTACAGCCTACTTATATACAGTATATATATATATATATATATATATATATATATATATATATATATATATATATATATATATATATATATATGTATGTATATATACATACATATATATATATATATATATATATATATATATATATATATATATATATATATATATATATATATATATATATATATATATATATAAATTGAGAGAGAGAGAGAGAGAGAGAGAGAGAGAGAGAGAGAGAGAGAGAGAGAGAGAGAGAGAGAGAGAGAGAGAACAAATGAAATATTTAAATTGATTCCAATATGATATCAATAACTGTTTCTTATCTTTATCAAGAGAGTGCGGAAAAAAATCATTTTCCCTTTACAAACAGATTTCTCATAAATATATATTAATACAGGAAAGGGTCTACCTTCCAAGATATAATGGAATTTCCTGATATTTGATCTAGCTTCCTTTATTAGTTTTCAAATTGTTTTTCATTTTGAGTAAAAGGAAAGGTCCTTACAATTTTTTTTAATCTAATTTAAAGTTTTCTCAATCATATTTTGTTATTAAATAAGTATTATTTTATTATCAACATATTAATAATTGGTTTTAATTTTTTATTTCAATAATTTGCTAATTCCATTTTACTAATTATATGATCAAATAAAAAGTAAGGAAAACGTTTATATTATAATGAACTATCATTCAGTTCTCCGATCATTTACAATATAGCTGCAGTGAAGTATTCAAAGTTGAACAATTATCTCCTTTAAAGCTATAAATATTATTGCAATTGAGTTGGATAGTAGCTTTGACCGGAATAAAACATTAATCTATAATTAATACAATAAAATTCTTTTGATATTTCAAATATATGTATGTGTCATAATATCAACTCTGACCCATAACAGTCACCCTTTATTCACACAATATATCAATACTAATAATTACAATTGTTATATTTTTTGAATTGTCTACTCACAATTTTGTCAAACAATTGATCAAAGAAAACTATTTTTATCTTCGGGATGGAAAGTTTAAAACGAAAACCTAATATCATATGTAACATATTTGTTAAATAGCATTTTTAAGACACGGTTATCAGATAGATGCAAATAGATAGAAAGATATTTATAACGATCCTTATGTGTGAAAAAGAAATGGAAAACCGAAAATTTCCGGTAACCTGTCACCATATTTTATAAATCTAATCGAGTCATCCACCAATCAACGACTTGGGCCATTTTCTCCTTCCTAGGTCACTCATTTCACATGCAGATTTCTTCTCCCTGCAATTCCTAAAGCTTCAAAAGACTCGCACGTCTCACCACTTTAGGCTTTTGGGCTTCTTCCTAAACGAAGGAAGGAATTTCAGAGGCTAAAAAGCATTGAGTTTTTTTGTGATTTATGGTTCAATCAATTCGGGAATGAGGCAGCTATAACTAGAATATTTTCATTGTTTGAATGGTAATTTACAAATACGACTGAATACTAGTAATTAGATTCCCCTGGAATAAGTATTCTATTCTTAATGTATATATATATATATATATATATATATATATATATATATATATATATATATATATATATATATATATATACAAAAATATGTATATATATATATATATATATATATATATATATATATATATATATATATATATATATATATATATATATATATATGTTTATATATATTTATATATATATACATACATATATATATATATATATATATATATATATATATATATATATATATACTGTATATATATATCAATATATATATATATATATATATATATATATATATATATATAAATATATATATATATATATATATATATATATATATATATATATATATATGTTTATATATATTTATATATATACATACATACATATACATATACATATATATATACATATATATATATATATATATATATATATATATATATATATATATATATCCTAGTCCTTGTATGCAAAATATGTAGAACTCTGTCTCTCACACAATAAGATTAATAAGCTTTTTAAGAGTATTATGATTTTCATAAATTATGGTGCGGGATCACTGAACTCTGTTATAGGTGATGTGCGCTAAGTGTACCAACCTTGTGTCACACGATCGTACATAGCTAATTTTGTGCTTGTGTCTTTGCTCGTCCCCTCGCACTAAAAAGATCCTGAAAAAACAGGTCAATTTTAACCATGAAAATTCTTGTTGCCTTGAGCTTTTTTATAAAAAGGAGAGTGTTCTATAATATACCCATTCAGTTGCTTTCATCCTGTGTTTGAGTCACTACCTTCTCTCGGCACGTCACATTGGTGACCCCGGAGTGGTTGTTCCTCCCGCCTCTCACCGTTACTATGACGACCTTAAAGCATACCTTTTGCAGCAGTACTTGCCGTCGCCAGACGCCCGTATAGCAAAGCTTTTTCAGCTCTCTCAACAACCGTTGGGGGACCCAAGGGCTTTGCTCACTCTCGGGAAAATGCCCAGTATCACTCGCGTGCAACCTGCCGCACATGGCTTTCCTCGTGAGGTGAACCTACTTCATGCCCTTATGGACAGCCAATTCATGACCTTCAAAACCTCCATCAACGCCTCCACTTGTGACGAAGAGGACACCTATTCAACTTCAACCGAAGCTGACGTGAATGCCGTAGAACATATACGCCTATGAATGTTGTAGGCCTTTGAATGCCGTAGGACACGCCTATGAATGCCGTAGGACAAACATGTCTATGAATGCCGTAGGACACACGGCTACCAAGTGACGAGCCGGAGCGGTAACAAAGCCACCCATCATCCACCACTCGCTCGCACCCCAACCAACGACTTCTACAGCCACTCACTGCCCCTAATCGGTGCAGTTTTTGCTACTACCACTCCAGATTCAGGGCACCCTATTCAACATGTATAGTGTGTCATTTTTAGAGGGGGGGGGGAGCCATGTACCAATCGTGTGTCACATGATTGTACATAGTTCATTTTGGGCTTGTATCTTTGCTCTCCCCTCGCACTAGATAGAACATGAAAAAACACGTCTCTTTTTCTCATAGGTAGCAGTGTCAATTTTAAACATGAAAATTCTTGTTGCCTTGAGCTTTTGTATATAGAGGAGAGTGTTCTATAATAAACCCACTCAGTTGCTTGCATCCTGTCTTTGAGTCACAACCTTTTCTCGGCCCGTCATACAAGTCTGAAATGTGACGTGTGGAAAGCCTATTGGTGACAGTATATTTCCATCACAGTGAATTCCACAAAATCTAAAAATTCAGCATATTGAGAGATTAACATTGCATTTATTTACCGACGGTTAAGCAGCACCTCTTCAGCGATCAAAAGAACACGGTTTTTATAACAAAATGAAAAAACCCATGTTCCGATGACTCATCATCTGTTCACATGGGACAGTATATATAAATATAAATATATATATATATATATATATATATATATATATATATATATATATATATATATATATATTACTTATGTATGGGTATATATTATTTATATATATATACATATATATATATATATATATATATATATATATATTACTTATGTATGCATATATATTATTGATGTGTGTATATATATATATATATATATATATATATATATATATATATATATATTACTTATGTATGCATATATATTATTGATGTGTGTATATATATATATATATATATATATATATATATATATATATATATATATATATAGACATATATATATATGTATATATATATATATATATATATATATATATATATATATATCTATATATATCTATATATATATATATATATCTATATATATATATATATATAGACATATATATATATATATATATATATATATATATATATATATATATATATATATGTCTATATATATATATATATATATATATATATATACATATATATATATATATATATATATATATATATGTATATATATATATATATATATATATATATATATATATGTCTATATATATATATATATATATATATATATATATATATATATATATATAGATATATATATATATATATATATATATATATATATATATATATATATATATATATATATATGTATGTATATATCATTAGTCCATTGCAGGACATAGTCTTCAGACATATCATTCCACTTGTGCCTGTATATGATCTTCCAAAGCCAGCCGATAAACACAAATTTTAATACCTCGTCAATTTATCGCCTTCTTTTCTTTCCCCTTCATCGTTTGCGATCTCTAATGATTTAGTCTGTTATTCGTAATGTCTATCTAATATCTGTCTATCTCATTAATGTCTTTCTCATTTCCATTTCTTACTCTTATATGTTGTTAGAATACTATCTATTTTCGTTCGCTCACGTATTGATGTTGCTTTTTTTCTTTCCTAGTGTTATTGCCATCACTATTCTTCCCATTACTATTTGAGCTTCAACTAGCTTATCTTCTAAGGTTTTAGTGAAGTTCTAAGTTGCTGATGCAAAGTTAAAACTAGTAACACCAACTGAATAAATATTTTTTGTTTTCAAAGAAAATGGCTATTTCCTTTCCATTATCGCATTTTGTTTACCAAAAGCTCTTTTAAATTGGTCTCATGTCCCGGGGAACACTTTTTATCCGTCCTAAGTATGTATATTTATTGAATATTATCTCACACTCATTTTCCATCCTATATTTATTCTTTCTCTAATCAAATCGTCCAATACGTTTTACCATTCCCCTCATGATTCCCTAAATAGAACTATGTTATCTTCAAATCTCACGTTGTTGAGGTATTTCACATCAACATTTGTTCTTAAAAGTTCTTCTAGGCATACTGCGACTAATTTAAGATAGATGTGGTCTCCCTATCTAACTTCTTCCTCAATCGGAATTTTTTCACTATCTTCACAAACACACACACACAAACACACACACACACACACACACACATATATATATATATATATATATATATATATATGTATGTATATATATATATATATATATATATATATATATATATATATATATATATATTTATATATATATATATATGTATATATATATATATATATATATATATATATATATATATATATATATATACACACACTTGTGTTTGCGTATATAAGAAAACCTACTTCGGCTATTTACGAGGTCGATGAAAACCGTTATCTTGAAGGGATCCTTGAAGCGAAAAAAAGGGTATAATATTAAAGGAAAGCTTTCGAAAGTATTGGACTCTGGTGGAAGAAGATGGGGTTATTTGGAGAATTTATCTTATAACTTATGGATTTTTTGTCCGTATTTTGAAGTATTAGAACTGTATGCTTAGCGAAAAATGTAATTGCCTAATATCATTTGTTTAAAAATTTACTGTTCAGAAAAATATTAAACGGTATTAAAAGAGTAATCATTATTTTATGCATTGTTGAGCTATTAGTCAAAAGGTATGCCTTTATAATCGGTCGTTTCGGCTTTTGGCTCAATGATGATTTTCGTCATAAAATAAATTCTAGCAAAGGCATTTTATGCAAAAGCTATATATTAAACTACTATTACTGAATATTACTGGAGATAGCATTGTTCTATCTATTAGAACAATGTGCTAATGATTTTTTAAAGTTTGTGAACGGGAAGTGCTACCCAACGCACTAGGCATAAAAGGAAAATTGATGACTTCCTTTTTGGTCGTAGTATATGAGGTGAGTAATAGTATCCCTATATCGTTTTAAACCTAAGGCGATATAAAAATTGCATCGATCATCGGAATTCCCATTTATCTCCATTTCTCCTTGTTTAAATGAAGTCTACACAGTAATTTGACCACCCGGTTTATCTTGCTGCCAGTATCAAGCCTCGCTAAAGGAGTAACTGCCTGGGCAATAAACAAGGAGAAAAAAACTAAATAATGAATCTTGAGTCAGTAAGGGAATACAATATGGTTAGCCACTACTCTCTAAAGAGTACCCTGTTTACCCAGTCAGCAGTAACTCCAAACAGCACTGAGAAATAAGCAAAGGTTGCTGCAAAATTCTAAAATGCAGCAAAAGAAGTTAATGAGGCCTGAGGAGAAAGGATTGGAAAGAGAAGGGAGAGATAAGAATGGGAAACTGGAACTCTGATAGTCTCACAGAAGAAAGATAGTTGGTGGATGTTATATAGATAAGGAAAATAATGATTCTATTTATACAAAAGACAAAATTAGTATTATTATCATTATTATTCATCTGATTATTATCAATATCATTTTTATTATTATTACTAATATTAT
>NC_090748.1:57500-72500 GCF_036898095.1 Palaemon carinicauda | reverse complement strand
AGAGAGAGTTAGTACGAAACATATACGAATGTCGACTTCTAAAAGATTTTAACTTTTAATCTCCTATAAGTTAATTGTTTATAAACCTTTCATAATTGACACCAACGCCTTTTTCCTTTTTTTATTTTTTTTTTCATCTATGGTTCCCTAAAAAATTGGATCATTTCCCTGTATTTGCTCTTCCCTATTCGCGCGCACACACACAGACACATGCATCAAATAAACATGCATATATTATTACACACACACACACACACACACACACACATATATATATATATATATATATATATATATATATATATATATATATATATATATATAAATAATTAAATATATATATATATATATATATATATATATATATGTATATATATATATATATATATATATATATATATATATACATATATATATATATATATATATATATATATATATATATATATATATATATATATATGTGTGTGTGTGTGTGTGTGTGTGTGTGTGTGTGTGTGTGATATCACCTATTCACGCGTACGTGGAAATGGTTATTCTTTGTGATCGTTGTTTGAATATCATATATTAAAAGATTCATCATAACGCTGATCATACTTAGCATTAAAATTCGCAAAGGCTCTTAAATTTACCCGTCATCAATTGTAACAAATACTTACCCTGAATTATGGAAAAAGCCTCATGTTGTTCCTTATTTTAAAAGTGGTGATAGAGATGAAATTTCAAATTATTGGCCAATTTCTATACTTCTAGTATTATCGAGAAATTTTGAAAAAATATAGCGAATCATATATCTGAATACCTAGAAACAAATAGCCTTATTTCCAGCAGCCAGTTTGGATTTAGACCCAAACTATCAACTGAGACGGCACTATTGAGAATATCCGATAAAATATATGATAATATAGACAAAAATATTTCACTACTATTGCTCTTAGATCTATCGAAAGCCTTTGATAGCGTGAATCATACTATTTTACCTCATAAATGTCAAACACTTAATATTGATCCTTCATGGTTTGCAAATTATTTAAGTAATCGTTCAAAGTTTGTCAGACTGGGAAATGTCATTTCTTCTCCGAGAAATATAGAATTTGGGGTACCTCAAGGGTCGATCATGGGCCCTATTTTATTTATAATTTATGTAAATGACTATAAGAGTTTTTTAGGAGACTGTTTCATAGTACAGTATGCTGATGATACTCAGATCTTAATTGAGGGCAAATTTGATTGCTTAGAAGATTTAATAAAGAGCTGAAGAAGTACTGAATAGGGCAAAATTATACTTTTAAATGAATGGCTTATTACTGAATGAAAACAAAACCCAGTATATATTTATAGGCTCTAGGCAATATATATCTGAAATAAATGATAACATTCATTTAAACTTTAATGGAACCCTTATCAAACCCACGAAATCTGTAAAGAATCTGGGTGTTTATTTCCATAGGTATATGACTTTCGAATCACATATCGACGAATTGTACAAAAAAGTTATAGGTATTCTTATATATCTAAATAGACTGAAAGACTCATTTCATCCAGAGACCAGCCTAATTATGGTACAGTCATTGGCACTGAGCTTGATTAAATATTGTTTTGCTGTGTGGGGATCAGTAAGTAATATACATATGAATCGAATTAAAAAAAATTTAAATGTTGCTGCTCGTGTTACCATTGGAACTGTAAGAAAATACGAGAATATAACGACTTTTTTTATTAAAACTTGGATGGTTGAAAATGAAAGATAAATACACTTATGAAGTGTGTATATTTATGTTTAAAGTTTTAAGAAATATGTATCCAGACTGGTTTTATCATTTTAGTACCATCGATTCTGTAATAGGAATCTACAAAAGACCGGCAAACAATCTAGTGGTTGGGAGACCCTACACCGATATTGGTTCAAGAGAAATAAGGACAAGAGGTCCACAAATTTGGAATAGTTTACCTCCTGTTTTGAAGGATGCAGCATCTTTAACTTCTTTTAAGAGTAATTTTAAGAAAAATCTTTTGAATAGAAACGTATAAACCTTTACACCTTTCCCTACTCTTATATTACAAGAGGAGATTGGCAACGTCTCACGTAAGATTTTGCAAATAATAGCTAATGCTCATACTAATTTACTACGATTATCTGAATACCAAAGTATTTCAGTTTTAGAGTTTTCTGAATGTTTTATCTTTTCTCCATATTGTAAAAATATTACTAGCATTTTAGTCTGACGATTTGTGTAATATGAATTCTAATACTTTTATTATGCAGTATAAAGCTACATGTAAAGAATACCCAATGTAACATTGGAGATAAAGGATATTATTATTATTATTATTATTATTATTATTATTATTATTATTATTATTATTATTATTATTATTATTATTATCAGTACTTAGCTTGCTATTAATTTTGATAGCCCAGCATATCTCACATGATGCTATAAGTAGTAATGTTACATTAGGTTTGAAATGGGAACACTGTCTTCGATATCGCAACTAGACGAAAATAGGTTTTATATTGGATTCATTTAATTTTTCTTTTAATATCTTTTAAGTCATCGCTGTTTTTACTTTATCTTTTATCCTTTGTTGTTTGCTTAGCCTGTTGGGACCTTTGAATACCAGCATCATGCTTTTAGGAATATAATTTCATTGTGGTTTTAATATGGATTTTATGGCGTGCACACACACACGTTTAATTACTTCCATTTAGTGAGTTTCAGGTTCTTGGTGAACTCCCATTAACCACCTGGCCTGAGAGGATTAGGGTTGTATCTAACATAATTTTTGTCAAGCGCCACCCGAGGGGGAAACTAATCCTTGAAAAACACCTGTAGTTACATTGGTAAGAGTATAGATCTAGAGAGAGAGAGAGAGAGAGAGAGAGAGAGAGAGAGAGAGAGAGAGAGAGAGAGAGAGAGAGAGAGAGAGGGAGGGAGTTTTATTCGTTGCCAAAATGTTTAACAATTATTAGCAATTATTGATTTTTTAGGGTTGCGGTAACCAATTGGAAACGTCCCTGCGTAGCATTTTGATGGACAGGAGTTCGAGTTACGCTCAAACTTGTTAGTCTCTTGAAGTGTCTGCAACCTCCCCATCCTTGTGAGGTAGGGATGGGGGTTTATGGGTGCCTATAGGTCTACCAGCTGAGTGATCAACAACCATTGCCTGGCCCTTCCTGATCCTTACTTGTGTGGAAAGGAGGCTTGGGTGCTGATCTTATGTATATATAGTCAGTCTTAAGGGCATTGTCCTGTTAGAACATTAGCCCTCTCCCTTGGGTCTGCCATTCATGATGGACCTGTATACCTCTATGAGTAAAAATAGGTATTTTCATGGCGCATTAGTTTGTCTCTAAAAAATAAAAAAAAGCCATCGTGCTCACCTGGAAAAAGGTTCTCTCTGTGATCCTGCTTATTAAGATTGTAATTTGATACTTATTCACCCGCATAGCCATTTTTCCTGTTCGTGATAGTAAGTAAGCAATATATATACTCAATTTTGAAGAATATATCCCTATGTAGAGAAAACACTTGGTATATTTTTTTTGTAACTTATCAAAATATATTAAGTTCTTATTCCACTCACATTAGTTTGAAAATGATAATCAACCTTAGCCGGTTGAGAAAGGCAGAACCCTACATGTAGAATATAATATTCGTTATATGAAAAAGTTATTTTAATTCGATATAGTATGTGTAGTACAGTATTTTAATCCTTCATGTGTTACTTTCATTACTTTTGCATAAAAATTAAAATAAAAGAAAAGTTGTATATTCTAAATTATATATATATATAAATATATATATATATATATATATATATATATATATATATATATATATATATATATATATGTGTGTGTGTGTGTGTGTGTTGGTGTGAGAAGGTTATACGCATACATTCGTCTCATATCTCTTCAATGTGATATAGAATTATTTAGAGTTGTAGGTTACTTCTTGAAATAAGTCAAAGTTGAATTAACTTCAAACAAATTTATTGTTAACTCCATCACTGGAGCATGGATGGATTAGTCGGAAGACCATTCCGTATGAAAAGATAAGTAGAACTGGTTTACCATAGGTTTGCTTTGATAACGTGACATTAGTTATCTCAGCATTTATTACAGATATGATCACATTGGATTATAATCAGAAGCCTTCTGGTTCCGGTGTAGAAATTAAAAGGTCAACTGTTTCTCACAGGATGCTTGTGATATGTTGACAATACATAAATAAATATTACCTATGCAATGATTTAGCTTGGTCTTACTTTCGCATCTCGTTATGGCTGTTGTTCACACTCCAACTCTCCTATGAACCCTTGGGTCAGGAGTTTATCAATGTATTATCATTATAATAATATACACACACACACACACACACACACACACACACACACACACACACACACACATATATATATATACATATATATATATATATATATATATATATATATATATATATATATATATATATATATATATATATACATATCACGGTAGATAGACTGCCTTGAAACATATGACTGAAACTTAACTTGTCATTGAATTTCAACAATACCATATGGTATATCGCGTCTGTCTATTGGGAATCGCCGTATCGAAATCACGAAAATAAACAAAAGTTATAGCGTCTGGAGAAAAACAGTAGTTAGATATTAAGTGACAGTTGTTTTTAGCAACACCACTCGGGAATTAGATACTGGATAATGAATCATATATCTCAGTGCTATTCTTTCGTAATCCCTGAATGCTTTTTAGTGACGTTAATCAAATATGTCAGATGGCTGACATGTTTTTTGTTTATCATTTTTGAAAATTATAAGCATTAGTTTGTAGTCTTAACTGAAGATGGCGTCTGTTGATTGAAAGAGATATGTAATAACTCTGATTCGGGAGAAAATCCTCTTAATTTTTAGAGTGATGAAGTTCCAAATGAAAGAAAAGACTTCGGTGAATTTCCGACAGCATAAAAAAATGCGTTGTTCGAACTTTCATCCGACATCTTGTCCCGATGAATCTGGAAGTTTTTCTCTGACTGCAATAAAAAAATGAAACCTCCACACTTATATCCAAACTTTTCTTTTCATCTTGTGATATTTTAGGATTCACATAGAGTCAATAGTCTAAGATTCTATTACGGGCCAATATGATTGGCCTTCACATTTCAAATGAATTAAAATTTGTAGAATGTTCGGTGAAAAATTGTCATTTATTGTTATTATTATTACTAGCTAAGCTACAAACCTAGTTTCAAATACTGTATACTTAAAACCCCGGTGCTCTAAAAGAAGAAATAGCCCAGGGAGGACAGAAAAGAAAGAAAGGTATAGAATAGTTTCCCTGAGAGTACTCTCAAGCAAGAGAACTCTAACCTAAGACAGTGTTAGACTATGATACAGAGGTTATGGCACTACCCAATAATAGAGAACTGAATGTGATTCTATAATCACATGAGAAGTAAAAGGCTGTTTTTATTACCATGTAGCACTGAAAAAATATTCTGTTGATCTTATTGTTCACTAATGGAAAAGCATAATGTGGAAAATCTACTTTCCCTGCAGTCAACCGTCAAAAGAAATATCATACAATGGTATACACATCTATGCCTATAACCACGTATACTTATATAAAAACACTCATACATATATATATATATATATATATATATATATATATATATATATATATATATATATATATATATATATATGTATATATATATATATATATATATATATATATATATATGTATGTATATATATATATATATATATATATATATATATATATATATATATATATATATATATATATATATATATGTATATACATTTATATATATATATACATATATATATATATATATATATATATATATATATATATATATATATATATATATATATATATATATATATATATATATATGCATGTTTTTGAGAGTTCAAGTAAGGGGAATATTAATTCTCTGAAAGTGAATAAATAAGTACTGAAATTGTTCTGTTCACCGGTCTAAGAATGAGGAAGATGTTACAAATTTTTTCTGTAAACTTCTCAAGTCTCCGTAGTAACAGCTGATGAAATCTTCTGACAACTTAATAGTTTCACTTTCTATCCAAACTTATAGAAATATACTATATCAAATATCTATTGCACTTCATATATTTACTAAGAAAACTTAATTCTTTAATTCGTAAACTATACACTATGGTAATGTAGATTTCAAATGATAATGTTCCAGTTTTAGATAATACGCAAAATAGCAATCGTTAACACATTTATTAAACATTATTTAGATTTATTTCAGAAATAGGTCTTTTGAAAGCTATTTAACTTTTATACTACCTGTTTGTTTTTATGATTTATTTTGGATTATCTTTTACAATCAATTTATAACTAAGGATATCGGCGTCGATGATCTTCCATCTAAGGATGCCAGAAACCCCAAATCAATCAATCTAAATATGAAATAGTGAGCATCCGGAAAATTATAAACATAAGAATAAAAAAAAAAAAAATATGTATATGCCTTCTAAAAAAAAACAGTACCACTCATTCATCTCGATATTACTTGAATTATATTGCCCAATTTGTCCAAAAGGAAATGAAAATTAAGACAAAGAAGAATTGTAACTCAATGAATTCCTGAAAGTAACATGGAAAATTTGCAAGCATTTCCTGGTAAACACAGTGAGAGAATGTTCCACCTGAATTTTTTTTTCTTTTTTTTTTACCTCTAAAGTTCCTTCTTATTCTGTGGCAAGTCTTGAGCCTTTTTCTGTCTTTTATGCGACGTGTTTATGTGGACTGAATATAGGTTTCACGAATCAAGAGAAATGACTGACGCTTCTGCGCAGACTTCAAGAAACCTTGGGAAAAAAAAAATGTTTCGGCTCATTAATGACGTCAGAAATTTTATTGGATTTCTCAAGTTTGGAGAGAGAAAACTCTACCTTTGGTATGTTTGGCTGTAAAATATTTTGATTATGCAACTTTATTTAAACGAATTAAGCTGTATTCTATTTTTTTTTTATTATCCATTTTTATATAAGCGAATTCAGGAATGTGTACTTGGACTAGTAATTCACCTATCATCTCCAGAATGATAGCTCATTAACTAGTTTACAACGCGTTACTATTCAGGATGATGATTTGTCAGTAAAACATTTTAAAATTCGACATCAAATATTATTCGCGGATGTTTTAACATCTATTAAAGGAACGTGTGTTAGTGATAATCATCATAAATAGCCACGTGAAAATTGGTTTATACCAACCAATGGAAGATGAAGAAAAGTTTAATTTAATTTTCCTGTTCTTATTTTTTTTCTTACGTATAGATGGATATTGTACAGGTGTAGTACTCTAACTTCTTTTATATGCAAAATATCATTACACCCGTTCTCAAACGCATAGCAATACTTGGCAGTAATATTTTTTCATTCCAATTTTTTCCTGTGCTGAAACACGATGTCACAAGAGGAATACCATTCTGAATTCGCCTCCTTCCCCCGTTTGATTCTCTCATAAAGATGACTAAAGCAACTTTCTTTGTATATTTTAGTGGTATTGAAATGGTAACCTTTGTTCCTTGTCCCTATTTCCTGGATTTTTCCAGGTTTATTTATCTAGTTTTCATAACAGTCTGGCGCTGTTCGTATAGCTAAAGAAATGTTGTAGTCTTTGAAGAGGAAAATTCTCCTGTATTTTTCAGATGTGTATGTCATGTTTTATTGATGCATTGAAATACTATTTTGGTCATTAATTTTGATAAATAGAAGTGATTTTTTTTTTCATTTCGCTATTAAAATAAAAAAAAAAAATACAGATACTAAATCTAAGAAACTCATCTCTAGTATATGATAATTTGGTGGTCGAACTACAAGTTATATATGGAATACTGCACTTTTCCAAATAAATCTTCTTCTGTCTCTTCATGATAAATAGATTAGTTACCTCCAGTGCTTTTTATTACTTTCCGATTCAGGTAATTATGAAAGTTTGTGAAGTTCAGGTAAGTTTTATCCAAGTGAGTTATGTAATTTTGTCCTCTTTGTATTTGTGAGTGAGTGTGTTTCCTTACATTAGGTACCGTAAGGATAAGTTTCAGATATATCACTATAATCCAAAATAGCTGTAAATATATTTCTTTCAATGATGTAATTTTTCCTTGTTATATAATTTTCCTTTTTTATTAGTATGAAACTTGGTTAGAATTGAATTGAATTGGCCTCCTACTGACACCATATATCAAATATAAATCTTATGAATGTTTGAACGGTAAATCTTTTTTAATCCATACGGAATATAAACCAGGTTTCATAATATACTCCACATTCGAAACATAAATATTGTTTTTTTTTCTGTTGCCAAATGTTAGTATAGTTATTTAATAATTTTCTTCCTTTTTTACATTGGCAAGTCTTTCGAAGATCAATGTACACTTCAAGATTATTTGTTATTCAAGCATTCCTCTTATGAAAAGAGTTTAAGTAGATTTAATACTATCATGTAAGATACCATTGCGATAAACTGCTTTAAGCCATGTGCGCATTTTCCTAAGCTCTTAAAATCAAGTTATTCAAACATAGCAGAGTATTCAGAAAATAATATCACCCCTGCTAACGTGATCATTCATAAAACACTATACGTCCAATGGTAAACTATTCCATTACTAAAACAGTAGAAATTGAGTTAACTAAGATATTAGTTATTATTTGTGGGTTGGTTGGCCTTATTAATAGCTACTCATAAATCAATCTATGAAGATTCATTTATCGGAATATTTCTTAACAACATCTTCAATTATCTCCTCCTAATATAGATTAAAATGTTCATATGATTTTATTTCCTCAAATGTACATTGAAGGTAGAGGGTATCGACACCGACCCTTATATAAACTTTGCAATGCTCCAGATGTTCTTACCATAATTATATCTTTTTAATTAGGGGAATAGTTTTCCAGGGTAGAGTAATACCTTCGATTCTTCATGCAGTATATTTCACAAAAGACAAAATAGAATATATATATATATATATATATATATATATATATATATATATATATATATATATATATATATATATATATATATATATATATATATTTAAATATATATATATATATATATATATATATATATATATATATATCTATATATATATATATGTGTGTGTGTGTGTGTGTGTGTTTATATATATATATATATATATATATATATATATATATATATATATATATATATATATATATATATATATATATCCATATAAATATACATATATATATCCATATATATATATATATATATATATATATATATGTATATATATGTATATATATATCTACATATATATATATATATATATATATATATATATATATTTATATATATATATATATATATATATATATATATATATATATATATATATATATATATATATATATATATATATATATATATATATATATATGGGAATCAAATGAGGTTTTAGTCTTAACCCTGGATAGGTACGGTCCTCGGACACCCCTTTAAGGGTATACTCGGACGCGAACGACCCCGACGCCAAAAAAAATTCTTGAAAAATCAGTTTTTGCAGTAACCTCCTTTTTTCTTTTGCCAAAAAAAACTTCAATGAATGCTTAAAACAACTGTAAAGATAAATACTACTCATCTGCAGAAAAACTATTTATTATAAATATTTTAAAAAATTAAGTAGAAAAAAAAAAGACCTGACATAAAAATTCATAAAAAAAAAGTTTATACATATATACACAAATCATTTTAGGAATTGATTCTTGAATGTTTAGGACACATCTTGATGTATTTTGGATGAAGTCAGACCCATGGAGGTGAAGATCTGAAATGAGAAAAAAAGGGTAACTTTTTTTGGCCAAAAAAAATTGTCCAAATTTCATGAATTTTTTTGGGTACCCAAATGAAATAGGAAGTGGCTAATTTTTTTAGGGAATAAACATATGTTATCCTAAAATAGAAATATGTAAAAAAATCTTCATTATTTTGTAAATTACATTTATATCAGGGGCCATATCTAAAGGTAATTTTTTGAGTACTTGGAAATTTCGTAAAAAAATACATATATTTAATATATAATATGATATTTATGCAGGTAAAAATATACCAAAATATCACAAATTCTATAGGGAACAAGAATATATATAGATAGGGCAGCTTACGCTTCGGATATGTCCACAAAATGGCCGCCAACCACACTGACTCAGACTCCCTAATCTGCCACTTGAAATGTAGGAAGGGTATGTCAATTTCAAGGTGTTATTTACTAATCTAATTATTATTGGATATGCATAAAAATTGTATGGTGGGTTGCTGGATAATTGTCGATTATTTTACGACTATAAAATTAAAATTCTGACCCAAAAAATTTTTTTTGAAGGGAAATAAAATCGAAAAAAAAAATGTAAAACAATATTTTAGCTAAAAAAATTTGATGATATTCAATCAAAAAAAAAGTAAACAAAATTTTCCGACAAATAAACATCTAGAGGAATCATTACTCTGTGATAGTTCCTTAGTACGTAGTAATTTTGAAAGAATTGGGAAAAAACGAAAAAATGGCAATCACCGGAAAATCGAACACATACCTATATATACGCCATATCTGGCTAAAAAAAAGATAGGCATGGGTAGCCAGATCATCTAGAAACACTTTCCAACACTATAAAAATATAAGTTTTGCGACACTACTTGCCAATTCCTTACGGTAACATGACTAAGCAAAAAAATGCAAAACAAATAAAAAGGGGCACTCGTGGAAAAATGGCCATTCTAATATACGGCATTTCAGAAAAAAAAAAATTTCAGCCACGTGCTAGGCAAACCATCAAGGCATATTTTCCGACAAATAAACATATAAATGAAATATTACTCTGTGATAGTTCCTTAGTACGTAGTAATTTTGAAAGAAATGGGAAAAAACGAAAAAATGGCAATCACAGGAAAATCGAACACATACTTATATATACGCCATATCTGGCTAAAAAAAAAATAGGCATGGGTAGCCAGATCATCTAGAAACACTTTCCAACACTATAAAAATATAAGTTTTGCGACACTACTTGCCAATTCCTTACGGTAACATGACTAAGCAAAAAAATGCAAAACAAATAAAAGGGGCACTCGCGGAAAAATGCCCAACATTCTAATATATGGCATCTCAGATAAAAAAAAAAGACATGCACGTGTTAGCCCAACCATCAAGGCACACTTTCTAACACATAAACATGAAAAAAAAATCAATAATATACGGCAATTCCTTACTACGTAGTAAATTTTTACAAATATTGAAAAAAAACAGAAATTGGCAACCGCAGTTTAATACCCAATATACCAATAACTATGTCGTATCTGACAAAAACAAAATCACGCATGGGTAGCCAGATCATCTAGACACACTTTCCAACATTAAAAAAGCAAAAGTTTTACGACACTATTTCGCAATATCTTACGGAAAAATGACTTGGCAAAAAAATTTAAAAAAATTAAAAAGGGACACTCGCGGTAAAATGCCCGACATTCTAATATACGACATCTCAGATAAAAAAAAAGACATGCACGTGTTAGCCCAACCATCAAGGCACACTTTCTAACACATAAACATGAAAAAAAAATGAATAATATACGGCAATTCCTTACTACGTAGTAATTTTTACAAATATTGAAAAAAAAACAGAAATTGGTAACCGCAGTTAAATACCCAATATACCAATAACTACGTCGTATCTGACAAAAACAAAGTCATGCATGGGTAGCCAGATCATCTAGACACACTTTCCAACACTAAACAAGCAAAAGTTTTACGACACTATTTGGCAATATCTTACGGAAAAATGACTTGGCAAAAAAATGAAAAAAAATGAAAAAGGGGCACTCGCGGTAAAATGGTCCTCGTGGTGATGAACGACATTTTAACTAAAAAAAAAAACATGCACATGGTAGCCAAACAATCCACCAAGACTTTCCACAACTGATAACCTATACAAGTTGCACCATTCTACGACAATTTCATAATACGTAATAACTTTGATAATTATGCAAACTACCTCAGAAGGGTAAACTCGGACGCGAACGACCCCGACGCGTCTCAGAAATCGGGGAAGGAGTACAGCTACAGCAATGCACATCTGGACACTACTAGAGCGTGTAGGGGAGACACCTCCTGCAGGTCGATCACCCACAAATTCAGTCACAGGGGTGAGTCACGTGAGAAAAACCTGTTTTTTTTTTACGCTCGGGGTCGCAAACGACCCACCGTACCTATCCAGGGTTCTTAATATCTGTAATAAGAATGTTTTTACTTTTATATATAAGCCATGATAACGAAGGTGTTCATGTCAATAAATGTGATTTACCTTTTCAAAACGTTTTTATGTCCTGAAATCAGTTTACTCTTCAATGAGATTGTGTTTCACGAACCAATAACTGGCTTATGAAACGAACAACAGCAAAGAAACTTGATAGAAACCAGCAGCTATAATCTTATGAAACTAGTGATTGAAGATGTTTTATATCTTTATATATATAAATATATATATGTATACATATATATACATATATATATATATATATATATATATATATATATATATATATATATATATATATATACATATACATATACATATATATATATATATATATATATATATATATATATATATATATATAAAGATATAAAACATCTTCAATCACTAGTTTCATAAGATTATAGCTGCTGGTTTCAAAAAGTTTTTATGTCCTGAAATCAGATTACTCTTCATGGAGATTGTGTTTCACGAACCAATTACTGGCTTATGAAACGAACAACAGCAAAGAAACTTGATAGAAACCAGCAGCTATAATCATATGAAACTAGTGATTGAAGATGTTTTATATCTTTTTATATAGAGATATATATATGTATATATATATATATATATATATATATATATATATATATATATGCATATATATACATATATATATATATATATATATATATATATATATATATATATATATATATATATATATTCCCATATATATGTATATATGTATATATATATATATATATATATATATATATATAAATATATATATATATATATATATATATATATATATATATATATATAAGTATATATATGTGTGTGTATATATTTATCTATCTATATATATATATATATATATATATATATATATATATATATATATATATATATATATATATATATGTACATATATTTATTTATATATATAAAGATATAAAACATCTTCAATCACTAGTTTCATAAGATTATAGCTGCTGGTTTCTATCAATTTTTTTAGCTGTTGTTTGTTTCCTAAGCCAGTAATTGTTTCGTGAAACACAATCTCCTTGAAGAGTAAACTGATTTCAGGACATAGAAACGTTTTGAAAAGGTAAATCACATTTATTGACATGAACACCTTCGTTATCATGGTTTATATATAAAAGTACAAACATTTTAATAACAGATATTAAGACTAAAACCTCATATGATTCCCATATTTCAAATTCTGTGTTGATCAAAAGGGGACAAGTAATGTTTTTATACCCTTGGTGAGATTCAAATGAAGTCAAACATTGAAACATATAATAATGTAGGAAGATGCTTCCACTAACAATAGTCTGTGTGGGGGTATGGAAAGCTTAAAACTTCTTATTTCAGATCACGGTAAGAACAGATTTCCTTAGTTTGCCATTTCCTGGACTAAATCTTTATGTAGTTGTTTTTGCTGCTTTTATCCCATTTTGCTGTTTCTTTTTCAAGTATGAGGAGCATCCGTGCAAGGGGCAAGACGCAGGGAAAGTATCCTCTACTTCCAGTGGGATTTGGCTGCAGTTGCTACTGTAGGAGAGGAAAGACACGGTGGAAGTGGAGAAACTTTTGAAGTGGGCGCTTCCAAAAACACACTTGCACTGTTGCAGTAACACTTTGACACACGCGCTACACATTTCTTTCCTATTACCTACGTCAAGCTCGTCCGAGGACATCCTACGAGCACCGTACCCTAGGGCTGTTGCTTTACGCCTGTCTAACGATTAATGATAACCCCGTACACTGTACCTAAAAGGATTAATGCCCTCAGCGTGGAGATTTTTCACAAATATCGCCCGGACTCCACACCTAGGTAACGAATTACATCGCTTATGTTAACCGGTTTTCGACGCAGTGTCAAAGATTTCTCCGTGAACGTCACGGCTTTTGTCATCGAAGGGGCTCGAGTTATCTCCCTCTTCTGCTGACCCTTCTGACTGACGATGACGTCCGTGTGGATGAGCGAAGCCGTGATGTCCATACTCCTTAGACACTTCATCTGAAACATATTCAATTCCTGTCTCTCCATCACTTTCATTCCCCACAACTCTGATCCATACATCACAATTGGTACAATCACTGTTTTCATATAGAATTCTCTTCACATTCATGCCCAACCCTCTATTTTTTACTACCCCCTTAACTGCCTCCAACACTTTGCTACCTTCATTCACTCTCTGACGTACATTTGCTTCCACTCCACAATTTGCTGCAACAACAGACCCCAAGTACTTAAACTGATCCACCTCCTCAAGTAAATCTAAAGATAAAATGACTAAAAACACGATTGATCATAATACCTCTCTTCCACAAAAAGATTTCATAGTGAAATTTAGGCTATTTAGATTTGAATATATCTCCGTTTGGAATGACAATAAAAGTTTACATTTAATAAAAAAAAATTTAATAAGAAATACCTCCAAACTACAATATTTTTTTATAAAAGACGTAGCAAGACCACAATGTTTATCTTATATAACAGGGTTGTACTTTACCATATATTTAAAGAGATTTAATCATTCGAGAAATATTTAATAAAAAGAAAAAAACAGATATTTCCTCGTTGCTCTGATTGATATGTGGGCATATTGTATCATATAATAGCACAGGAAATTGTTTCTTGAAGAATAT
>NC_090748.1:45000-50000 GCF_036898095.1 Palaemon carinicauda | reverse complement strand
ATACTATTAATCTCAACATGAAGTGACATAACATCTGACTCAGACACAAAGATGCAATGTCTACACTGAATAATACTTTTTTATATGCCTAAGGAAACTCGTTTCTCTTCCAATATAGTTCCAGATCCAAATGGTAGCAATGCATGCTCTCATATTATTATTATTATTATTATTATTATTGTTATTATTATTATTAATATTATTATTATTATTATTATTATGAAGTAAACCACAACACTCTTTGGAAAAGCAGGATGACATAAGCCCAAGGGCTCTAACGGGGTAAAATAGTCCAGTGAGGTTAGGAAATTAGCAAATAGATAACCTGCAAATGAAGTAATGATCAATAAAAATAGGATATTTTAAGAACATTGAAATAGATCTTTCACATATAAACTATAAAGGTTGAGGTATGTCAGTCTGTTCAACAACAGCAACAAAACATTCTCTGGAAATTTGAATTTATGAAGTTCCACCGATTCAACTACCTGGTTAGGGAAATCATCCCACAACTTAATTACAGCGGAAATGAAACTTAGAATACTGTATAGTAATGAGTCGCATGATGGAGAAGGCATGACTATTAGAATATGGAAGTAAACAACATCAACACTATTGTATAGCTACAGAATATAACATTCGTTGTAACGTGTAAAATCAAGAAAGCTGTACATATAAACCATATATATACTGTATATATATATATATATATATATATATATATATATATATATATATATATATATATATATATATATATATATATATATATATATATATATATATATATATATATATATATGTATATCTGAATTTAAAAAAAGATTATCATTACTATGGATTTTTCTACTTAAAGCACTTCAAATATGGATAACCCCTATAATGAAGGAATAATTATAGATCCTCAAGAAATAGCAAATACAAAAACATATCAACATATATGAAAGTTATAAATGATCACCCAGGCTCTCGATGTTGAAAGAGGTACAACTCTTATATCGTTTGGATTAATCCAAATCTTTACACTTAACCTGGAAGCAATCAAAAGGATTATCGTCGGAAATTTATGCTTTATTTCAGGAATTGTAGTTTAGAATCTTCCCAACGTTGAATTTCAAATGAAATTAATAACCAAATGGTTAAGAAACCATTTCCTTGTGAATTTATTAATATCAGACTTTGCTATTACATTTGGTTCAACAAATATCTTTGCAAAAACTTATGTCGTGTTGTGTTATTTACTCCATTTTACAATGGTCATGGTCGATAATCTCTAAAGAGTTTAGTAAATGCAAAGACATTCTCGCCTGCGGGCTACATAACTTGTCATGGGGAGACGTATTAATAAATTGATGGTGTAATATGTTAATTGTACATCTAAGAGTAGGAATGGCTATTTTTTTTTATTTGAATATTGTTTCCAACGATAACTCCATAAATCAAGAATTTGGCAGTTTATATCTTTCTCTTTATCCTGTTTTATTATCGGTGGTAGATCATCATGTTCATTTTACTTATCTATAGATATCTACAAGGACTTATTAGAAAAAAAAACAAACATAAAATTCTCCCCCTGAGTAAAAAAAAAATACCGTAGAAATCCGATGACGATATATAAACACTTCGGAAAATATATAAACGTAATCTTTCGCGGTTTTACTTTTCAGAGGAGACATGTCAGCATAGCACGTCAACACATCCATCGTGATTAGAAGATATTCATTTGTCCTTTGAATTTCTTAAAATCCACTAAGCAGGTAAGCATGTATTCTTTTTAAATGCATCCTGGGAATTAGTAAAGAATGCACTTTCGTCAGTGAAATTACATTACTTATATTACAGTAGAAATCCTGTAATAAAGGTTGCCAGGCATTTACCATTTAAGAAAAAAACAGATTACATTGACGTAGAGTAATATTACGGTTACCAACCTGTGAGAAATAATAACAAAATGTAGTTAAATTACGGTGACCGGCATTTTTACTGAAATATGACTAGGAATGGTGTATTTTTACGGAGAATTTCCGATTAAAATTACGTTTATTTACTGTATGTATGAAGAAATCTACAGTTTTTCATTACCATCTCAACATATATAGACTTCCAATAGAACATACGCCTTTCATTTTTGTACATAGTGAGGAGATGAGCATTTAATTTATGCACGTGTAGCCACGTAAGAACTGTATTAATTGAATACCTGGGTAACAATACAAAATCACCTCTTGTACGTCTACATATATTTTCATAAAGTAAATAATCAGCACTTTCCAGAACTTCACAAATCTACTTCCAGTTTTCCATCACTCTCCTGTTCTGATGTGATATTATCTGGCATCCATGAACCATCCTCTTGTATATCAAATTTGCTATCAATCTTTATATCGACATCATCATTCCACAATACATGCTGAGAGCACATTATGAAGTTTGTACCTGACGACAAAATTGAATGTCAATTCTCAAGTCCTTCCAATTGTATTTCGCATGTTTACACACATATACATACACACACACACACACACACACACACACATATATATATATATATATATATATATATATATATATATATATATATATAAATATGTGTGTGTGCGTGTGTGTGTGTGTGTGCGTGTGTATACATATGTATACATACACACACACACACACACACACATATATATATATATATATATATATATATATATATATATATATATATATATATATATATATATATATATATATATATATATATATAGTCATCAATGAAAATATATATCTAGATATGTTTTCTCCTCTTATTGAAACCTATTCTAGTGTGAAGAGTAATTGCTAATTTTGGGAGGCATTATTGCTTATTTCATTTCATTAATGATAGAAGAAATAGCAGATTATAGTCAATATATTTTTATCTTCTGATATTATCCCATGTAAAAGGGTACAGGGCATTTTATCTAAGGACCCAGTTGGGAGGGAAGGGATTAGTCAAACTCAGAGCATTCTTAGAATATAGCAAATAAATCAATAAAAAGTCAAAGTTTTAAGACCATAGAACTCCTGTCTTTGATAACGAGAATCACTTATAAAGCCAGTTATTGTAATTCATGATAATATCAATTAAGTTGATAGGCAAAATGAAAAATAATAATTTTCTAAAAGCTTAAAAACAGTTACACAAACATTATTTCGATGGTTACAGGTACATTCATAATAAGAACTAATTCAATAAAAGTATGCAATGACATGAAATACAAAATTACAATCTTTTTAATGTTTGCTGATGAATTTTATCAATGTTCTGTTCACGAGCAGATTCAGCAATTCACCATATTCTGCTATGATTGGAACCGTGCATAATAGTTCTAACAACCCAGTCGATTTCAAGATTATTTTTAGCAGTATACAGTAAATGTAACCAGCATTGCTGAAATATAAATTTGTAAACTCACATATGTGTTCCATTCTCTCTTTATGAATTGATATAAGGCTCAAAATCCAATTTCTAAATCACATGGCACTTTTTTTTTTTTTAAGTTATCTTGAACTATCATGATTTCTGATTTTATTTTTAATATTTTTTTTTTCCAAATCTTCTTGGAATTCAGCAGCAAGGTACCACTTGTCCCAATGATATTTGACTTGATACATAAGATAAGTAACTTACCTTCAAGATTCTGTTTTCACAAAAACGGTATGAATGTTAGAATATGGATACGGATACTTCTTTTGTTATTTGTCTCTGGGATAGAAAACGGCAACAGGTTGCTAAATCAGCCACATATAAGGACTTGTTCTGAAAAACAATAGGTTCTTATATATTAAAGTAAAGGATTAAGCAGTATTCTTAGTTAAATAGGGAATGAAATTTAACTGCAGTTAAGACCTGTTCTCATATATATCTAAAGCATAACTAATTATATCAACCGATGAAATGTATAGGTGAAAGAAAAATATATTTTTCTGTTGTGTCTTCTCTTTCAGATATATTTAGGAAATAATTTTTACTTCCTTTTCTTTTAATATAATAAATCTTAGCACATTGTTTTTGTTGATGAAAACAAAGAAAACAAATGTGTTAATTCTTATGCTTATGTTTATCTATACTCAATACAGTCAGAAATTAATGATAGGGTTGGTCACCTGGTTGTGAATGTATTTCCCCAATGTTGTCTGCCACATCTCCACAGATTGCCTGCCCTCTTTCTCCATCGCCTCCCCACCTCCTTACATTATTTCTATCTCCCCCCATCAGTTTCTATATAAATTGGTGTATTTCGGATATTATTCTTACTTTTGTTCCACACCACCATAGTGATAAAATTGTAGCCGTTTTTTCTGTTTACAGGTTCCCCCCATCCAGAACTTGTCATAGAGAGGGGGGGGGGGGGGGGGCACCTCCCATGTGCGTATGCCACATGCTGTTGCTGCACGCTCTGAGATACACACTCTCGAGATGGACTCCCCTGCTTCAAGCTTGTTGTATGGCCACCTTCATAGCCAAGCTGAGACAGTTATCGTTATCTACATCATGGACAGATACTTTGGGAAGAAGAGAGAGAGAGAGAGAGAGAGAGAGAGAGAGAGAGAGAGAGAGAGAGAGAGAGAGAGAGAGAGAGAGAGGGGGGGGGGGTATTGCAGAGCAGGGTGGGGGGAATCCGTTTAAAACCTGGTGCCCTCATCTATCGTCCATTTTTCAGTGCCTTAGGTATAGTCCTTCATACCGGGTTACCTAACAGGATACAAGAAACTATTGGACCAGACTCATAAAAATTGCTTTTATGAAACCTGATCAGATCACTAGAAGATTTTCACCTTGCCGTTTCTAATCTTGAATGATCGGGCACTTTGGAAGAGCCAGCGTAAATGGTGTGGCTCTCGAGGCAGCGATGGTTTTCAAGTGGAATAAAAAGCAAATATAGGATGTTTCCGAGTTCCGAGTGGGAATTCGTTCACATTGGGTATTCAACCTACAAAGGCAAATATTTGCAGGAGAAAGATTTTCTGACTACCTA
>NC_090748.1:20000-37500 GCF_036898095.1 Palaemon carinicauda | reverse complement strand
TCTCTTGAATACACAAATGAAATACATGAATAAAATACCTACTCTTATGCTAGACCAGCTTCGTAAGAATATATATTAAAAAAGAAATATTGTTTCTAGAACTGTGAAATAATAACAACAGTGAATCATCCCCTTCAATACTATTCTTTTATATCCTGCTCAACATTGTTCTACATCTTAATGGATTAGATAGCTCCAAATATATTCTAAATGAAGAGTTTCAAAATATGCCCGAAGTTTGTAGAAAGTAAATTAATCAAAGTAATTTGTTTAAAGAACGTTCCTTTGGTTATTTTCAATGAAGATAAAGTAATTTGTGAGTGCATTTTCCTCTGGTACCTCGCAAGAAAAAATAAATTTGAAAAAAACATCTAATGATTTTTTCTTACATCTGGATTCAGGCTGATTAGCTGGTGTCACAGTCATCTGGAAAAATTTCATTGTAAGGAAGATAGTAATTAGGAGCAGAACTAGCGTGTTTACTTGTAGTCTATTGACCTGTATGTTCTAGTACTTAAGATGCTTGATTTCGTTATATTCTATACACCATGTCGTGTTTTCAAAATTGAGATTCAATATTATTGTCGATGTGTTCAGAGAATTTAAAAAGTTTTCTGCAACTATCTTAAGGTAAAAAAAATTAAAATAAAGATGCATATTTCGCATTCTTTTGTTGAAAGTAAAATAATATCACTGTGTTTTTACATGATTTAATAAAAAATTACACAAAAGGGAAAAAGTTTGGTTACATATTTGAAAAGATTAAACCGTATGATCAAAAGCTTCTCTGTTGTCTGTCTGTCTGTCTAGAATCAGATTATGAGAGATGTATAAAAACATATGCAGCCATTCCACAAATCGAATTGTTCAGTTTCATCGGGGTTAATTTTACAATTTTCATCTTTCTTCCTCCAGATAGCACCAACGAGGCTGACCTTCACACGCAGGAGCAAAACGAGAGCATTTTCTACATTTCACAGCATGCTAATGACGTCATATTGTTGCCAGATGCCATGGTGTACATTTCGGAAACCAAACCACCAATTACTCTTCAGTAATTAAACGTTTAATGATAAATTTTAAAAAAATAATAAAAAGAATCTATTTCAAAGAGGACCCTCTGTTTCACAAGAGGTCTGATTAATTGTATGGCCTACTTGGCAAGAAAGAGCTGAAATTCATAGCTCTGGTATCCATGAGAGAGAGAGAGAGAGAGAGAGAGAGAGAGAGAGAGAGAGAGAGAGAGAGAGAGAGAGATTAAGGAGGGACATTGATGGTCTCTACAGGCTATTTCCGTGAGCAGCAAGTTCAAGGTTATACGTTGTCAGCTCGCTTCATGAAGTTCTCCCACGTGGCAAGTGGGTGATAATATGTTCATGTGGGCGAAAAAAAAGAAAAAGAAAAAAAAAAGATAAAAGTTTTGGGGAGTATGTTCGAAGAAATGGCGCAGGGTGAAGTCACGGTTCATTTCATTTTGTTGTTGTTGAGAGTGTCCAAATTATTTTTGTTGTAATATTTATTTGTTCTCTTATTAATTTGACTTTATTGTTCATCTAATTTGTCTTTGCATTATATAATGCATAGTTCATTCTTTAATCTCCATTTTCTATATTCCGTAAAATCCCTTTTGAGGTCTTTTGATGTGCAACATTCTGCTCTTTCCATTAGATTTGCAGCTTGTTATGTATTAGTAATGGTAATAATAACAACATAAATGAACAGCAAGTGAAGTATGCACTGGTCTAAGGACACTGTAATAAGATGATTACTCCTAATATGCACCTATGGGCGCCCGCACCATGACGTCATCTCTTTATGACATTCATCCTGTGATATTTAAGGAAGGATTCCAAAGGCTAATAGCACCAAGTCCTGCTCATTATCTCCATTGGATAAACATGTCTGAGCATATACATGCTTGAGTAATGGCCTTTTATGCCTTGACTTAAAACGGTAGATAAATACATGAGATAGAGATTGAGCTGCAAAGTATATGTATTCCAATTATAGCTTGTTACAAATATGTTGACAAAACCTTAGTAGTAGGAAATATGCCTCAGATACTCACTTTTTTTTTTTTTTGGGGGGGGGGGGCGTTGACTCATTTACTCACTTTGACTCATTTACTCACCATGTCACATTTGCTAACCTTGTCCCGTTTACTCAGTCCGTCTGGTATGGGTCTGCCGAAGCGACTCAGTTTGGGGATTTAAATGTAAGGTTATGTTTACAAACAACCCCCCCCCCCTCCCCCGTGGGTTGGGAGGGGGCGTTTGCAGTACGTAATGGCATGTGTGGAGTTCTCTATCTGGATGACCCATGCCCCTAGACAGTGACATTGATTCTACAGACCACACAGCTTCTTTGCTTTTTTTATTTTTCTATTTTTTATAATAAGACACGCATTTGTATGCAGACGAGGCCTTCCTTCCCCCTGACCACATTCCTTTCAATTTAAGCCTATGGAAAAGTACCCATCTCTCTGTGCATTCTTTTTTTTTAATCCCAAGACACACACTCTTGTGTGCCAACGTGATGCAATCGAGTTCACACGCCCCCGTTGTCTCTCTCTCTCTCTCTTTTTTTTCTCTCTCTCTCTCTCTCTCTCTCTCTTTTTTCTCTCTCTCTCTCTCTCTCTCTCTCTCTCTCTCTCTCTCTCTCTCTCTCTCTCTCTCTCTCTCTCTCTCTCATCTTTCAGTGCATTTGTTTGAAGGCCTTTCGCTTACATTAACATATATGAGTAATAATTACTTACATTGACATATATGGGTAATAAAAAACGTATTACAACTTAGTTTCTTTTATTTTACTAAGCATACATCCAAAATAAAATTTCGAGAATAAAGACATAGCATTTAGTGGGGAAAAATATGACCCTAACATTTGCACGCTTAAAAGTGGTAGGAAAACTTTTATTGATTATGCCCTGACATCGCAATATACATTTCGGGTTTGATCAGTGGTTATCACTCCCTGGGTTTCTCCAAACAATAAAATAATTCTATTCTTATTGACTTGCCTATCAAACGTTAAATGGATTCTTAATCCCCATTTTTCTCTACTTCGAGAATATCCATCAATGCCATTTCAGGTTTGAAAGTAAACACAATGACTGCCCGACCCCGGTCGTAGCAATCATAATGAATTAAGTGATCATAAGTTAAGCCTAAAGATTTTGTCTCGTAGTGAAAATGAGAATAATTTTCGGGGAATTGATAGTTTATGTAGTACAACTTGGAATCATTCAGTGTGACCCCTATGTGCTTAAGGTTATTATGACCAAAATAAATGGGATTCCTATTCAGAACACCATTGAAACTTTCCATATAAACAATAGTGAGGTATAACTTTTCTGGTATAATTTTATTAAAAGGTAAATCCAAAGTTGCCTGCATTTGATTAGGGGCTAGCGCGTATATCCTGTAAAGTGCTTTATTAAAGAAAGTTTCCACCGTACTGTTGGGATTTGAAAGTGCCTGATGAAGGGCAAGTAAAGCAGGGGGGCATGGGATGATTTTATCAATATGGAGCCTGGCTTCTCGATGAAATCGAAATTCTTCGGCCTCTGCGGTGGAATTAATGAACCACGCATTTGGGGCTAAATCCAACTTGATACGAACGTCGACATTATCCATCAAATATCCATCTACTGAAGCCACATCGAGCATAAGTGGATGAATAAGATGCAATCCTTCTCTTTTACCTTCAAGCCCCTCCTTTTCCATTCTGTTCAATTTTGTAAAATTATCGTCTGGTAAAACGTTTGAAATTGATGTTCCCTTGTAATCTTGGAAAAGATATCCGAGCCGTCCGACTATTTTGACGGTGTGAGACTTTGCTGTAGCTAATAACTTTATGGAAGACCAGTAATTGAAATGGGGATTTGATTCTACGAGCCTTTCGCCGATATAAACTTGGCTCGACTTGAAGATTGTATTCGCCAAACCATTGACAAATACAACATTTACATCATCCCCCAACATGCTCCCATCGGGCCCCGTGACTTTTAAATGTAGTTCAATACTCAAACTGGCTAAATCAATTAGTGTTCCTTCTACACCATTGATACAAAATTTGAGATAACGATCAGTTATTGCTCCCCCTGATGTAAGATTTGTTGGTAGAATAAAACTCGTTTGCCGATCAACCACGGAAGCTTCCACCACTCGTAAACGATTAGGCCTGGGAAAAGCATCCACCACCCCTGCGGTGTATTTTGCGGTGGGGAGTTCGTTCCCTACAAGACCCGCAATTCTCGGTGCCGCCAATTCCATGTTGAATGACATCACACCAATGCCTATTTACTAGAACTAAATCACATTTCACTAAACACGTCTTTATATCCTATATTCCTACATGAAGAGATTTTCTTTTTACTTACTCTTTTCTTCCCATATCATTTAACATTTTTTTCTTTTCTTCCCTTTGCCAGTAACAATATGTCGTCCTGTTGATTTTAGCACCTCCAACCCTCTCTGTTTAAGGTTTGATTTGAAATCTTTTGTCTCCTGTTGTAAATCTCCCATGAAATTTTACCCAAATTCAAGGGTCGAGGACAGGACCGCCTTTGCCACAAAGGGCGCACCCTTTTAGTCCAGCTAATAGACTGAAAAGCCCACTCCCTTGGTGGGAACGTCTTGGGCCTCTAAAAACCTCAATATCACCTATATCCCCTCCACGCAAGAGTTTAATGGGGGGACTAGTGAATATGATACTAAACTCCTCAGGAGACGGGGAAAGAAAGGCTACCCTTATGGTAACACACTCTTGAATAAACGTTTGGTGTGGGATGTTGAAGCGTTTCTATAATTTTCTGCTTTGGCCTAATATGAAGGATGCAAATTGTGCTGGCATCCTCACGAATGTGTATCTCCCTTCCTTCTTGGTCAGTCAGGCGAATGAATACTGAATCCAATTCCTTTTTCCCTAAAGGGTAGTACACATAATTATGATACCCTCTTGTTCTACTGCCCCACATACTAAAAGTATCCAATATATTAACTTTTCACCCGTGAAATAGGACCTTTCAACAATATCTGAATAAACGAGGACAAAGTCCACCCCGATGTGGGAAGGGGGAAAAGGAGCGAGCAAATCATGAGTTTTGATTAGAGGATTACCTGGATTTGTTTACAAAAATTTGATAAGGTTTGCCTGAATTGAATCCTAATGCAGCTCCTATTCTTTTCCCAAATTTTAATTTGATGGCGTGAATAGGTCCTTTTCGATAAATTGTCTCTTCCGTTTCCTGTCTCTTTGTAAACTTTAATAACAATCTCTTTCTTTGATAGTCATATTCCAAGAGACCCGCCGTGGGTTTATTTTCTTGATAAAATCTGAGTGGGAAGATCTTCCTCAAAGCGTATGTTAAATCTTCGTTAATGCTGGAGACCATATACCCAGCATCAGTGGATAGAATACTTATTCGTGGTTTGTAAATTTCATCAGTAGCTGAAGTTGCTTTTGTTATTATTATTTCTATCCTTGAATCGAGTTCACCACTAATAAGCCCATAAATTTCATTAGGGTAATGGATATTGACAAGGGCTACTTCATGCTCCGAATTATGATCTAATTTTATACTATTTTGTAACTTGTTTGTAAAGCTGCCCGCATTATTTTTAGGGAATATATCCCTATTTCCGAGAGATGTCAGAGTTACTATATGACTTTCTCCAGCCATAGCGTCCAACTGAAGTAGTTAGGATGAGACGGGGATATTTGAACCGAATTAACGTAAAAAAAATTTAATTATAGAAGCTTCTATTACATAATTATTCTCATTCGCAAATGAGAAGAACATTCAACTCGAAGATAAAAATACAAAAGGGTGAACATTACACAGTAATATTTTTGTTCTTAACATATGAATAAATTTACATGAATAAAATGAGAAAACAAGTACATTTAGATACCACCCCTATTACATAATTATTCGCCTTCCCAGAATGAGAAGAGCGTTTAACTTGAAGATAAAAATACAAAGGATAAACAATACACAGTATTTTTTTTTAACATATGAACATATTTACATGGTGAAATGAGAAGACAAGTACATTTAAATATCACCACTACTACCTAATTTTTCTCCTTCTCAGAATGAGAAGAACGTTTAACTCGAAGATGAAAAATATAAAAGGATGGATCTTACACAGTAAATATTTTTATTTATAACATATCAAATTTATTTGGATAAAGTAGATTCTTTTTTAATTAATAAGAAAATAAGTAGATTACATTAACATATCACAACCAGACAGAAAATCTTCAGATGCAACAAAGGAAAACCTTTCCAAGTTATCCAATTCGGGAGGCAACAGACATTTTTCGCTTACCAGCAAAATAATCTGTTAACCTTTACCAGCCAACCTCCTACCCAAGTTCACCAAATCTGGAAAATAGTGTAACATCCATACTCTATCAGCGCAACCAGGCCTCCTAATTCCAATGGGGATGGCGTATACATTAACGCTCTCATTTCTTTTCTCCAGGGCAAAGTGTTCCAATTCGTGTAGACACCTCTTAAAGTTAAAAACACGCTCCTCAGTTGTATCATTTTTCAAGTTTGAAGCGAAATGCGTATTCCTTGAAGTAGTCACATACGATCTAAGTTTTCCATCGACATCATAATCATATGCATACCCGTAATTAAACTAAGTTATCAACGTGGCTACGCACGGCACACTCGCGGTGGGAGAACTCGGTGGTTTCCGTAAGATGACACTTCCAACGGGATGTCGCGAATGCATCGGTATAAATTAAAGAGCCTTCTTCGACAGTTCACGATATTTTTGTAGGGGTAGGATTTCTATGTTTGCGCCGCAAGTCCATAGGATACGACGCCGATGGAATGGCCCACCCACCACCAAGCACACATTCCCCTTTCTTAGAAGTGGTGCCGTAAAGTCGACGATGCTTAGTTTTAGCGGTGAGGACTGCATCGTGCTGGGATCGTGTTGTAAACTGATCATGGAACCTAAACTAACTAGGACTACAACTTAAGTACTTAAACTCCGCCCCCTTTACACGCCTCCCGAGTACGACATGCTAAGACACGTATTTCGCGTAGACTTAGCGGTGGGCATTTATTCCTAAAAAGGCACCCACCTCAGTTTACCTTTTACTTTTTTTTCTTTATTTTCGTCTCTTATTCTCCCCCCTTTTCCTTTAATTCCATACATCTGCTTCCGAGCTTTTGCATTCTTTATATAAGTATAGGGCACTCCAACTGTATCTAGTAGGGCTTTATAAAAAGGCACATCCTCTTCCTCATTAGCACCTGTTTGCTGAATTAATTTATTAAACACGTCTATTAAATTTAAACGGAAGATGGGTTTCCTCAGGTTCCCTCTATCATCCCACTCGACATCGTCCCGGCCTTCGAAGAATTTAAGGAAAGCGAAGGCGTACCTTCTGCTGGAGGGGGATAATTTTACGTCAGTTATATTCTCCAAAGTGGTATTGGAGTAAGAACGTGTCTTGGGGAGGGGGAGAGGATCATGCGCGCCTTTCTCGCCCGATCCGTTTTGCTTCCTTTACTTTGGTTCATTTTCCAACTTACACTTCATCGTTTCTATCATTTTGACTAAATTTTGGAGCAAATCTCTCTTACTCCCTCCACCGACCTGGTTATCTACCCTTCCATTTTCCTCTACATTTTGTCTAGTGTTTTGAACACTTATTTCTCCGGCGTCTTGGTGGTAATTAGACCCTTCTACCGTCTTTCGCGGTACCAGGCAGAATTCTCTCATTTCCCTAGTAAACCCCCAATTAGGCTCGCCATGAGAGAAAGAAGGACTGAAAGTATGGCGCCTCCTCTCTGCGATGATAAGATTTTTCTTTTCTCTTTAAACAGTGTCTTTTTCCAAGCTACCGTCCTTATTTTGGCCCTATATTTTGTCATCTTTTCTATTGCTTTACTATCGCGAGTTAGATTTTCCTTCAAAAAGTTAGCGAAGATCTCTGATAAACAGTCGAGATGCATTCTTTGTAGTAAAGGAATTAATTCAGCCCTTTTTTTTCTGGGAGAGGTTATTTAAGAAGAGAAGAAAATCCCCATGTTTGTGTATGAGCGATTTCATTTCTAAGTTTCCCCCAACAGCCTTTCAACATCTTTACTATCTACCCACGTGTTAAAACTTGGAGGGTAACCCCTCCACGCCACGAGATACTTGACTTTACCCTTCGTAACTTTCTTTTTGATAATGTCAATAGGGGAAGTTTCTGGTATGGCAGTGGGTATTAGTTCCGATTTACAAAAAATACCCTCAATTTATTTCACCAGCGAGATCCTCCAGATAATAAGTCAAAGGAGCCTGTCTCCAGTCCACACTCCGAATTTTTAATATTTCTAATGTTTTTCGAATTTTATACCCACGGTGGAATACCGACCGACGGAGCCCACTTGCAATGCGCACTGTCTGTCCTACTGCTAACGCCTTACTATTGTGTTTCGATGTAAAGATGCTTGATTTATACATACGCTGAAATTGACGCTTAATGATTTCCGGGTTTGTATATCCATGAACTTCGAGGGGCGACACTCCCACTCCCAACCCTCTGTGTTAGGACCTATTATAGTTTTTTACGAGTTCAGGGAGGATATCAAGATACACGAGAGTATTTCTCAGAGTTAAATGTTTATATATCTTTTGCTTTAGAGTATGTATAACACGTTCTGCAATGGCGGCTTTGATATCATACGAGGAAACGCTGTAGATTTTTATATGTTCTTCTTTTAGGTACTTGATCGTAAGTTTGTTATAAAATTCCGACCCCCTATCGGTAAGGAGCCGACTAACACCCTGAAATTGAGGTAAAAAAAGGATTGCTTTTAGGCCTATTAACAGAGTCTGCACCTTCTTGTTTCTAAGAGGAACGACCTTGAGGTAACGAGAGAAAATATCTATGCAAATCAGAAGGTAGTTTACGCCTTTGTTGAATTTAGATAAACGTCACATATCGGCAAGATCGCACCTGATGATAACTTTCGGAGCTGGAACCACCAATTGACGTCTGCGGAATTTTTTTCTCGTAAGTGTATGGAGAGCATGGGCATCTTTCGTGATCAAATAGTCTTTTACGTCAATTATGGTAATTCGCGCGTCTAAAGCTCCCAAACTTGATGGGTGGGAATAGTTTTCATATAACGTTTCTAAAATCGTCCTCTTTATGTCTCCCATTCTCTAAAAACAACCTCGCACGAGGAACTCCCCGCTATATTTGTCCTCAACTGGAGTTCGCTAGGAATATTTAAACTTGAATCAACCAGCAAATGGGAAAAAGGTTTAGTCATAACAGCCTTTCTATAAAAAATCTCAAATTTCTTTGATAAAGAAGAACCAAATATTTGCCTTCCTATTAACTCGACTTACGATATATCCCTCGTTCTCAGCAATAGCATATGGGAGCCGTTTATACTTATATTTCTGGCGTATTTTCCGCTGTAAAACATATTTTGCGTAATAAAGAGAGCAGAGATATTTTTATGACGTTCTTTAGTAAAGACATCCACAACAATTTTGCCCTCTAGAGCCTCGAGAAATATATCATCGAGGATATATAAAATAGAATACGGGCCAGATTCCGTATCTATCTCACTCATGGGGTCTACGATATTTGCAAAGAGAGAGAGTTTTGTTCCTATTACTGGATGCGATTTCAAAGTATGTTGATCCACGCAGCACATAATAATGTGCGTAAACTTACTTTCATATTTTACTATTGATTTTTCTATAAAGTAGGATTTACCAGAGTTGGAAAAACCGATCACAATGATATGTGCTGGCTCTCTAAAAAGGTCCAAATCTGTAGCTTTAAAGCACTTGTACATTTTAACTAAACCTCTAGCTGACTGAATGGTATTATAAATGTGTGGTCATATAAGTACCACAAAATAAAAAAAAAACCTTTAATGGAATGCGCCAATCATTTATTTTCTCTAGCAAAACAATATATGGGGAAAGCTAAACACTAATTATTCGCAGTAAAGTTTTTTATTCACTCCTTCCAGTTTTCTGTCATTCTATTATCGGTGGGTGGAAAATAGACTGTAACTTTTTCTTCTCTCTTTTTCCTTAAATTTTCAGAAACAGGAGGGATTGGTTCTGAAGGTGGATTCAGTAATTTGGGAAGGGGGTTGTTGATTCGAACTTCACTCGCAACTTCCTCATCTCCCACTTCAATATCGGGATGCCCGTATGCGTAAGAAGTGTATGGGCTTATATGGTATCTCTTCGAATCAAAAGCTGAGAGACACTTCTTTTTTACTTTAGTGGTACTCATTTGTCCTCTCACATTTCTAATTGTCCGTACAGTGAGATAGTTGACGCGATGATCTTCCAGGATTTGGGAATACTGTTCGCGGTTTAGAGAAACATGCATGTGACCTGGTATGCCTTTCGCACGATTAATGTGACCCTGTATCTGAACTAGCATGGAATACATTTTAGGTTTCAACGCTTTCACCTCGGTTATAAGATTACACCCCCCCCCCCCCCCCCGTTTCTGATTTTAAAAGCCCCAGCTCCCCTTTTCTCTCATTACTAAAAAGTGGGTGATCAACGTCGAATTTGGAAAAATCCATAAATGATTTAAAGGGTTCTTGCGCTAACTCCGTATTAAGATCGTCAACTTCCAGAGCAAAATTGAAACTATCTGTATCGGTATAAAGGAGTTTGACTTTATCTCCATAACTATTCTTAAGAACCTTATAAAAGAAGTAGTAAAGGTCAAACTTGGCCGATTCTAAAATGGCAAAACCTATGTAATTAGGCATATTGATGACGACCTGAGGAAGGGTAGAAGTGCAGATAATACGGTCTTCTAACAAATAGATGGTTGATTTTAGTCTCGGATTCCGGGCTTCCTTTAAGTAGGTGGCTGCTTTAGTGACAACTTTACTTTTTTCATCGTATTTCAAAGGGTTGAGTATAGTTTTCCCAAAGATGCAGTTACTCATGGCTTTGAAGGCTTTTTTTTCTGTATTTGAGGTTGCTGCGCTCCTCGCTTCGATGTTAGTTTTAATAAAATCCTTCATGTAAGCACTTTGACTGAATTCATTGACTGAATGCAAAACCTCTAGTTCTAGGCCTAAGTCCAAATACAACTGTAAAAGAGGGAGGGGAATAAGATATTCTTTATTTACTGTGATGGGTGGCCATAAGCTTTTTACACTTTACAGTCATGCGTCCCCCTTCGTGTTCTAGTACGCTTTTACAGTAGGGTGGTAGATTTCTAAAAGCAACTTCCTCGTGGGATAAGCATAACGGCAGTTCGTCAGTGGCTCTAGCAACTTCTTCTGAAGGTGCTTTAGTAGTGATGAGGAGCCAGTGTCCTTTATCCCCATTTGTATTAGCATTTTCAATACCCCTTCCTAAAAAACAGATCCTTTTCTTCATCGGAAAGTTTATGAATTCCACTAGTGGGAAGATTCTTAGTCATAACTGTTGCATACAGGGAGTTGAAGTCTAAATAAAGGATGTAAGAACTTTGGTGGAGATCAGGATTATGTTATGGATTTACTTCACGGTTGTAGGCAGTGAATGATTGACGCACCACAGAAGTGAAACCCCCCCCCCCCTAATATTATGCCTGATTAGATTATACAATTCCTCATCATAGACGTGATCCAACTCAATCTTGCTCATCTTAAAGAAGCTGTGAAAGGCGTAGGATGGAAGTGAAACATAGTGTGGTAAATCAGGACCGTACTTATCATAAAGTATGAAGCGCCACCAAATGAGAATATCCCCCAATAAAGTTGTGTCTATAATAAGGTAAAGGAGAGGAAAATCTTTCAGTGTTTTACATTTGCTTATATCCCAAACATGCTGAATCCGTTTATATTCCTCCGATATATCGCGCTCCTTTAGCTTGTTGTAAAATGCCGATTTGGGGAGCAAATACATTTCCTTGAGTTTTGAAAGACTGTCTATATAGTCATAGCAGAAAGGTAATTTGCCTTGAATGACTTCACCCCGCAGTTTGTCATCTCTAATCTCGCTTAACATGTCCTCTGTTAAGCCAGCCTTCCTTCCATCCCTAAAATATTCGGATGCTAAACTATCCAAAGAAGATCCTAAAAAGGCTAAAGAGTCGAGGAAAACTAAATTATTGACGGTTATTCGATGAATTTTAAGCCCCTGCTTCGTCATGATTGTAATATCGACTTTAGTTTTCAATTCCTTAAGGATAAGACCCAGGTCGTAACTAGAATTGTGCGCGAAAACAGGGAGTCGAGTTTTAAGTTCACCATACGATAAATTGCAACGCGCGCAGTAAGCTCCAATAAAGTTATTCTTGGGTTTGGCGTGGTCATGGTGTCTGTGCTTGTCGCGGTGATGTTTGAACGACGTCTTACACAGCTGGAATACAGTCTGCTGTTGGAAAGTTCTTTCATCCTCGGCCGACATATCAATGGGGAATGTTTTCCACTGTGATCTTGTCACCGCCCAACAATCACTAAAGTCTGACAAAAAGTTATCGAAGCAATCATTCCCGCAATAATGACTGGAGGCGGCTCTTTTTCCTTCGCCGTCGATAATAATATAGCAGTAAGCTATTGATTCGTGTATGGTCTCCACACCACAAGCCCCGGGGGATTTCTTAAAAGCTGATTTTAAGTCAAAGACGCACATATAAGAAAACTTTTGCGTCTTATGGGGGTTTCTAAATCTTACTGTGCTCCCGCGAGAGGGAAAATTCAGCGCCACTGACAGGTCGCAGGTAGCTTCATGCCGTTTTTGCCGGTCTGCTGTTGCATGCTGTGATAGGCAGTTATGGCAGAAATAAAGAGGATTAGAAGGATTTGCCCTAGCAAAATTTTTCACAAAACGGTGAAAATCTTTAATGAGACATATATGATCACCACCCATTAGTAGGAGGGGCATAATAGTGGGGAATTTTTTAGTTCCACACCTTGGTAACTGAATGATATACCTCCCATCTCCCCCTCTTTCCATTAAATATACGTAAATAGAGAGTTGATTCATTAAATCGAGGCGTGAAATATCCTCTCACTGAATAGGCATGGCAACCTTGTTGAAGTTAACATATAGCATGCAACGGCGGATCCTATATACAGATAAAGCTATATTCATCCAACGAGGATTTAGGGTTTGTTTAGACATCCTATAGGCAGCCAGAGATTGAATAAAACAGGAATTCCCAATTACAGACAGAATAAAGACGAAAGCCCCACCACGGACATAATTTTTTGGGTAAAGGGGAGCGCCTAACCCAGCAATTACCGCCTGGCGGTGGTAAAAATTTTGAAGTTGTCGATACCTTCCACTATCCATCCACTCCCCATTAATTCATTGACTAGTTGAGGGAACCTAGAATTTACCGCATCCTCCCATTCATTTAGGAGACCGTCAATTTCACTAGCATTGATAACCGTGGCCGGGAGCCACAGCTCCATAAGGGTATTTTCCGTTTGTTCCTTCGCTAAGAAATTGTTTCTTCATGATTGAGGTCAAAGGACCAGCAATCTTACTATGAAATGTAAAGAATAATAGTGGATCGCTCACCGAGGGAAGAGTGTATTCCTCTTGTATGTACATCTTGTCGAAGGCTGTCTTTCTTCTAACGAACTTCAAAATCCGTCCTGAAGTTGGCGTCATCCCTGCTGTTACTGTAGGTAAATCTAGGGGGTTGCTTGCGGTGGATGTCAAAGCAATCCCCTGAGGCGGGAGTTCTTCGAGTAATTTGCGACTATTTCTTAGCGGGGTGCTCGTCCCTGGGGTGTCTGAATCTGGGGGCAAGTATGCAGTGGATGTTGAAGCATTTCCCTGAGGGGGGGGGGTGTTCTTCGAGTAATTTGTGTCTGGTTGATAGCACTGCAGTAAGAGATAATACGGTTTTTAATTTACTTAAAGTTCTAAAGTTGAATTAAATATCCTTTCTACATCTAAAATCGAAAGATATTAACACCTCACATTACATCGTGTATATTAATGTGTGGTTAGCAAAGGGAGAAAATAGGTTTTTAATTTACTTGAAGTTCTAAAGTCAAATAAAAAATCCTTTCTACATCCAAATCAAAAGATATTAACACCTCATAGTACATTGTTTTTATTAAGTAATACTTACTGGCTACTTGGCCTTTTCTTTTTTTGAGTGGAAGGTGTGTTTCACTATCATCGTGTTTCCTTTTCCGATCCTTCCCACCTGAAAAGTAATGCGAACACAGACGCTTATTACAATGTAATATTCGACGTCGTAAACAGACTGAAATTTCATAGTACAATCGCGGTCACTTTCATGAACAAATAATCTCCAATATAAACAGACTGAAACTTCACTGTGGATTTATATTTACCTCTTTGCACATTTTCCATGTTGCTAGAGGATGGGCCAGTTTGTAGGAGAGCGTACTTTGAATTACGGCCTACTCGCTTGGTGTTCCAAATCGTTTTGTCAACGGGAGGCGTGGCCTAGGTTAGGCCTAGGTGTGGGTGCGTGTGCGTGTTTGACCTAGTAGTTACTGTATATATACCCTCCTCCGAGGCATATTTCGAGTCATAACGAAGTAGGAGATACACAATGTCACGCTACAACGATGCACACCTCTTGGGGGAGGAATTGCCCAAACTTTCTGAGAGTATGTCCTTGTATTTTTGATAGAACTGAAGTTAATATAATACTTATAGAGGCGCAAATAATTTTGGTGAAATACAACGTGGTATGTGGAAATAGTTATATTGTGTTTGTGTGGAAATAATTATTTTGGATGTGTGTGCGTGTGGCATTAATTATTTTGGATGCAATTATCATCAAAGTGTTTCTTCCTTACAGCTTGGGAGGTCCCCCTCTTAGATGAAGCTGAAATCCGTAATTCGCAATAATATTACGCAGACTTCTGTTGTAAACTTCGCGATTACCTTCGGAAGACGGAGGAAGTCATAGAGAGGAAGAATCGGCAGTTGGTAAGCGAACTGATGAAAGCAGGTGGTGGGCCCCAGCCCGAAACGTGCCCCCTGCTAATGCAGGGAATAAACTTCCAATACGACATAAGGAAGGCTCTGCAGCTAGTTGCGGAAATGGTGGCTGGATTCGAAAGAGTGGAGAAACAAATGGTAGAGATGTGTCGCGAAAAAGAAGACGTCAACCCATTGGAGGGGCTCATCCATATCCTTACAACAGCCGCAGATAAATCTTACCTCTCCGAATCCCTCCTGACCCAGTCCGGAGGGTCGATGGTAGATTAAAGGTTAACTTAGACGGATTCCCGGGTGGTTGCCCTCGCATTTGATCTCAAAGAAATCGAGAGAGAAAAAAAAAGAACTCCAGAAAACTCGGGAAAAACCGCGACAGTCTTCGCTCAACATTAGTTACACCCTTTAAGAAAAGGGGTAAAATACTGCAATTAAAATTTGGTCCCGAAATCGATAACGATTTCGTTACCTTTAAATAAATAAACATTATTTGTAATGTATGTATTCCATGAATTGAAATGTATGGTTTCCTTGATAAAAATCTAAGAAATGTTATGTTTCTATTATCCCTTACTTCATTATGAATTGCCCTAAGGTAAATAATAACAAAAATAGGTATTTTCCAAGGGACAGAGTTGAAATGGCAGTAGTACAAAATAGGTAGTGGAGGAGGTAGCATATAAAAATTAATACTTCAGACATTGAATATGCTCTGGAGAAAAGGTTAAGGCGTAAATCCCATTTTTACGGGTGTGTACCGAGTGACCATTTGGTCGACTTCAAGATACCCTTGATAAGGACAAAACGCATCATACTTATTGTGAATACTCTGCCATCACATCAGTATCGCGAAATCAGGCACTGGGTTGTATTTATAATACAGAAAAGTCCAGTAGAAAACATTATATTTTTTTACCCATTGGGGATGCAGCCAGAAGATCATTCGGTATACTTCACTGATTTTCTACGAAGGTATTCTTCCATGAAGTGTTTCATAAATAATATGCGAGTGCAAAATTGCAATTCGGCTTTGTGTGCATTCTTCTGCCTATATTTTACACATAGCTTAAGTCTAAATGGAGTTTGTGCCGCCCTTAGGAAAATCAGGGACCATTTATCCACAACCGACTCAAAGGAAAATGACGTAACAGTATAATAATTATACTATCTTCTGCATTTAAATTCAAGACCATGTATGTACATCTCGAAATATACAAAACCTGAATTTTCAATGAAGATTTGGCAAGTGCTAAAGAAACGTAATTAAAAGTGTGTAAATGTTAGGGTTTCAAATGAATGTTTTTAGGGTCAGATTTTTTTCCCACTAAATGCTATGTTTTTATTCACGAAATGTTATTCTGGATATATGCTTCGTATAGTAAAAGAAACTAAGTTGTAATACGTTTTTTATTACCCATATATGTCAATGTAAGTGATTATTACCCATATATGTTAATGAAGGCGAAAAACCTTAAAACAAATGGACTGAGAGAGAGAGAGAGAGAGAGAGAGAGAGAGAGAGAGAGAGAGAGAGAGAGAGAGAACGGGGGCGTGTGAACTCGATTGCATCACGTTAGCACACAGGAGTGTGTCTTAGGATCAAGAAAAAAAGAGATGGGTACTTTTCCATAGGCTTAAATTAAAAGGAACGTGCTCAGGGGGGGGGGGGGGGGGGGAGGGCCTCGTCTGCAAGCAAACGGGTGTCTTATATAAAAAAAAAAAAAAAAAAAAAAAAAAAATCTGTGGTCGGTAGGATCAATGTCACTGTCTAGGGGCATGGGTCATCCAGATAGAGAACTCAATGCGTGCCGGTATGTACTCGGTGACGCCGCACTGCAAACGCCCGCTCTCAATCCACGTAGGGGTGGGGAAGAAGGGGGGCGTTTGTTAGTACACATAACCTTACGTTTTAATTTCGCTCTGAGAGACCCATACCAGACGAACTGAGTAAACGCGACAAGGTTAGCAAACGTGCCAAGCTGAGTAAATGAGTCAAAGTGTCGGAAGGGGGGGTGGGGGGGGGGGGGGGGGGGGGGGGGGGGGGGGGGGGGGGGGGGGGGGGGGGGGGGCGGCTGTTAGTAAACATAATGTTAGGGGGGGGGGGGGCGGCTGTTAGTAAACATAATGTTAGGGGGGGGGGGGTTATTTGTAAACAAAACCTTATGTTTAAATCCCCAAACTGAGTCGCTTCGGCAGACCCATCCAGACGGACTGAGTAAACGGGACAAGGTAAGCAAACGTGACATGGTGAGTAAATGAGTCAAAGTGACTAAATGAGTCAGCGCCCCCCCCCCCCAAAAAAAAAGAAATGAGTATCTGAGGGATATTTCCTACTGTTAACCTTATAATCTATTTTAAAAAAATCGCAGTGAAAACTTATAGTTATAAAATTGGTGTAGACATGGAATAGAAGTTAAGAGTCATACTATTGTCCTAGCTAGTACAGTGGTTACATATTCGCCTAGCATTCGCGTTTGTAGCAGATCAATCCCAGCCCAGGACCGGGAGTTTAAGCTGTTTACTGATGAGGTCACCATTGTGGTTAGTACCACAGTGAGCCA
>NC_090748.1:2500-5000 GCF_036898095.1 Palaemon carinicauda | reverse complement strand
CTCCACTTTCATTGTAACTTCGCCAAGACCCTCAACCTACGTCACATTCTCTATACCTTGATTATCTATTCCAACTTTAGACTTGAAATCACCAATAACAATGTTCACATCTCTCTCTGGGATCTCATCTATTACACTCTCAGTTCTTATTATTCGTCTTTCCTTTCTTCAGGGAAATCATTTGTTGGTGCATAGCAAACTGTAATACTCATAGTGCATTGTTCTGATTTAAACTTTACAAGAAACAATCTACTATTTACAGCTCATAACTCGATTAGTGCCTTTTCTTCTCTTGGTGTCATCATCATTCCTACCCCTTCTCTTCCAACTCCATCTGTTCTTCGTGAGTACAATAGATATATATTACATAGTACATATTGCCTTGTTTTAAAATTTCTTTACCAATCCCCTTTAAACATGTTTAGCGCAGGGCCGAGATATCGAAACTATATTTATTGAATTAGTTCTCCACTTGCTGTAACTTTCCAATGTGATTCATGTTTCTAAGATTCCCATTACAAATTTTCAATTTGTTTAGTATTTATAAACCGGAAGATTTTTAGCATTTCGCTACGACCATGACTGGGGCCATTCTTTCATTTTCGCTTTCCATAGACGGACTAAATCCATAGAGGATTCATTGGCTAAATTCATCAAAGGATAGTCAGTTCCTTGAGATGCTCAATGCCCATCTAATTATGGCGGGTGATCCCTGCCGATCCATACTAATTTCAGTAAGATCCTCCGGCAGGCATCAGGAGTAAAAGCGGTAAAAACATCTTGTCTATCGAGTTAAACACAAACCGTCCCCCAGCTGCTAGTGATCTCATCGAGATTTATGGGGACATTTCCACCGTAACAAATTCTAGTTACTCCATCACGCTGTTCATACCGCCTTGTATACCCGTTGGTAAACATGGATTACTAAGATATACTACCCCGCATATATGAATATATATATATATATATATATATATATATATATATATATATATATATATATATATATATATATATATATATATATATATATATATATATACATATATATATATCTATAATATACATAGGCCCTATGTATATATATATATATATATATATATATATATATATATATATATATATATATATATATATATATATATATATAAATATATATATATATATATATATATATATATATATATCTATATATATATACACATATATATATATATATATATATATATATATATATATATATATATACATATATATATATATATATATATATATATATATATATATATATGTATATATATATAGATATATATATATATATATATATATATATATATATATATATATATATATATATATATATATATATATATAGATATATATATATATATATATATATATATATATATATATATGTATATGTATATATATATATATATATATATATATGTATATATATATATATATATATATATATATATATATATATATATATATATATATATATATATATATATTCAAATAAGCCATATATATTTTTGATACATTAATGTCTGGATTCTCTTAACGACCTCGGGATCAGAGCCCCAGGCGAAATCACACAAAGACAAGAGCTTGGCTCCGGCCGGGAATCGAACCCTGGTCGGCAAGCTTGTACAGACAGTGACTAACCCACTTGGCCACGAAGAAAGATAAAAGTCAATGACAATTCTTCTGTACTTATACCTGTCGAATTCAGGGTTGATTTCAATTCTAAGTACAAAATACCTGAATTCGACAGGTATAAGTACAGAAGAATTGTCATTGACTTTTATCTTTCTTCGTGGCCAAGTGGGTTAGTCACTGTCTGTACAAGCTTGCCGACCAGGGTTCGATTCCCGGCCGGAGCCAAGCTCTTGTCTTTGTGCGATTTCGCCTGGGGCTCTGATCCCGAGGTCGTTAAGAGAATCCAGACATTAATGTATCAAAAATATATATGGCTTATTTGAATATGAAAAACACGTAAAAATGTGCAAAATATATCATTAATTGAATGCCAAGTAACAAACTACCAATTAGCTACGATGGTGAAGATGGGTTGATTTCAATTCTAAGTATAAAATACCTGAATTCGACAGGTATAAGTACAGAAGAATTGTCATTGACTTTTATCTTTCTTCGTGGCCAAGTGGGTTAGTCACTGTCTGTACAAGCTTACCGACCAGGGTTCGATTCCCGGCCGGAGCCAAGCTCTTGTCTTTGTGTGATTTCGCCTGGGGCTCTGATCCCGAGGTCGTTAAGAGAATCCAGACATTAATGTATCAAAAATATATATGGCTTATTTGAATATGAAAAACACGTAAATATGTCCAAAATTTATCATATATATATATATATATATATATATATATATATATATATATATATATATATATATATATATATATATATATATATATATATATTTATATGATAAATTTTGCACATTTAGACGTGTTTTTCATATTCAAATAAGCCATAT
>NC_090747.1:114346191-114373691 GCF_036898095.1 Palaemon carinicauda | reverse complement strand
TAGAATCCTTTCCGCGGCTTTGTGTTATGATAGAGGATCATCCGGGTTTTTATCTATAAGCCTTTATGCAATACAAAACGATGCACAAATTCCATGCGCTTTTTTTGGGCCCCCTTCCCCGGCTCGACTATTTTGGTCCCGAAATAAATGGGGGAAAGGGACTTATTTGCGTTGAATATGAAATTATATAATGAAAGGGTCTTTTTTCAGAGAGTGCAGGGGAAAAATAATGAATTTTTCAACATTGTTCGCAGTAAATTAGTTATTACAGAGGGAATGATGTGTCCTTTTTTAAGTAGCTAGGTCATTATAGTTGATTACGAATACTGTGAAGTAGTTTGTCATGAAATGATGTCCATTTTAAGTAGTTAGGTCATTATAGTTGATTACGAGTACTGTGAAGTAGTTTGTCATAAAATGATGTGTCCATTTTAAGTAGCTAGGTCATTATAGTTGATTACGAATACTGTAAAGTAGTTTGTCATGAAATGATGTGTCCATTTCAAGTAGCTAGGTCATTAGAGTTTATTACGAATACTGTGAAGTAATTTGTCATAAAATGATGTGTCCATTTTAAGTAGTTAGGTCATTATTGTTGATTACGAGTGCTGTGAAGTAGTTTGTCATAAAATGAAGTGTCATTTTTAAGTACGGTAGCTAGGACATTATAGTTGATTACGAATACTGTTAAGTAGTTTGTCATAAAATGATGTGACCTTTTTAAGTAGTACGTCATTATAAATTTAGTTGATTACGAGTGTTGTTAAGTTATTTTTGGTTTATACATAAAGATTTTTCATTAAAAAAATGGCTATGTTAAAGTGAAATTAGTAGTTATATAATTAATTGAGCTAGATCATATGAAATGAATTTTCTTAAATTTATCTTATTTTGCTCATATGAAATTATTTATTATATATGAATTGATTTGTTAAATATAAAGTGACAAAATAAAAATAATTTTTTATTTTTTGTGAATCGTTGTGTAAGACATTAATCCCTTTGTTTATATAAGATTAATTATCCTAAAAATGAATTGATTTGGTTTATGTAAAATATATTTTTCATAATTAATTTTAGATTTATATGATTAGATTTGTGATGAATTTATCATAAATCATTTTATGGAAAATTGATTTATAGAGTTCCGATGGTATGAATTTTAATAAATGACCTTTATAGTTAAAAAAAAAACTATTGAAAACATTGTTCTTTAATACTAACTTGATCAAATAGGCTAAAGATTTAATTAAAATACCATAAGCACAGTTACGTAAATTTTCACGAGTCAATTCTGCTGTTTATTTGTAGAATTTAATCGTCACATTCATCAGATCTATAAACTGATTCGTATATCATAGATTTGCACATTTTCTAACGAAAAGCTTCAATCCGAATTTTTGGGAAGGATATGAAGAAACTATCATATCCAAACTAGGCATCTGAGAGAGAGAGAGAGAGAGAGAGAGAGAGAGAGAGAGAGAGAGAGAGAGAGAGAGAGAGAGAGAGAGTCTTATGTAGCAACGTAGTGATCATCATTGAAAACATCTTTATGTGATATAATATATATATATATATATATATATATATATATATATATATATATATATATATATATATTTGTATGCATGTGTGTATGTACGATATAGACTGTATACTTATGTATGTGTATATATATATATATATATATATATATATATATATATATATATATATATACAGTATATATATATACATATATACATATAAATATATATATATATATATATATATATATATATATATATATATATACATATATGTATATATATATATATATACATATATGTATATATATATATATATATATATATATATATATATATATATATATATATATGTGTGTGTGTGTGTGTGTGTGGAACCCTTGGGCTTATAGCATCTTTCTTTTCCAACTAGGGTTGTAGCTTAGCTAGTAATAATAATAATAATAATAATAATAATAATAATAATAATAATAATAATAATAATAATAATAATAATGATAATATTTATGTACATATTTACATAGCGGAAACGGCATTTACCTTTGTAACATAAGCTGATACAATATAGATAATTCTATCGAATCAAGTTAAGGATATGTACCCATTTAAATAAACCCTAAAAACATAAGCTTCTCTCAGAGGACAAGGAGTAGGAACGCCTCCTAAAACCCGCCCGTCCGCCCACACCAAATCCATTGTCTCTGTAGAAGGAGGTCTTCTTTTTCCCCTCAGCCTTCACCTCTCTCTCTCTCTCTCTCTCTCTCTCTCTCTCTCTCTCTCTCTCTCTCTCTCTCTCTCTCTCTCTCCTCCGGAGGGATCCATAACACCAAGAGCACCGACTCATATTTTTTTTTTGTCGAGTCATCCCCCTTCTTCGACTCCCGACTTCACCAGGACCCATAAACACCCATATTTACCTCGACCCTAACTATGGGGTCCCGCCTTAACCCCCTTTCATTTCAAATATCCCCCATCCACCTTTAGAGGATGGGTATGGGGCTTCCTAGAATCCTTCCGATGGGACTCCTGAGGACTCCAGAGGTCACCGTCCCACCCTCCTCCTCTCCCAAGGGCAAGAGCGTGCACTTAGCGTGACCATATCACCGCTGTATCATGGATGGAAGCGATGCTGCCTTCTGTATCATAATTCCTCTTGTTATCATCATCAATTTTGGAGTCCATATCGCAGCCCAGCTCTACTTCTCCAGTTTAAACGTATATTTCATCTCATAATGTCCCATCAATTGCTTTTTCCACTGAGCATCGTGCGCGTTTCATAACGATTCGGTCTCTTCGCTGCCTCCGTGAAGTCACGGAGCCTCTAGCGATCCTCAGCGGATTCATCTATGCGAGCCGTGATTGCTGTCAGTCTAGGCAACAGGAGCTGTTGGATTTAATGTGGGCATCGACGGTATTCAAAAGCAGCCGTCGGAGACGGCACTTGGCTGTCGAAAGAATATCGAAAGGCTGTCAAATGCGAACATCCTTTAGCGAACGAAGCGATCTGGAAGCGAGCGAAAGTCTCCGGAGCGGGCCGTTCTCGAGCGCCATCTATTCCACTCAAAACTTTGTGAACTTTCGTAGGAAGAGCAAGTATTTTTTAAGAGGAGGCCCTCATTTCGTTAATGTACGTCATCGTTTGTCATAAGCCACTTCACTTTTGTAGATTAAGACTCATGAAACGGATGAGGGATGGAGGGGGAGGGGAAGGGAAGGGGAGGGGCGATTGCAGGAAGGGGGGCGGAGTGCGAAAAAGGAGTAGGTGGAGGAAACATAAAAGAGGAAAGGCAGACCGAAATCATGGGATGGATGAAGACAAGATAATGAAGAGACACACGGCGATAAAAGAGGACTTAGAAGAACGGGGAATGAATGGAGAGGAAGAGAGGTGGAAAAACGGTAAAATTATGATACTCGTAAAAATAAGCATCGGGAAAAAAAAGTGGAAAATAGCAATAAAGGAAATAAACTTAATTGCTATCCATACACGAAAGAAAGGAGAAAGAGAACAGGGAATGATTGATGATAGTAAACACAAATTAATGAAATAAATAATATCTTGATAAAGATGATGTAAAAATAATTAAAAAAGATGGTTTACTCAGTTATATGAAATTCAATATGGCGAAGCAACGTTGCCATAAAACAGATTTAGGTTACAACTAGTTTAGGTGAACATGGACAAGGGAATGAAAGATATAGAACAAAGGAGAGAGAGAGAGAGAGAGAGAGAGAGAGAGAGAGAGAGAGAGAGAGAGAGAGAGAGAGAGAGAACTCAATATTGAAAGAAATTTCAGTTGTCTTAAATCTTTATTTTCGTTGTTGTTAATTTGGCGTTTTTAAATAACGATTTCTTGAATGACCTTTTTTATTGAAAGAATAAGTTTATTATCAGACTGAAACAATTCGATCTTCCATAATTCTTTACATTTCTTGTTTCCAAAATCTTATAAACGTAGGAGCCTCTCATAATATTTGGAAAGATAACAGATCGCAATTGACTTGCAGTTAAAGTTCTCTTGCTTATTGTACACTCAGGCACCCTATTCTATTTCCTTTCTTCACTGGGTTATTTTCTTTGTTGGAGCCCTTGGCCTTATATTATCCTGCTTTTCTATCTAGGGTTTTAGCTTAGCTAATAATAATAATGTAGCAACCCTGAAGAGAGAATTGTCCGTAGAATCGAGAAATTGGACAAGAAATTGAATTCTGCCGATGCAGCCATAGTATTCAACTCAATAATAATAATAATAATAATAATAATTTAATGTATCACTTGTCATAGCAACACGTTTACCTTTATTCTTAAAAAATGACACATGTCAATGACGGAGCCTAGATAGATCCTCCCTTCCTGGAGCGTTGATCATAAAATAGGACCTTGATTTTATAAAATTACACATGCCAATGCTGGACCCTAGATAGATACTCTCTTTCTGGAGAGCAAAACAAAATGTCATAACACTTTAACATAAATGAGAACAGACTCTATTACGTCAGATGGTAGATACTAGTTAAATTTTGTGTGCAGGAAGTACCGGATCATTAGACTCACAAAGGCAAAACCTAACGCAGTTTTCTGTTGGTTATTTCGGGCTTTATTATTATTATTATTATTATTATTATTATTATTATTATTATTATTATACTTGCTAAGCTACAACCCTAGTTGGAAAAGCAAGATGCTGTAAGCCCAGGGGCTCCAACAGGGAAAATAGACCAGTGAGGGAAGGAAACAAGGAAATAAGAGAATTAATCTACAATTAAAAAATTTAAGAACAGTAACAACAATTGAAAATAGATCGCCATTAGTTTGTACTTCTGTGCGTGTTGTTTGCATATCATTCACGGGATTGTTAAGTTCAAGTGAGGAAAATTGGGCGCCTTTAATTGTGTCGAAACGACTTCTTTCATATGTGGGAAATTGGGAATCTATACTTGACTTGAAATCACTTCATTCAAGTAGGGAAAATTGGGCACTTTTACTTGTCTTGTAACAGTTTCATTCAAGTAGAGAGGATTGGGAACTTTGTCTTGTTTTACAACTGCTTCATTCAAGTGGAGGACTTACTTTTAGATTGTCCTCGTGTAAAACACGGGGTCTTGAGTTGGCAGGCCGTAGAAGTGGAGAAAATGAGCACCTTTTCTTATCTTGCAACAGCTTCATTCCAGAGGAGAAAATTGGGTACCTTTACTTGCCTAGCGATTGATTAACTCAAATGGGGATAATGTGGCATATTTAAATATCTTGCAGCATTTTCATTCATTTGGGGGAATACAATATATCCTTACTTTACTCACATCTTCATTAGAGTGGAGAAAATTGGTCCTCTTTACTGTTTTCACAGAAGCATAATACAAGTTGGAAAAATTGGGGACCTTTACTTCTCTCACAACATCATTTAATTGGACAAAATTGGGTACCTTTATTTGTCTCGAAATAGCTTCAATGAAGTGGGGAAAAATGGGAACATTTTCAATTGGGCTTCTTTAGCCATCACTAAAAAGCTTATCTCGTAACAGCTTCATTCAAATGGGGAGAAATTGGGAACTTGACTTGGCTCGAAACGGCTTCATTGAAATAGGGATAACTGGGTACCTTCACTATATTCGAAACCAATTAATTTAAGCGTAGGACATTCTGCACCTTTACTTGTCTTTCAACATATTAATTCAAAAGGGGAAAATTGGCCATCTTTACCTATCTCACAACAGATTCATTCAAAAGTGGAAATTGGGGACCTTTACTTTTGTCTCAACACCTTCAATCATGTTGGAACAAATTATGCTATTTATTTGTCTCGCAACAGCTTTATTTATTTGGGAAATATTATACACCTTTACTTTTCTTGGAACAGATTCCCTTAAGTGGGAAGAATTTGCCTTCTTTGCTTGTGTTGCAACATTTTCTTTTGAGTTGGGAATATTGGATATCTTTACTTGTCTTGACTTTGCTTCATTCAATTAGGGAAATTGTGTAGGATTACTGGTATTTCAATATCTTCAAAGAAGTTTAATACAGATTGGGAAAAATTAGCACCTTTGCTTGTTTCATAGAAGTTTAATACTGTACCAACCGTGTGTCACACGATCGTACATAGTAACGACCTTTCAGTTTCTGTATGTATTATGCTTGTATATTCGCTCTCCCTTCGCACTGACAAGGACCTGAAATAACATGTCTGTTTTTCTCCCCGTTAACTGTTAACTGGTGCATTGTCGGTTGAACAGGAAATTTCCTGTTATGTCTTTTATGCCTTTTTTTGCATGGAGTTTATGTATATAACTATATAAAAGCGAGTGTTCTGTAATAAAGACTCAGTTGCTTTCATCCTGCCTTTGAGTCACAACCTTCTCTCGGCCCTTCACAATACAGTAGAGGAAAATTTGGCAACTTCACTATACTCAAAACTACTTTACTGAAGCGGAGAAAATTCTGCACCTTTAACTTTTCTTGCAACATGTCCTTTCAAGTGTTAAAAATTCAATTTTTCATTTTTCTTGCAACACCTTCAGTCCATTGGAAACACTTGGATATCTTTACTTCTCTTGTAACAGCATCATTCAAGTGGGGAGAGTTAGTCATCATTATTTATTTTGCAAAGCTTCATTAAAATGACGAAAATTTAGCCCTTTTCCTTATTTACTTACTTTACTTTGATGGCCGCTTTTCCGGTCCCATACAGCAGGGGAACCTCAAATCTCTACAGGACCTCCACTGTCGTTTTACCTTATTCGTTCAGAGTATTTAACGTTTCATGTCTCATATTCTTCATTTACTGTTAAATCGTCACTGTCAAAAGACTCATGAAATAAGAAAGTCTTCAGTTTCCTCTTGAAAGCTTTAATGTCTTCAATCATTCGAATGTTTCGTGGGAGCTTATTATATAGTCTCGGGGCCGCATATTTAAAGGCTCTAGAGCCTAAAGTAGACATATATCTAGTTTCTAATCTCACTAAAGCTGTATATAACTGGGGTAAATTGATTATGTTTACTTGTATCGCAGAACCGTCATTCATGTGCACTGTTAAAAAAACGGTAATTTTGATCGGAAATTTTCCGTAAATACACTCTAAAAAATTAAAAGTATAAAAGGGGTAGAAAAAGGGTATTTCTAGTGGTTAAAATAGCATACCCTATCGGGGTATATAAGAACTATAATATACCCTTTACAATATACCCATAACAAGGGTATAACATATACTTGAGATACCCTTACTTAGGGGTGTATCGTAGGTAAAGAATACCCTTTTACAGGGTATTCTATACGACATAAATACCCGTGTATATTGATTATGATTTTATAATTAATATCTATTCCACCATTATATAGGTGTAGTAATAGCTTATAAGTAAATAAAGTAATAAGGTCAATGATTTTAAAAGTTTGGTTTATCAATTTATTATTTCCATTACACTTGAAAATCAAAAGTATATATATAATATAAAGAGTGATGGCAGAAGCTGCAAAGCAAACCGTACGCAGAAATCTGTGAAAAGAAAATATTTGTTAGTGTGTGTGTGCCTGAATATATATATATATATATATATATATATATATATATATATATATATATATATATATATATATATATATATATATATAATATATATATATATATATATATATATAGAAAAGAAAGGAAAAAATATCATGCATAAATACCTAACTACCTCAAGTCAAACTGATTAAGAAATCATTGGCGTCAGTGTTTGCTTACAGACTACGCGTAATCGTAATGTTATTAACGTTTAGCTGAATACGTTGTTTATGGTTTTTTTTTCCTCGCAGACAGCTTGACGCTCTCTCTCTCTCTCTCTCTCTCTCTCTCTCTCTCTCTCTCTCTCTCTCTCTCTCTCTCTCTCATAATTAAGTACTAATGATAATTTCTTACTTATTTTCCCCAGTGTTAGTAATAATGATTTTTCAGACTATCACAGCCTGAATGCAAAACTAATGATGATGTCTGACAATTTTTATTCGTAACCACTGTTTATGCTTGCATAGATGGACAGTTAGTGTTCTTACCTTGGTTAACAGATGAAATGTAGTGTAGATATTATAATCCCGATGACGCTAATTGGAGCAAATTATCTTCACTGCTGAGCAGACGCAGAGTCCAGACGCCACTGAAATTTCCCGCCAAATTCCCTGGCTCTCGAAGAATCTCGAGACGGCAACAATACAAATTGCCAAGTACCGCATTTTGTAGGAACTTGCTTCAAAACTATCCATAACTCAAAACCAATATGTTGTTAGTAACTTTTTTGGTGCATTACACTATCAGTGTAACAATATGGTGATTTAATACAGAGTAAAAGTTAATTTCATGACATGATCACACAAACTTACCAAGCCCATTTTAAGACAAAGTACAATAGAGGGTATATTATTCACAAAAAATACCCTGCCTCCTGCTGTAGAGGGGTATTTTTGAGCCTTAGGGTGTTTTACATGTATATAAACCCCAGCTCACTCGTTATACCCTTTCTGTACCTTGAACTTTTTACAGTGTACGGTTCTCGGCAGTATTTCAGTAATACAGGCGACCGTAATTTTTACCCTACTTTGTTATCTCTTACGGGTTGATGACCGTAATATCCATCCTTAAAGGTCAATATATTCGTTTTTAAAACTGAAAATGCCTGGCAAAATTTATTCCAAGATTTTTACCGTTTTTTACGTCAAATTTTTTAAGTGTAGAGGAAAATTTTGCCACTTCACTTGTTTCACAAGAGATTTAATGAACTGTAGATCATTGGATACCTTAACCTGTCTCGCAACACCATTCATGTAGGGAAAATTGGGCTCCTTCACTTATATCCTAAAGGTTTCAATAAAAATGATCGGGGGAAAATTGGGCACCTTTACTTGTCTCGCAACAGTTTTAATAAAGTGCCATAGCCTCTGCACCATGATCTTCCACTGTCTTGGGTTAGACTTCTCATGCTTGAGGGGTACACTCAGGTTCACTTTTATCTTTGTTTCCTTATTTCCTTTCCTCACTGGGTTGTTTTCCCAGTTCGAGCCCTTAGATTTTATAGGGTTGTAGCTTAGCTAGTAATAAAAACAATTATAAAAGTTGGTAAAATTGTGCGTCTTTACTTGTCATGCAACTGCTTCATTCAAGTAATTAAAATTGGGTAAGTTTGTTTCTGTTGCAACAACTTCCTTCCACATGGGAAATTTGAGCACCTTATCTTGTGAGGAAGCTTGGACCTCCTTACTTGTCTTGCAACAGTTTTATCTAATTAGAAAAAACTAGGCACCATTGATTGTTTTGAAATAGATTTATTCAGTTGGAGAAAACTGGACATCTTTATTTGTCTTACAACAGCTTTAAATGGAAAATTGGGCTCGTTTACTTGCCTTGCAATAGCTTCATTCAATTGGAGAAAATTGGACACCTTTATTTGTCTCAAAACGGCTTTATTAAGCTGGGTAAATTTTGGCACATTCAAATGTCTCGTAACCGCTTCATATAATTTAGGAAAACTGGGCACCTTTAATTGTCCCACAACTACTTTATTCAAGTGGGGGAAATTGGGCATCTGTAAATGTCTCCCAAAATCTTCATGCAATTGGGAAGAAGTCGAGATTTGCATCTGTGTCCCAATAGCTTGATTTAATTGGGGATAATGAGTATCTTGTCTCCCAATAGCTTGATTTAATTGGGGATAATGAGTATCTTGTCTCCCAATAGCTTCATTTAATTGGGGATAATGAGCATCTATATTCGTCTAGAAACAGCCCCATATAAGTTGGAAGGAAATTGGACACCTTTACCTTTCTCACAAAATCTTCGATGGAGTGGAAATTTCTTTGCCTCTTTAATCGTTGCAGCAGCTTTATTCTCGCAAGGAAAATCTGACATCTTTTGACTCATCATAGCTTCATCCAACTCAGGAAACTTGAACAATTCGGATTGACTTACAGTTGGTCAGATCATGGGAGGAAAATTTGACATTTTTTGACTCATCATAGCTTCATCCAACTCAGGAAACTTGAACAATTCGGATTGACTTACAGTTGGTCAGATCATGGGAGGAAAATTTGACATTTTTTGACTCATCATAGCTTCATCCAACTCAGGAAACTTGAACAATTCGGATTGACTTACAGTTGGTCAGATCATGGGAGGAAAATTTGACATTTTTATTCAACTTGCAACAGCTTACTTGAAATAGGAAGTGTACACTTCCACTTGACTTGTAATAGCTTTGTTCAAGTGTGAGAATTGAACACTTCAAATACCTTTAGTTGACTCGTAAGAGCTTTCTTATTGTGGATAATTATTCTTTTTATTAGACTTGTTGCAACTTTTGCAAAAAAAATGGACAGGGGTCTTCACTGATTCGTAACTCCCATTAATTGGTGGTAAATTGGACACCTTTACTTAACCTGCAACAGCTTCGTTCAAATGGGGAAAATGGACACTGTCATTTGACCTGCAACAGATTTTTCAACATGTTTATTGAATGGAGGAATTGTGTCACTTTACTTTATTCAGAATAAACTGAGTATCCCTAGTGACTAATAATACCATCTTTAAAGCTAGAAAAAAATACACGTTTAATTCTCTCGTAACAGCTCTGTTCAAATCAAGTAGGGAAAACTTAACACCTTTATTTGACTCGGAACAGTTTCGTTCAGTTTAAAGGTCGCCATGAATGGCAGAGACAAGAGACAGTAACATTGCCCTAGAGACTGACCATATTTCCGTATGATCAGCGACCAAGCCCCCTTTCCACCAAAGCTAGGTCAGGGAGGGCCAGGCAATGACTGCTGATGACTCGGCAGGTATACCTATAGGCTTCCCCTAAATCCCCCATGCTTAGCTCAAAAGGATGGTGAGGTTGCAGACACCACGAGAAACTATCGAGTTTGATAGGGACTCGATCTCCCGTCCAACAGAGCGCGAGGCAGGTACGTTTCCAATAGGCCACCACAACAGTTTAAAGGCTTAAAGGTCGCTTATGAATGGCAGAGGCAAGGGACAGTGACATTGCCCTAGCAAGCAGGACAAGGCCCAGGAGACTGACCATATTTTATATGATCAGCGCCCAAGCCCCCCCCCCTCCACCTAAGCTAGGACCAGGGAGGGCCAGGCAAATGGCTGCTGATGGCTCAACAGATAGATCTATAGGCTCCCCCAAACCCCCCAACCTTAGCTCGCAAGGATGGTGAGGTTGCAGACCCTACAAAAACTTCACTCTCCACCAAAGCTAGGACCAGGGAGAGCTTGGCAATGGCTGCCTATGATTTAGCAGGTAGCCTATAGACTCCTCTCAACCCCCTCGTCGTTAGCTCACCAGGAGGGTGAGGTTCCAGACACTACAAAAAAAACTACTCTCTCCACAAAAGCTAGGACCAGGGAGAGCCTGGCAATGGCTGCCAATGATTTAGCAGGTAACCTATAAACTCCTCTCAACCCCTTCGTTGTTAGCTCACAAGGATGGTGAGGTTGCAGACACTACAAAAAACTATCGACTTTGAGCTTGACTCGATTTCCCATCTAGCAGAGCGCCTGGCAGGGACGTTTCCAATATGCCACCACAACAATTTGGGGGTGAAATGGCCATGTTTACTATAGCAAACGCAACTTTTAGGTTGGGGAAAATTTTGCGCGTTCAGACGCGAAATGCAAAGTATAGCAGCGCGTTATAACTCCCAATCTACGACGAAGCCATTTCCCCGCTCAGACGCATATCCATCGCCGGCAAAGTTTCGGGGGAAAAAAGGCGGTCGGTGTGGGGGGGAAAGAAGTCTCAAACCCTTTTATAAACGACTCTCTTATAAGTGGATACTTTGGCTCAAGTCCCTTCTTATCCTTATTCAAAGTTTCCCCTCCCCCCCCAAGTTTATGAAGAGGGGGGGGGATCTTTAAAAACAAACTCATCTTAACCTGCGCTGCAATCCGTTGCCTACCTAAGATGGTTTCCTCTTGAAATGAATTTCTCGGGTTTCTTGCTTTACTAACTCTTTCTTTGGGATAATTTTCACCCGATTTAGAGTGTGGTCCAAGATTTCCCGGATTACGCTATGCTTAATTTAACAGAGAGGAGAACTTGGTGTTATAGTTTTTTTTTTTCTTTTCCTTTTTTTTTGCCCCGCAGTTCCTAGAAGTTGTATTTTTCATTGCTGAACTCATTATAAGATGATGTTGCACAAAAAGTGAGAAATATTTATAAACTAGTGTACGCGACCCGTCATAAAATGGTGGCTGAATATTTAGATAGGTAAGTACACACGCGCGCGCACATCCCTCTCACCAGGGTATGGCTACTTTTTCTCCCCCTATCCGAGGGACGGCGAGAAGTTAACGTGACCTGAAATATATATACATATTAATCTTTATTTATATATATATATATATATATATATATATATGTATATATACATATATTATATATTATTTATTATATACATATATATATATATATATATATATATATATATATATGTATATATATATATATATATATATATATATATATATATATATGTATGTATATATATATATATATATATATATATATATATATATATATATATTTATTTATATATATGCATGTATGTATATATATATATATATATATATATATATATATATATATATATGTATGTATATATACATACATATATATATATATATATATATATATATATATATATATATATATATATATATATATATATATATATATATATATATATATATATATATATATAGCCAAACACTTGTTCTTCATTACATAAATGAAATTATCTTTATTTGAGGTAATATTCTGTACATTTCCCGTCAAGTAATGAATTCAGACAGCAAAGAAAACCTCAATAAAAGATTATTTTAGTTAAAACCAGTTTACATGACAAATGCCAAGTGAGATTTTGAAGCCAAAGCTTTAAATATGATTAACAGTGAAAAACATAGGCAAAAATATAGCAATGTCTAAAATAAAATTGCGAAGGTTCACAAACATTAATTGTCGATGTTTTAAACGAAATGCTAAATTTTTATATTTATATTTTTTTTTTTCATTTGTTTAAATTTTCTTCTTTTGATAATTAAATTAAACCTGGTCTTAGAAAATGCGGTGTAATTTTTCATTAACCAAAACAGCACAGCGTTCTTAACTTGTTATGTATTCATTTATATGTCTCCTTTATTGTTATCATCATTTACTGCTTATTATAACTCGAAATTCCTTGCACCGGTTATCTATTAAGAGCCTTTTCCTCTGGTTCTTTTTAAAGATTCTTTTCATGTCTAATTTTGGTTTTCTTTATTTTCCCGAAAACCTTTTGTTATTATTATTATTTTTTTTTTTTTGACAATCCGGACATATCCTAGTTTTCAAAAGTCGTTTTGCTTTATATTTTCCTCTACAAATTCTCTAATGAAGTTGTCGTGGTCACGTGGTGGTACAGTTGGCTTCATTAATTCCGGTACACTTCCAGGGAAGCTAAGGAGACGTCAGTGCACCGGAATTAATGAAGCCAGCTGTACCTCTGACCATGCCTTGGTCCCGAGTTCGAATCATGTTCACGTTCTTAAAGAACGCTTTCCCTGGTGCGGGTCATTATACCTTTTGAGTTATCAGTAGCTGTTGTCTTGCTTACCCAGTTCTTACGTGGGTTCTAAAGGGATTTGGGTATCTAATGTATGTGTATGGTAGCCTATTGCTCTGTGTTCAAATTGTGTCTCCAAATCATTTTGTCAAAGATAGTTTATTTTTATTTTTTTCAAAAGATATTGCATGTGTCACTTAGTCAAAATCATTGTATTACTTGAAACTGTTTTAAATTCACTTCGTGAAGATGATCTTATATATATATATATATATATATATATATATATATATATATATATATATATATATATATATATATATATACATATATATATATATATACACACACACATATATATATATATATATATATATATATATATATATGTGTGTGTGTGTGTATATATACAGTATATATATATATACTATATATATATATATATATATATATATATATATATATATATATATATATATATAGATAGATAGATATAGATATTATGTTTATACATAAAATTTCCTTGCATATTGAATTAATATACAACTATGATAAGTCTGTACAAGCCCATTTTACAGTAGATGATCACCACAACACAACATTTTAAATAATTTATTTTTCACTAATAAATCATAAAAAAAAGAACACCTAGATATGTGTATATTTACGTAAATCTTAACGACATTTGAACGCTGGTAAGCTTTAGCCGGTAGGTAGTAAAACCAAGGGGGGCTAGAGGTGGATAGTGAAGCCTCTGGTAATAGACTGGGGTTAGGGGATACGTGGGGCGATGCGCCCCCCTCGCTCAACAACACCCCCCCCCCCCCTGTGTGTAGGATCACTGATATAATAAGGCAGCGGGAGGGGAGCCTAAAGTCTTCAAGTTTATCCTCGTGACCAAGTTATTATCCTGCCCTAACTTTAGCTTCCACATTAGCATTTAAGTAGACCAACAACAGCGCAAGGTGGCGAAAATTACAAAATCGATACAGCATTTGGTAGGTGAATTATACACTCTTGGATACAGAGGAGCTGATGTGCCTCTTCTCCTTACTCTTTTCCTCTTTCTTCTTCCTCCCCTTCGTCTTCTTACTTTTCTTCTTATGCCGTTCTTCTTCCTCTGAAGTGGGATTATGTACCGTCGGGAGATTATCATGAAAACTGAAGATTAAACAAAGGTGAACGAAGATGGAAGACCCCCTCTTTCTCTTCTTCCTTCTCCTCCTTCTCTTCTTCTTCTTCTTCTTCTTCTTCTTCTTTTATTGATGTCAGAATGGGTATTGGGGAATAGTGATGAAAGATTGAAATGGAGTAGCAGTAAACATTAATAGAAGGCCACCTCCTTCTCCTCCTCCTCTTTCTCCTCCTTCTTCTCCTCCTCCTCCTCCTCTTTCTCCTCCTCCTCCTCCTCTTTCTCCTCCTCCTCCTCCTCTTTCTCCTCCTCTTCTTCTTCCTTTATTGATGCCAGGGTTGTGGTGGCCGATATGGTAACGTCTCTGACTGGAGAACGCCAGACTGGGGTTCTAGTCCCCCCTCAAACTCGTTAGTTTCTTTGATCGCTGCAACCTCACTATCCTTATGAGTTAAGGATGTTAGCTTTTGGGAAGCCTATAGGTCTATCTGCTGAGTCATCAGCAGCCATTGCCTGGCCCTCCTTGGTCCTAGCTTGGGTGGAGAGGGAACTTGGGCGCTATTCATATGTATATATGGTCAGTCTCTAGGGCATTGACCTACTCGATAAGGGAAATATCACTGTTCCTTGCCCCTGCCATTCATGAGCGGCCTTTAAACCGATTGAAATGGAATAGCGATAAACGTAAATGAAAGAAGACCTCATTCTCTTACATTCCTTTTATTCTCTCTTTGGTTTAGGAATGTATAAGGATGAAAAGTAATGAATAGTGAAAATTGAATAAAGAGAGAAAACCTAATTACGCATATTTAACGTAGTGGGAATACTTTAACGTGGTGAAAGGGTTTATGTATTGCCATGATCAGCAAAGCTGTACTAGTCAGGGACACCCATACTAGGTTGATTTGCTGTTGGCGATCAGACTAAAATCTCCCACCATCACCAACCATGACTAGCATGGTGATGAAAACTGGCCAAAGGACATGCCTGGGGCCTTTGTCTTGCAGTAGAATAGAAACGGCTGCATTTGTTGTTGTTGAAAAGCATCTTAGCTCAAGTATGATACCATGTGAATTATAAAACTTATTCAATGAATAAACACGACATAGGAAGTAGGGCGTACTTCAGTATAAAAGAAATAGCGAAAAAGAGGGAAAAATAGTTACTCTAATTTTAATATATTCAAATTATATTTATGTATAAGTATACTTTTAGTTTATAGATTTATATTCAAGGTAAGTTTGTTCATTGACTTCGATCATTAGAAAGGACGCCACTGTAGGAATTAAAAAGAAAAAAAAATGAATAAAAACGATTGAAAGTTGAATTAGTCAAATATTGTGATCGTTAAAGTTATTCCAGTTAAAAGACGATGTGTTAGATACATGCTGGAGATCACGCACAGATCTAGGCGCCATCTATTGAGTGGAGATTTCGTCTCCGGCAAAGGGTCTTGTTGTTACTCTTCTTAAGAATTTCATTTTCCCTCTTTTCCTTTCTTCACTGGGCTATTTTTCCCTGTTGGGGCCCCTGGGCTTATAGCATTGTGCTTTTCCCCACTAGGGTTGTAGCTTAGCAATTGATAATAATCATTGCAAAATTTGAAGTTTTTTTTTTATATATACCAGCTGAGTATCTATCTGTTGTTGGTATTATAAGAATCATATTTGGGTCAAATTGTTAGGCGTTTTATTTACATTTTTTTCGTAAATTTCATTTTCAAAAATATCATCAGCCATAGCCAGTCCACTGCAAGACAAAGACCTTAGAAATGTCCTTCCATTCCCGTCTGTTTATGATCCTTCTATTCCAATCTATGTCAGCAAATAATCTTAGTTTGTCAATCCATCGTCTACTCTTTCTTCCAGTGCTTCGTTTTCAATCTTAAATATATATAATGGAAAACATTCTTGTAGATTTTTCCCAACTATTTTTGAGATGTAAAATAAAAAAAACATATGTAGCCACAGTTAATTATATCAACACCATCATGATAGACATACGAGCAAGAATTACTTAAATTAAAGGTAACCCAAGGATGTAATAAGTAAAAGTATGCATTTTGCAAGTATGACTTTGCGTATCAAATTAACAAGTCATAAGTATTAGTGTTCTTAACTAACAATTAACAAGTCATAAAATGCTACATGTAATAAGACTACACAGAATGTATGTATGTATGTATGTATGTATGTATGTATGTATGTAATCACTCTGAAACCTTTTACATTTTTGACATTCAAATATGAGTATGAACATAAAAATTCTACTTATTAAGAAATCAGTTAATCTACGAAATCTCGTAACAAAATAACTGTTTTGAATTTAAGTTCTTAGTTCAAAGCAATAATGTTTTAATTACATAAATTATTACAATGTGAATCTGAAATATCAGTTTTTCATGTATAAAAAATAAGACTCAAAAGGAGGAGAGAGAGAGAGAGAGAGAGAGAGAGAGAGAGAGAGAGAGAGAGAGAGAGAGAGAGAGATCGTTAACAACAATAAAGTAATAATCTACACTAAAGTAAACTGAAAACATCAGAGACAAAATATAGAGCAAATAAAAACGCGAGAGAGAGAGAGAGAGAGAGAGAGAGAGAGAGAGAGAGAGAGAGAGAGAGAGAGAGAGACAGACAGAGAGGGAGAGGTCATTAACAACAAAGAAATTAGTATTTATACAAAAGTAAACTGAAAAAAAATAAAAAAGTAAATCGAAAAAATCAGACAAAATATGGAGCAAATAAAAACACGAGAGAGAGAGAGAGATAGAGAGAGAGAGAGAGAGAGAGAGAGGAGAGAGAAGAGAGAGAGAGGAGAGACGAGGAGAGAGAGAGAGAGAGTGATCATGATTAACAACAAAGAAATTAATAGTTTATACTAAAGTAAACCGAAAAAAAATAAAAAAGTAAATCGAAAAAATCAGACAAAATATACAGCAAATAAAAACGAGAGAGAGAGAGAGAGAGAGAGAGAGAGAGAGAGAGAGCCGAGAGGAGAGAGAGAGAGAGAGAGTTAACAACAATAAAGTAATAATCTACACTAAAGTAAACTGAAAACATCAGAGACAAAATATAGAGCAAATAAAAACGCGAGAGAGAGAGAGAGAGAGAGAGAGAGAGAGAGAGAGAGAGAGAGAGAGAGAGAGAGAGAGAGAGAGAGAGAGAGAGTTAACAACAATAAAGTAATAATCTACACTTAAGTAAACTGAAAACATCAGAGACAAAATATAGAGCAAATAAAAATGAGAGAGGAGAGAGAGAGAGAGAGAGAGAGAGAGAGAGAGAGAGAGAGAGAGAGAGAGAGAGAGAGAGAGAGATCATTAACAACAAAGAAAGTAATAATTTATACTAAAGTAAATGGAAAAGAAAGTAAACCAAAAAAATCAGACAAAATATACAGCAAGTAAAACGAGAGAGAGAGAGAGAGAGAGAGAGACGAGAGAGAGAGAGAGAGAGAGAGAGAGACTATCATTAACAACAAAGAAATTAATAATTTATATTAAAGTAAACCAAAAAATAAGTAAAACCGAAAAAAATCAGACAAATAATACAGCAAATAAAAATACGAAAGAAGAGAGAGAGAGAGGAGAGAGAGAGAGAGAGAGAGAGAGAGAGAGAGAGAGCGCCAGTCTCTAAACAACAGCGATAATAATAACCGCCATTATCGTTTGGACGAAATCCCAGCGAATTCCAGATTAAATAATGAGGTGTCTTACTCCGGACTGTAACAAATGATCATACTTGTATGCTAATCGCAAGCAGATAATTAGTGCATCAAAATGATGGCAGCTTTTAGAAGGATTTGCCCCCGACTATTATTAATTTTCCTTAACAACTTCATCGCAAATGTAATTAGCTTGTGTTAATTACGTTTTCGAAAGCGCGCGGAAAGTGGCCTCCATCAGTCTTGGGCGGACGGAGGATGCGCGGGAGCGCGTGCTTTTGTTTTGCGCATGCGCGCAGAGTTGCTTTTTAAAACTATCGGTTGCTTAGCTAATTGCTAAATGGGTTTTTATGGCAGGAACTTTAATATCTATATCATTATTGGGTAAGATATACCCTGGGCTAGATTCCCATGTAAGGTATAACAGTATAGGAATGTCCTTTTTAAAAATCGCTGTGCTGTCTGACATAAGTACCTGGGCGTTAGATAACTGTGGTAGGTTGTAGTCAGGTACAGTTGGACACTGTGATTCATGGTACACCTCGCTCTGAGGAAGTTCACCCAACCAAACCCTTTATGCATGGCTAGTTCTTGTGTTTAGCCCCGCCCCACCACCTCTACCATCTATCCCTACACTATATAATTGGTACCTCATCGCGAAGTAAGGGCGTGAAAGGCTCCACTTCTTCAAAGCATGGAGTACCAGGGACTTATGTGTCCAACTGTACATGGGAGATTCATTGGAGACTATTCAATGTACAACTGAATAGCTGGATGTTGTGGGAGTTTATTTCACAGGACCTTCATTCTTGTTTTGTTATTGCAACTGTGGTTCCACCTTCCCTTGGCTCTTCATCTGACAGGTAGAAAGACTTTATAGATCGATAATGGTGAAGACGTTTTTGGAAGTAGCTAGCTATCTTCCTCTGAATTCTTGGTCTCTCACTCTGTTGAAATATTATACATACATATACATAAATATGTATACATGTATACTGTATATAACAACAAACTACAAATGCAGCTGTTTTCTAGTACACTGTAGGAAAAATGACTCCGACATGTTCTTATTTGTGTCGGGGGTTTGGTCAGTTTTCATCACCATGCTGGTCACTGCGGATTGGTAATGGAGTGGTGGGAGATTTTCGTCTGATCACTCACAGCAAATCAGCCTGGTATGGGTGGCCCTGACTAGTACAGCTTTGCTGATCATGGCGATAGACAAACCCTTTCACCACGTTAAGGTATACGCACACACAACCCCCATTTTTAATCCCTATTTTCTACCCACTACAATCCTATAAGCAAGGGTAATTTAAATCACTGCTAGGGTCTTTTGTGCAATGGTAACTTTAACAACCTTTAACTGAATTGATCTCAAGTTCAACTCCCTCTCAGGTATTTGTGTTTAAAATGGGCAACATTACCTTACTATCCCGCTGATTTCAGAAAGGAGATTGGCAGGGCACTGATATCTGCATGGTAATTAATCGTTCGCCATTGCTTTGTTACACCAGGTCTCCCGTAGGTGGAGACTGTTGCTTCTTCTGCTATTTACAGATTTCGATCTTTAGGTCAGCAAAGACACAAGAGGTGTCAGCAGCTTATGCAAGTCACTTTGCTCAGTCTATATATATATATAGTATATATATATATATATATATATATATATATATATATATATATATATGTATATATATATACTATATATATACATATATATATATATAGATATATATAATATATATATATATATACTGTATATACACCTACACCTCATAGTAGAATCGAACCCTAGTCTCTCCAAATGAAAGGCAAGGTTGCAATCAATCATGCCGTCTAATTTGAGGAGTCTATGGTTCGATCCCATTGCGAGGAAGAAATTTATTTCTATTTGAACACGATATTGTGTTGATTTTCATCATCCCATATACATTATAACGGAAGGTGATTTTTCCTGAGTGAGGCCACGGAGAACAAGAGAACCTCCATTATGTTCAATCTCTATTGTTGAAGCAAGGTTGAACCCATGTGTAAAACACATTCGCAAAAACTACATCTTTTCCCTAGCTATATCTGAACACACTCCGCGCCACTCACCTCAATCTTGCACGCCCTCTGGATGTTAAAACACTTTAGTTCTAAAACACTCCTTAACCAGTTCTCTCTCTCTCTCTCTTCTCTCTCTCTTCTCTCTCTCTCTCTCTCTCTCTCTCTCTCTCTCTCTATTAGATTTTGTTTGTATATGTATGTGTAGATATACATATATCATGAGTGTATTGGAATGTAATAATGTTCTCTCTCACATACAAGAGTGAATTAGCCGGATACCGAAAGAGGAACCATTCTTCATCTGCCATCCCCATCATAATCGAATAAATCATTACAAGTTAATGAAGAAAAATCCATTTCCTTTCCAATTGGCCATTTTTTCAATAGGAATTAAATAGTCCTTTTTAATAAAAATTAACAAATAAGTCATTACGCAAAATGACTCCAAAGTCCTAAACGTCTTCTTAAATTCTCTCTCTCTCTCTCTCTCTCTCTCTCTCTCCTCTCTCTCTCTCTCTCTCTCTCGTAACCATCCCTCCCGATGAGTTATGGCCAGGGCTTAAGTCGGCTATATCTGCATCATTATCCTCCCTCCTAATCCCACATTATCAAACTAATTTAGAGCCGCTGCAATATACACCACAGATATCCAAGGTAAAGCCCAGCACCAAGCAAAAAGATAATTGTGAGAGGCTGGGGGGAGGGGGGAGTGCTTGGGGAGGAGGAGGGGGAGTAGAAGAGGAAAGAAAGAAGGGGAGGGAGGAGGAGGGTTAGTGGATAGAGGGAGGGAAGGGAAGAACGAAGAAGAGACGAGCTGGCGGAGGGGCCCCACTAGAAGAAGGGAGGGAAGGCTATGAACTAGTTGGAGAGAGTGGGGGGGTTACAGGGGGTTGGGAGGGGTAGGGGAGCGGTGGTTGGGGGAGGGGAAGCGAGAATTTTATTAGGGAATTATTCTAGCTGTACCCTGTTATGCTCAGTTTGGGTATGAGATAATAATAAACAAGAGAAGTCGTGCTTGGTTTGTTTGCTGCTCTTTCGGGTGCGTTTGCTGCCGCTCGAGGTAATTATTCCTTTTATCTTTTCTCTAATACTTATTAGATTTATGACCTGTAATGTATGAAATACATTTTTTATTGATAGAAATATTGTTTATATTTAGTTATGGATAAAGTAGCATCCTTTGATTGCCATCATTCATGAACGGTGTTTGCTATTCACCGTAACAACCGAAACCCCTCAATCTCCTTCCCCTCCATTTGCTGCATGAGCGATGTGCTTCGGTGTTTCTAATGACCGCGTTCATAGCCGCGTCTATGAAGCGACGCCCAACGAATGGAAGAAGAATAGAGTCGAAACTCTGCTGGGAATTAAGAGAAAGGGGGGTTAATGTAAACAAGGAGGAGGCGGAGAGCGAAATGAGAGAATAAGTAGAGGCAGAAGAAGAAGAAGAAGAAGTAGTAGTAGTAGTAAACAAGAAGAATAGTTGGCGGGCGCGGGAACCCGTAGAGCATCAGCCAAAACAAGAGACTACGAAACATTGCGAAAGGTTCGTTCAGAAGGATTCCCTAGAGAGCCATGCGAGTAATTAATGTGCAGGAGAGAGGCGTTGTTTAGGCCAACTTGTTTTTCATAAAGTGAATATGCAGAGGCTCCTCTCGGAGGCTCCAAAAAGATATCAAGAGCTAAATTTTGATACCCAGGGCCAAGGAGGGAGGAGGAGGAGGAGGAGGAGGAAGAGGAATGGATTAGGGAGGGGGTATGAAGGGTGAGGGAAAGAGGAGATGAAGAGGAAGGGAAGGCGGTTTTAGGGAGATGGCATTGCATAGGCGATGCTAAATGTCCTTAAGATTATGTTATTATTTAGTGCTCCTAAACTCTTATCTTCTGCTTAATGAAAATAATTTTTTTCTTTTTTTTATTCAGATTCGTAGTCCAATTTCGAGTGAATAAATTTGTTTACAAAATGAGATCATGATAAAAAATGTAAGCGATTCTTAGAGTTTCTTTCCCTCTCCATTCTAGCTCTTGAATTTACTCCCTGCTTCTGTTTTCCCTGACATCTATAGCCTTTCCTCTGTTTAGTGGCGGGTACACCGCTTACTTTGGGATTATACTTTTGAACTCTAATTTTATTGTTTTTATATTGTTTTCGTTTGATAAGCTGAGGTCGGATAAAGGCCGTAGGTTAGCTATATTAGTGAAATTCAGTCGAAGGAAAACTATAATGAAAAATGCTATTACAAATAGATTATTTTTCTGCAATAAACAAATTTTATTCCATTGAACTAAAAGATATTTCTCGAGTGCCCTATATGGATGAGATTATGATGAGGGGTAGATGGAGATGGTTTGGGCATGCTCTTCGCACTCCCCAAGAGAGATTAGTTCACCAACTCTCAATTGGGCTCCACAAGGCACTAGAAGAGTTGGAAGACCCAGGCCCACATGGCTGAGGACTATGAAGCGTGAAGTGGGAGATGATGAATGGAGAAGTATTGATTTAAAAGCTCAAGATAGACACGACTGGCGAAATCTAACCGAGGCCCTTTGCGTCAATAGTCGTAGGAGGTGATGATGATGAAAAGAGACTAAATATAATTGTAGACGAAATCAAACGCAACTAGAATTAGAGCCAAAGTACAAATAAGTATTATTTTGGAATAAAAATTGATTGCTATTGCAATCGTTTTTCAATCTTTTATTTAAAATGAATGACCACACCATCGCCTAATGAAAAATCCAATTTAATATTGTTGCTGTTCTTAAAATGTTTTATTTTGATTGTTCATTACTTCTCTGGTAATCCATTTATTTATTTGTTTTCTTTCCTCACTATGCTATTTTTTCCTGTTGGAGCCCTTGGGCTTGTAGCATCATGCTTTTCCAACTAGGGTTGTAGCTTATATTATGATGATGATAATAATAATAATAATAATGATGATGATGATGATGATGATGATGATGATGATAATAATAATAATAATAATAATAATAATAATAATAATTTGCCTTAGTGGTAAATACCCATCAGTTGGTATCCTCTTGCGATGGGGTATTTCCTGCTTGAGATTATAGTGGCCATGTTTTACGTTTAAATTTCCAGGCCTTATGAGATTAGGAAAGAGTTGTTTACCATATTATATGATAATCTTCTTGACTTCGTTCAGTAGAATCTTCTTATTAATTCTGCCGAGAATTTTTTTTTTTTTTATTTGGTTGTGTTTGTTAACATGATTTTACGAAAATTTAACGTAGAATATTTATAAAAACAAGTGGAAGTTCGTTCCCTTGACTATTTAGAAAGTACAAGAATTTTTTTAAGTTTTTTCTTTTTTTTTCTTTTTGCGGGGGGAGGGTTTGGGTTTTTTTTTTTGGGGGGGAGAAGCGGGTTTATTACTCAGCCTTGGTAGATCGTTGCAATCGCCAAATCCTCTTTAATATATCTTCCTTATCCAATATCTTTTTATGCATTTTATATATGGACAGAACACAGGACCCGATGCTATAACAAGAAAAGAAAATTTTCTGATCACTGTGTTCCCGAAAGAAGCACTCACCTATAACAAACATAGCAGAGAAAGTATGGGAAAACTAAAGAAAAAAAAAGACGTTTGACAAACCAACGCTAAAGACTTCGTTATGTTCTTATACACTCTCGAGTCAGAGAGCAAAACGAGGACAAAAAGAACAAGAAAAAAGAAAGAAAGCCTCTGAAGAGGCAGTTTGAGTCCTTCCAAATCACTTGAAGGAGGATGAGGCGAAGGAAAAGGAGGGCATATCCTAGGGTGTCCATCTGACTTAATCCTATTCTTGAGCGAGAGGCCCTTAGCCTCTGCGGCCGGATTAAACTTCGTGGGGGCTCACTTAAAAACTCGAGGAGCGAGCATTGGCTGTCAATTATTTAGTGCCGGCGCTCCTGCGTCCTCGACTTAAAGATTGTAATATATAGCCTTCCCATAATCCTCTTGTGACGAACAAACCGCACGACGGAGATGTCCTTACAGAGCTGGACCAGCGGATGAAGAGGGGATGCCGACGGTGGCTTCGAGGGTTTGAAATGATTCGAAAGGAAACGAGATCCTTCTTCCTTATGTAGGATTTCATGGCTTCAACTCTGTAAAAGAATGTTTAGTAAAGCAATAAAACATCAGGACTGTACTTGGATTGAATAGAAATGCAATGTGTCGGTTGCAATATGGTTCGAATGGAAACCAGATTCCTATGTATGATTTCATGGCTTCAACAGTCCAGAAGAATGTAGCAATGAAGCAATTGGACTGTATTTGTATTGAATAGAAATGCAATATACAATGCATTATTTCAATTGCAATATGATTGGAATGAAAACATAGCTTCATAGCTTCAGCAGTCCCGTAGAAGATTTTGTGATGAAATTATGCAATGGGACTGTACTTCAATTAAGTGGAAATGCAATATTTTGATTGCAATATGATTTGAAAAGAAACAAGATGCCTATGTAGGATTTTTTATATTCAGCTGTCCCGTAGAATGTTTACTGAAGCAATGAAGTAATAAGAGTGTACGAGAAATAAAAGGAGATGCAATATTTCGATTGCAATATGATTCGAAAGGAAACGAGATGCATATGCAGGATTTCATGACTTCAACAGTCCAGAAAAATGTAGCATTGAAGCAATAGGAATGTAATTGTATTGAATAGAAATGCAATAGACAATGCAATATTTCTATTGCAATAGACAATGCAATAGTTCTAGTCATAGGTAGATAGTTCCTCAACTATAGAGCAGGGCAAGATTACCTTGTGTGATTTCCATAACGATCGGAAACTTCCTCGGATTATGTAGATACCTTTATTCTACGATTTGCCTTCAAGAAATTTCCATTTCCTCTTGAGATTTCAGGCATTAATCGATGAATATAAACACTGCAACAAATCTTTCGGTGAATAATTAATGGGAAACTAATTACAAACCTCTCGTGAGACAATAATCAAAATGCACTTGCAATTTTTGTTAAGTCTGTTATCAGACTTGATTCTGAACCTGCTGATAATAGGTTTTGTTTTCGGTGCGAACTTAAACAGAGTTTGTTATCCATTACTTTTTATGACTATTTCCAACATATGAAAATAAATTAGACACGGAACACGTAAAAAGATCAATAGAAAATGAACAAGAGGAAAAAATGAAATGACGAAGTTGATGAATTTTAAAAACAGACTGTATCAAAGATGTGAATTTGATAAATGAATTGATTATCTAACGAATGTGCCGTTTCCCACGATTCTTCGCTAAATCTCGGGAAGCCAAGAAACCGAATGTCCAAATTCGTACAAAGGCATATGGGAATAATGAACTTCAATCGAAACCCGAGAATTGAGAGAGAGAGAGAGAGAGAGAGAGATAGAGAGAGAGAGAGAGAGAGAGAGAGAGAGAGAGAGAGAGAGAGAGAGAGAGAGAGAGAGAGAGAGAGAAAGGAAGCTGAGAAACCAAATGCCCAAATTCGCACAAAGGCATATGGGAATAATGAACTTCAATCGAAGCCCGAGAATTGAGAGAGAGAGAGAGAGAGAGAGAGAGAGAGAGAGAGAGAGAGAGAGAGAGAGAGAGAGAGAGAGGAAGCTGAGAAACCGAATGTCCAAATTCGCACAAAGGCATATGGGAATAATGAACTTCAATCGAAGCCCGAGAATTGAGAGAGAGAGAGAGAGAGAGAGAGAGAGAGAGAGAGAGAGAGAGAGAGAGAGAGTCTGAGTCTGTCTTTCAGTTTTTCCCAGGTAAAGTTTCCTCTTCCAGGAACGTGACTTTCTGTATGGGGTCCCGCTGGGCCGGACGCTATGGCCCACCGCTAAATAACACTCGCGCCCATAACCCCCCTCCCCCAAATGTGGGGTACTACCCCACCCCCCTCTTCTCATGCCACCTCTATAGGGCCAGCAGTATCAATCAACCCCTCCGGTCCCTTAACAGGTAATCTTTTACTCGGGAGGGATTACTGTAACGCTTTTATGGATTAACCATGGATTTGGTTTTGCCTATTTTCTTTCAATTTATCTTGATGTATATATATATATATATATATATATATATATATATATATATATATATATATATATATATATATATATATATATATTGTGTGTGTGTGTGTGTTGAATTAGTCTACACATTTGATAGCAGGAAAACATAATTCGGTTATTTGATAGCGAAATCTTCACAAATCGTTCCTAAAAACACGGAAATCTTTTTCAAGAATTCAAGATAATGCGTCATAATATTTTCATGTATATCTTCACGGGATTTTATAATTACATTTCAAATAGATGCTACTTTTCGGGTCTTATTTCCTTCAAGATGAATCCACTTTACCCAAACTCTTTCAGTTATTTTTCTGTGAAGTTTCAACTCGTCCGTCTGCTGTTGAATATTTTATGATATTTTATTAGACAAGTCATAATTAAACTTCATTTTTATCGGCAGCTCCATACTGTAATTTTCTGAATTTTACCAAAAATAAAAAGGTACATAAATTATTGCTTTTGAGTATCTAAAAATGAAAATAAAGATGTGAAAACTTGTTAATTTAGGTGGTTTATGTTTATGTAAAACTGTTAATGTATGCTGTAAATATTGTGACTGTCAAAAATGTAATTTAACTTTTTGAATAAAAATAAAAAAATAAATCATGTGTCTAATCTTTTATACGAAACAATTTCTTACGTTTCACGATATTACAGCCACTGATTATTTTTTTTTTTTTTTTATAGAAAACATTCTAAAACAGTTTGAATATTTATTGGTAATGCATATATGAACTTATTGATAAATGATTTATAATTACATTTATATAAAATAAAAGACACGCAGAATATTGTCTAACTAATTTCGCTTCTATTTCCAGAAACCCGATGTCTTGGAAACGCTCTAGAAGCCTTCTTCAGTACGTATGGTGAGTGTAAATCTTAAATTGTAAATGTTCAATTATCTTTGTGTTTTTACGAATACGGTGATGGTGAACGAAAAGAGCATTAGACATTAGGAATCCCATTTAAGTCCCTCTTTCGGGATAATT
>NC_090747.1:114328691-114341191 GCF_036898095.1 Palaemon carinicauda | reverse complement strand
TGAGGCCCCCGGGCTTATAGCATCCTGCTTTTCCAACTAGGGTTGTAGCTTAGCATGTAATAATAATAATAATAAAGGCCCAAGTATGTCTGTCTGTCTGTCCTGTCTGTCTGTCTCTCTGTCTCTCCTATAACCTCACCTCAGAATATTCTCATTTTTTCTCCTTCTTCTTTTCTTATCCCTCCTATCCTACCCCTCCTTTTTTGACACCCTCACCCTCCCCCCTCCCCCTCAAACAAACCACCCCCACCACCCACCTCCGCTCGCTGGCCTAATCCCCTTATAGGCAGGCTTGACCACCGCATCGGAGGAGGAAGAGCAGGATTAAGGGGATTAAGGCCATCATTTACCTGTTACCTGTGAATGCTAACACAAGATTAACGAACAGCCAATCTCCCGACTCATAAATCCATCTCACCTGGCCGGGAGAAACGTATACATTCCTCAAGCTCGGCCCAAAGGAGACCGGTTAAAGACGATGGGTCAACTCGCGCGGTGAATTGAATAGAGAAATTGCTTTCGCTTTCGCCCGATAGATGGCGTTGGGATCAAGCGGGCTCACTCTCAGACTCTCTCTTCTTCTTCCTCTTATTCTTCTGACTCTTATCTCTGGGTAAGAAAAGATGCCGCTGAGATAAGTCGAATGGATGAGAGGTGATTGTAAATATTTCGAAGGGTATTATGAGACGATGCCCCATTTGAGACGAGTGATGCCCAGTGACATTACCGCCTGAAGAATGGTCGTAAAACGAAGTGCCTTTGGAGGTAAAGATGCGAAATGCTTGTGTTACGGAATGAACAGGATTAATTTGCTTAGCAGATATCTCTCAATAGAGACACACACTCACACTCACACGCACATACACACACACACACATATACATATATATATATATATATATATATATATATATATATATATATATATATATATATATATATATATATATACATATAAAGGTATTTAGGCATATTACTTTACATTTATAATGAATAGATAATATCTTAGTGGCGTCCATAAAAACGAAGACAGCATCTAAACAGATAAACTGGACTTCGGTTAGTTTTCAGGATAACTGGAAAACTTCATTTACGTTTCTCCGTTTATTATTTTGTGTCGACACCTGTTTCGAATCACATTTTTAAGAGGGTCTTCATCAGGGCTACTTATGTTGAACGATGGAATACAACTTTAATATAAAGATACAAAAATAGTTGGATACTTCAAAATTAATTATTAAACTTTAAATTTAATCCAATTTATTATTATTATTATTATTATTATTATTATTATTATTATTTGCCTATACAGTTTGTTTTTCTACTGCATTTTCTTAAATAACAAAATTGCAGTCAAATTGGAAATATTCCAGGGCTGAATATTTATAATTTCTTGCGTCCAAATTTTTTCTTTTAAAGAGGAAAATTGTTGTTGAATAAAGGCAACATCTAAACGTCTTTTAGTCTAACCTTCGTTCCTTATATAATTAAGCACAAGCCTCTCTCTCTCTCTCTCTCTCTCTCTCTCTCTCTCTCTCTCTCTCTCTCTCTCTCTCTCTCTCTCTCTCCTTCCCATATATATATATATATATATATATATATATATATATATATATATATATATATATATATATATATATATATATAAGGGTTTAATGTGTGTGTGCGTGTTTGTGCATATCCATCTAAATGTTTAACAGTAATTTTTTTTACGGGTCGCGTACACTAGTTTTGTACCATGAAGACTCACTTCCTCGAATTTATTTATTCCTAAATTACAACGTAGAAAGGAAAGAAATCTCAGAAGGATTATTTTTGTATCATAATAATCTCTGTATCCAGGAACCTTAGAGATGGGTACAAACGAAAATGGTAATTAATAAAAATTACACAAAAAATAGATAATTTTGATACACAAACACATTACGTACATAGAAAGTATCCTTACTTTTTCTCTTATTTTATATTTTATTGAAGTTTTAAAAATGAGCATCCATTAAAAATCTTGTATCATAGTTTATATAGGACATATCTGTTTTGACATTGCTACTGTTTTAGAATGATTTATTGTTAACTTGTTCTCATCTTTTATTTATTTCCTTATTTCCTTTCCTCATTGGGCTATCTTTCCCTATTGGAGCCCTTGGTGGTTATAGCATCTTGCTTTTCCAACTAGGGTTGTGGCTTGTTCTCATCTTTTATTTATTTCCTTATTTCCTTTCCTCGCTGGGCTATTTTTCCCTATTGGAGCCCTTGGGGTTATAGCATCTTGCTTTTCCAACTAGGGTTGTAGCTTGGCTAGTAATTATAATAACAATAATATCCAGGAACCTCAGAGGTGGGTACAAACAAAATTAGTAATTAGTAGTAATTACGCAATTTCGATACACAATTTACGTACATAGAAACCATCCTTACTTTTTCCTTTTATTTCATACGCAATTTCGATACGCAATTTACGTACATAGAAACCATCCTTACTTTTTCCTTTTATTTCATAGTAATTAGTATTAATTACGCAATTTCAATACACAATTTACGTACATAGAAACCATCCTTACTTTTTCCTTTTATTTCATACGCAATTTCGATACATAATTTACGTACATAGAAACCATCCTTACTTTTTCCTTTTATTTCATAGTAATTAGTATTGATTACGCAATTTCGATACACAATTTACGTACATAGAAACCATCCTTACTTTTTCCTTTTATTTCATACGCAATTTCGATACACAATTTACGTACATAGAAACCATCCTTACTTTTTCCTTTTATTTCATAGTAATTAGTATTAATTACGCAATTTCGATACACAATTTACGTACATAGAAACCATCCTTACTTTTTCCTTTTATTTCATACGCAATTTCGATGCGCAATTTACGTACATAGAAACCATCCTTACTTTTTCCTTTTATTTCATACGCAATTTCGATACGCAATTTACGTACATAGAAACCATCCTTACTTTTTCCTTTTATTTCATACGCAATTTCGATACGCAATTTACGTACATAGAAACCATCCTTACTTTTTTCTTATTTTATGTTTTATTAAAGACGTAAACACGAGCCTCCCTTAAGAATTAAGGAGGAAGGCTAAGATGGGCGAAATTATTCTCTTAAAGGGCCCGGTCCGAGGTGAGACCTCATAGTTGCTGCGTGTTGTTTTCTCATCAACTTAGAAGGTGAAAGTTTCTGAATTAATTAATTTACAAACATGAAGACTATAGCCGCCCCAGGGGAGAGAGAGAGAGAGAGAGAGAGAGAGAGAGAGAGAGAGAGAGAGAGAGAGAGAGAGAGAGAGAGAGAGAGAGAGAGTCAAAGTCAAAGTCAAAGTCAAAAACCTTTATTCCATTATAAAATGGTTATTCTGTTACATAACAATATAAATTATTTACATAAAATTCACAATAATTGGATTGTAAAAATTTAGGATATATATACATTCAAGTAAAATTTAGAAAATATTGCCTAAGTTTCTTTTTGAATAAATCAGTACTAACATTTGTACATTTTCTTATTTCCAGAGGTAGTTTGTTCCAGCAAGCTGGGCCCCTTATTGCCATTGAGCGTGAACCCAAATCAGTTCGATAGCTGTCTACATATAGATTTTCATTCTGTCTGGTTAATGCATTCCTACAGTTACCAACTGTAGGAAATGTGTATAGCCAGTTGGGATATTCTTTTCTCAAACTTTTAAAAACAAAAACACAAACATCGTACATACACTTTTCTTTTAATTTTATCCACTTTAATTGCTGGAGGGTTGGGGTGATGTGATCGTGTTTTTTCACCCCAATAACAGCTACTCTACCTGCAAAGTTTTGGATTTTTTGAGCTTTTTCTATATGCATATCATTAGTTGACCCCCATATCTTAATACAGTAGTTTATTACACTCAAGACCAGACTTTCCACAATAAAAGCTCGAGTAGTATCATCAAAGTAATCTTTTACTCTACTTAAATACATTAGAATGCCACTAACTTTTCTACTCAGCTCGTCAATGTGAGTACTGAATGTCATGTACCTGTCCATGTGTAGACCTAGATTTTTCACATGTTGACTTATCTTTACTTCATCACCATCGCATTTTATTATAATGTCATTTGGAATTTTGCTAATATATTGTGAGCTACCCACAAACATGCACTGTGTTTTGGTGGCATTTAATAATAGCCCTTTTCTTAGAAAATATTTCTTAATTTTGAGCAATATTAGTTCAGCCCTTTTTATCAAGCCATCTAAATTTTCTATTTGATCAGCCAAAAGAACTTGGGTGTCATCAGCGTATTGAATTAGCAAGCAGTTTTCTATGAATTTAATCATGTCATTAACGTAGACTAAAAACAGAATTGGACCTAGGACAGATCCCTGTGGGACTCCAAATTCAACCTTTTCAATGCAAGAATTTACGTCTCCCAATCTAACTACCTGACTTCTATCCTTCAAGTAATCCTGAAACCAGAACGTATCAATGTAATGTTCCTTAAGAGATTTACACAATTCATCATGGTTGACACTATCAAATGCCTTTGATAGGTCACATAAAATTAATATGGAAACTTTTTTTCTATCGATATTTTTATAAATTTCATCTGTTAATTTCATCAAAGCTGTTTCTGTTGATAAACCTTTACGGAATCCATGCTGAGTGTTAGAGATCAAATTATTTTTTTCTAGATGTTCCATTAACTGATTACATACAATCTTTTCTATTACTTTCGATATTACGGGAAGGATAGAAACAGGTCTATAATTACCAGGGTCGTCCTTGTCTCCTTTCTTGTGAAGAGGGTCTACGAGGGGTTGTTTCCAAATAGAAGGATATTTCCCAGAGAGAGAGAGAGGGAGGGAGAGAGAGAGAGAGAGAGGCTGGGGGCTTGCGGGCCAATTCGATTAGATTATACGAGTTAAGAAGGAATTTCAGAGCTGAGAGAGAGAGAGAGAGAGAGAGAGAGAGAGAGAGAGAGAGAGAGAGAGAGAGAGAGAGAGAGAGAGAGAGAGGGGGGGGTGTTAGGGATGCAGTTCTACTAAATGAGTTAAATAGACCTAAATAACACGAGAGAGAGAGAGAGAGAGAGAGAGAGAGAGAGAGAGAGAGAGAGAGAGAGAGAGAGAGAGAGAGAGAGAGAGAGAGAGGATGGGGCTTGTGGGCCAATTCGATTAGATTATATGAGTTAGGAAGGAATTTCGAAGCTGAGAGAGAGAGAGAGAGAGAGAGAGAGAGAGAGAGAGAGAGAGAGAGAGAGAGAGAGAGATGCAATTTGATTAAATACGAGTTAAATATATTTATGTATGTATCTTTGTATATATGAGAGATTAAATAAATGTTAAAATACTTAAATAAGGAGAGAGAGAGAGAGAGAGAGAGAGAGAGAGAGAGAGAGAGAGAGAGAGAGAGAGAGAGAGAGAGAGAGATTGGGATGCAATTCGTTTAAATATTAGTTAAAATAGATTTTCGTATGTATGTATGTATGAGAGATTAGATAGGAGTTGAAATACTTAAATAAGGAGAGGAGAGAGAGAGAGAGAGAGAGAGAGAGAGAGAGAGAGAGAGAGAGAGAGAGAGAGAGAGAGAGAGAGAGAGAGAATGCAATACGCTTAAGTAAGAGATAAAATAGATTTATGTATGTATGTGTGAGAGATTAAATAGGTGGTAAATACTTAGAGAGAGAGAGAGAGAGAGAGAGAGAGGGGGGGGGATGGTTGATGAGGTGAGCTAAAGGGCCATTCTACCCTTCATATCTCATTTCCTATTTTGGAAATTCATTCGCCATCCTCTTCTCAACCGCTTCCTTCCCTCAAGGTCTCTCTCTCTCTCTCCTCCATACATTATTCCCCCAGGGAAAATTTCCTCTTCCTCGTTACTCTCCCTACTTTTTTCTTATTCCTTCTTTTCTTGTTTCTTTATATCCCTTGTTATTTGAACATCATCATTCAATCTTCTTTTTGCTTTTTCTGTTTTGATTTTTTTTTAGTTTCCATTTTTTTCTATCATCTTTTATTGCCTATCTCTTGTCTTCTTGTTTCTTTATATTCATAATTATTTGGGCATGTCCTTCTATCAGTCATAATTTTGCCTTTTTCTATTTTGATACTTTTTTCTTTGTTTAAATATTTTTCTCATGGTTTATTGTCTATTATTTGAATATCTCCTTTATTCATTCGTGTTGCATTTTTCTATTTTGATACTTTTTTCATTATTTAAATTTTTTGTCTATCATCTTTTATTGCATATCTCTTGTCTTCTCGTTTCTTTATATTCATAATTATTTGGGCATGTCCTTTAATTAGCCATCATTTTGCCTTTTTCTATATTGAGACTTTTTAGTTTTCATTGTTTCCCTTTTTCGTTTCTCATCTTCTTATCCTCTGTTGCATATCTCTTGTCTTCTTGTTTTTTTTTATTCCTAATCATTTGGACATTCCTTCAATCAGTCATCATTTTGCCTTTTCTATTTTGATATTTTTTAAAATTATAATGCGGTCTATTTTTTGTTTTTCATCTTCTATTGTCTATTTCCTGTATTCTTGTTTCTTTATATTTCTAGTGATTTGAACATCTCCATTCCATCATCATTTTCCCTCTTCCTTTCCATAATATTTACTGTTTTTCCTCTCTCTCTCTCTCTTTGCTTCCTAGTTCTTCGTCCTCCATACATCTCTTCTTTAACATCTGCCTTTTCCTTACACATCATTTCCATCTCATTTTTTTCTTCCCAGTTCTTCCTCCTCCTTACACTCCTTTTCCATCAATTGCTGCTCAAATCTTTACTTTTTTCCCCCTCCTCCTCCTCCTCCTCTTCTTCTTCTTCTTTACTTTTTCCTCCTCCTCTTCTCATCCTCCTCCTCTTCTCATCCTCCTCCTCTTCCTCCTCCTCATCATCATCATCATCCTCCACCACATCATCCTCCTCCTGCTCTTCTTCTTCTTCTTCTTCTCAGTTCTTTCTCCTCCTTACACTCCTTTTCCATCATCTGTTGCTCAAATCTTTACTTTTTCCTCCTCCTCCTCCTCCCCTCCTCCTACAACCCCCCCTCTGCTCGTCCCTTGCAAGATGCAGATTATAAACTTGCGCAATTCGTGCAAATCTCGCATAATCTACATTTATGAAACGGGCAGACGCTTCATCCTGAAGCGGCGTAACAAAGTATATACATCCTGACTATGTTTATATATACAGAGCAGCAGAGAAAAATTACTTTTGCCCCGGGATTATTGATGCATTATAATAGATCCTTTTTTTTAAGGGGGGGGGGGAGATCGCGCCCCGCTTTTATTCCTTGGTGGGGTTTGAGGGTATTTCTAACGAGATTGGGGCGTTGGGCGGTGGGCGGGAGTGGGCGGATTTATTAGAGGTTCCTTTGCCAAAATTATTTAATTTATTAAAAGTAAAGAAGGAGGTTTATCACATTCCGAGATGGTTGGTAGATGATAGGTAATATGTCCTTTGCTTAGCTTAAATTCAATTGTCGGTTTTTAGTAGAGAATACGTAGTCGAAGTGTGTTAGACTAATGGCAATATTTTTTGTGACTTGTCTAATTTCCCTATATGATAAAGAGCAAGTCTCTCTCTCTCTCTCTCTCTCTCTCTCTCTCTCTCTCTCTCTCTCTCCTTATATATATATATAATATATATATATATATATATATAATTCATATATATATATATATATATATATATATATATATATATATATATATATATATATACACATATATAATATATATATGTATATATATATATATATATACATATATATATATATATATATATATATATATATATATATATATACACATATATAATATATATATGTATATATTTACACATATATGTATAATATATATATATATATATATATATATATATATATATATATTTATATATATATATATATATATATATATATATATATATATATATATATATATATATATATATATATATATATATATATATATATATATTTTCGGTCACGCTCAGTGGCATTGACAGACTTATAAATACTTGTCTCTCTCCGTCATTCAGGTAGGTATGAGAGGGAGTAGTCATACCCTGGTGAGAGCGGTTGGAGTTGGGAAACGGAGAGGGGGTGGGAGGGGTTGAATCTGTGTGTATGTGTGTGTGCTGTGCTTGTGTGTACATATCTTTCTAAATATTTAGCCCTAATTTTTGACAGGTCTGGTACACTAATTCAAGAATAAGAATCGGTGAGTAAATCTCGAATCGCTGAAATCAAGTGATGTTGAATTTGACCTTTCAAGATCATAGAAGGTCAAAGGTCAAAGTGTCATTTAATACCCCATATGTGGTTTTCTATCTCTTGACTTCCTTGCACTTAATTTCCTTGCCAAACTTCTTTCTGGTCTTAACTGTACTTCATTTCCTTGCTAAACGTCTTTCTTGACTTAACTGTACTTCATTTCCTTTTAAAAACTTCTTTATTGACTTAACTGTGCTTCATTTCCTTGCTAAACTTCTTTCTTGATTTCCATGCACGTCATTTCCCTGCTAAACTTCTTCCTTGACTCCACTGTACTTCATTTCCTTGCTAAACTTCTTTCTTGACTTAGCTGTGCTTCATTTCCCTGCTAAACATCTTCCTTGACTTAACTGTACTTCATTTCCTTGCTAAACTTCTTTCTTGACTTAGCTGTGCTTCATTTCCCTGCTAAACATCTTCCTTGACTTAACTGTACTTCATTTCCTTGCTAAACTTCTTTCTTGACTTAAGTGTACTTCATTTCCTTGCTAAACCTCTTCCTTGACATAACTGTACTTTATTTCCTTGCTGAACTTCTTTCTTGACTTAACTGTACTTCATTTCCTTGCTAAACTTCTTTCTTGACTTAAGTGTACTTCATTTCCTTGCTAAAACTCTTTCTTGACATAACTGTACTTCATTTCCTTGCTAAACTTCTTTCTTGACTTAACTGTACTTCATTTCCTTGCTAAAACTCTTTCTTGACATAACTGTACTTCATTTCCTTGCTAAACTTCTTTCTTGACTTAGCTGTGCTTCATTTCCTTGCTAAACTTCTTTCTTGACTTAACTGTACTTCATATCTTTGATAAAATTCTTTCTTGACTTAACTGTGCTTCATTTCCTAGCTAAACTTCTTTCTTGACTTCACCGTGCTTCATATCCTTGCTAAACTTTTTTCTTGACTTAACTGTGCTTCATTTCCTAGCTAAATTTTTTCTTGACTTAACTATGCTTCATTTCCTAGCTAAATTTCTTTCTTGACTTAACTGTACTTCATTTCCTTGCTAAAATTTTTCTTGACTTAACTATGCTTCATTTCCTAGCTAAATTTCTTTCTTGACTTAACTGTACTTCATTTCCTTGCTAAAATTTTTTCTTGACTTAACTGTGCTTCATTTCCTTGCTAAACTTCTTTGTTGACTTAACCGTACTGTATTTCCTGCTAAACTTCTTTCTTGGCTTAACCCTGCTTCATTTCTCTGCTAAACTTCTTTCTTGACTTAACTGTGCTACATTTCCTTGCTAAACATCTTTTTTTTCTTAACCCTGCTTCATTTCTTTGCTAAACTTCTTTCTTGACTTAACTGTGTTTCATTTCCTATATAAACTTTTCTCCTGACTTAATTGTGCTCCATTTCCTTGCAAAACTTCTTTCTGGACTTATTTGTTCTTAATTTGCTTGCTTGACGTCCCTGTACTTCATTTCTTTGCTAAACTTCGTTTTTTATTTCCTTGTACTTAATTTCCTTGCTAAACCCCTTTCTTCACTTCCTTGCACTACATATCCTAACTAAACTTGTTTCTATTCTTCATTGCTATTCATTTCCTTGTTAAACTTTATTTTCTTCCTTGCCCTTCATTTCCCTGTTAAATTTCTTTCTTGACTTCCTTGCAGTTAATTTCCTTACGAAACTTCTCTTTTTAACTTTCAAGAACCAAACAACCACTACTGTCATCAAAGCACTTGGACGTCTTTACTTAGTGAATTGGATCTATGATTTCATGTTTATAAACAGACATTTATATCAACCATTACTATCGTCAGATCACTTGGATGTCTTTACTTAGAGAATTGGATCTATGATTTCATGTTTATAAACATATTTATATCAACCATTACTATCATCAGAGCACTTATGTCTTTACTTAGAGAATTGGATCTATGATTTCATGTTTATAAACATATTAACTTAGAGAACAGGATCTATGATTTCATGTTTATAAACAGACATTTATATCAACCATTACTATCATCAGAGCACTTACGTCTTTACTTAGAGAACTGCATCTATGATTTCATGTTTATAAACATATTTTTATCAACCATTACTATCATCAGAGCACTTATGTCTTTACTTAGAGAACTGGATCTATGATTTGATGTATGTAACCAAACATTTATATCAACCATTACTATCATCAGAGCACTTACGTCTTTACTTAGAGAACTGCATCTATGATTTCATGTTTATAAACATATTTATATCAACCATTACCATCATCAGAGCACTTATGTCTTTACTTAGAGAACTGGATCGATGATTTCATGTTTATAAACATATTTATATCAACCATTACTATCATCAGAGCACTTGTGTCTTTACTTAGAGAACTGGATCTATGATTTCATGTTTATAAACATATTTTTATCAACCATTACTATCATCAGAGCACTTATGTCTTTACTTAGAGAACTGGATATATGATTTCATGTTTATAAACATATTTTTATCAACCATTACTATCATCAGAGCACTTATGTCTTTACTTAGAGAACTGGATCTATGATTTTAAGGTAGTAGGTTGGCCAGGGCACCAGCCACCCGTTGAGATACTACCGCTAGAGAGTTATGGGGTCTTTTGACTGGCCAGACAGTACTACATTAGATCCTCCTCTCTGGTTACGGTTCATTTTCCCTTTGCCTACATACACACTGAATAGTCTGGCATATTCTTTACATATTCTCCTCTGTCCTCATACACCTGACAACACTGAGATTACCAAACAATTCTTCATCACCCAAGGGGTTACTGCACTGTAATTGTTCAGTGCCACTTTCCTCTTGGTAAGGGTAGAAGAGACTCTTTAGCTATGGTAAGCAGTTCTTCTAGGAGAAGGACACTCCAAAATCAAACCACTGTTCTCTAGTCTTGGGTAGTGCCATAGCCTCTGTACCATGGCCTTTCACTGTCTTGGGTTAGAGTTCTCTTGCTTGAGGGTACACTCGAGCACACTCTCCTATCTTATTTCTCTTCCTCTTGTTTTGTTAAAGTTTTTATAGTTTATATAGGAGATATTTATTGATGTTACTCCTCTTAGAATATTTTATTTTCCTTTTTTCCTTTCCGCATTGAGCTATTTTCCCTGTTGGAGCCCCTGGGCTTATAGCATACTGCTTTTCCAACTAGGGTTGTAGCTTAGTAAGTAATAATAATAATAATAATAATAATAATAATAATAATAATAATAATAATAATAATAATAATGTAACCAAACATTTATATCAACCATTACTATCATCAGAGCAGTTACGTCTTTACTTAGAGAACTGGACCTAACATTTCATGTTTATAAACAGACATTTATATCAACCATTACTATCATCAGAGCACTTACGTCTTTACTTAGAGAACTGGATCTTTAATTTCATGTTTATAAACAGACATTTATATCAACCATTACTATCATCAAAGCACCTGGACGTCTTTACTTAGAGAACTAGATCTAACATATCATGTTTATAAACAGACATTTATATCAACCATTACTATCATCAGAGCACATGGATTTCTTTACTTAGGGAATTGGATCTATGATTTCATGTTTATAAACATATTTATATCAACCATTACTATTATCAGAGCACTTATGTCTTTACTTAAAGAACTGGATCTATTCTTTGATGTTTATAAACAGACATTTATATCAACCATTACTATCACCGGAGCACTTGGAGGTCTTTATTTAGATAACTGGATTTATGATTTCATGTTTATAAACACATTTATATCAACCATTACTATCATCAGAGCACTTATGTCTTTACTTAGAGAATTGGATCTATGATTTTATGTTCATAAACAGACATTTATATGAATTCTACTTCTAAAAAGTATCATTCCACTGTCATCAAAGGATGTTTTGACGCTTTCCCATGAGACGCAGGGTAAAATAGGAGTCTTTGGGTGTAGCAGGATAAACGAAGGGTGGAAGCCAATGGAAGGGGGAATAGGAGAGGAAGGGAGAGAGGGAGGAGGAGAGAGGGAGATAGAGAGGGAGGTGAAGGGGTCATTAGTGCTATCTGCATATTGATGGGACTAATTAACCTCCTGGGAACTCACCTGATTCCACGGGATCAAGTATTTAAAAGAACCAATTAGGGCTTTTTCTAATAGAATAACCCTTTCTCTCGATTGATTGCATCCTGGATGAGTAAAAGGAAGCAGTATATTGGCTATTGATGTTTCTTCTTCTTTAGCTTATTTTTATTCTTCTTCTC
>NC_090747.1:114296191-114323691 GCF_036898095.1 Palaemon carinicauda | reverse complement strand
ACATATGCATACATATACAAATACATATACACACATGTACATATACATACACATATACACATAGACACATATAAATGAGATTTCAGCCTAAAAATAAATGGAATTGTATATTCGTATAATAAAGTATAATAAAGAAGGGCGGAATAATAAATAGTGCAAATTTTGAATTTAAACATTGATATGGTAGAAATGCTAGAATTACAAATGTATACAAGCAATAAACAATATAAGAATTAAGAACATTATTGCATTAATGGTTAGGTCATGAAGAAATATCAACTAATAAAACTTAGTACACAGATAATAACATATTAGTATATGATTTTTTAAAAGATCGAATGCTAAGCAATGCCTTAAGATAAGCAGGCAGAGTATTCCATTGTTTAACTCCCTGATAGAGATAAAACTGTTCACATTTCTTTACACGTACGAAGGGAAGAGTTAAGTTAGAGTCTCTTGTTCCATATTGGTGTGCTGATTGTACCTGAATTATTTTTTGTCTAATGGATGGATATTTATGCAGCGAAAGTGTTTGAAACATCAAATTCATTAAGGAGAGTTTGTAGGTATCCTCCAACTTCAGAATCGAGAGAGACCGGAATAGAGGTGATGTATGAGCTAAATAATCACTCGAAGTTATTATTCTCACCAGTTTTTTTTTGCATAATGATTAGCGGTTGCAGGACGTTTCTACTGCAACTCCCCCACGCTGTAATGCAGTAATTTAGATGAGGAGATATTAAAGAGTGGTAGAGTTGTTTTAATATATATAGCGGGAAATAATCCTTTAGCCTATATATGATACCTGTAACTTTGCAAATTTTATTGACTATCATATCCACATGCTTACTGAAGGTTAATTTATTGTCAAACATTACTCCTAAAAATTTTCCAATAGAACGAAAGTAAAGTTTTTGCACTTTTCTTGGCTTATCACGTGTGCAGTCATGACTTTTACTAATATACAGTATATATATATATATATATATATATATATATATATATATATATATATATATATATATATATATATATATATATACATATACATATACGCAAACATATATATATATATATATATATATATATATATATATATATATATATATATATATATATACATAAATATACATACGTATATATATATATATATATATATATATATATATATATATATATATATATATATATATATATATATATATATACTGTATATACTTATCTATATATAAATATAAATACATAACTGCAGCCTATATATATATATATATATATATATATATATATATATATATATATATATATATATAAATGTATGTGTATATGTGTATCTATATAATACATATACGAATAAAATATCATTATACTTGAGAGAGAGAGAGAGAGAGAGAGAGAGAGAGAGAGAGAGAGAGAGAGAGAGGAGAGAGAGAGAGAGAGAGAGAGACCATCCCCCCAATAAAAAGGCAGATAACGGAAACATGGAGAGGCCATTTATATCAAATCGCATTTGTCCCCATAAAATACAAAAGGATATTGCTAAAGCGAAACATGGAATACACGCGGAAAATAATAAAAATAAATAAATTACTGTGGGATTAAAGCTTATTGCCCGGGCTTACCTTTGCGGACAGGTTAGCCCCGCTCATGTTTATTGCTTTTTGATGCTTCGTACGAAGCCTTTCCGATGTGGGCTCTTCGGACGCTGCTACTTTTTTTTTCTTTTTTTTTTTCGAGGGAAATGTGTCAGTTTCTTCGTCACTCAATGTATGTTTTCTTTCAGTGTTTAGTTTTCTGTATTTATATTTATTTTTGGTAAATGATTGCGTTTAGATTTGCTATGTAATATTTATGCTATTGGTTGTTTATATATATATATATATATATACATATATATATATATATATATATATATATATATATATGTATATATATATATATATAGATATAGATATATATATATATATATATATGTATATATATATATATATATATGTATATATATATATATATATAGATATAGATATATATATATATGTATATATATATATATATATATATAGATATATATATATATATGTATATATATATATATATATATATATATATATATATATACTGTATATGTATGTCTGTATATATATATATATACATATATATATATATATATATATATATATACATATATATATATATATATATATACATATATATATATATATATATATACATATATATATATATATATATATATATATATATATATATATATATATATATATATATACATATATATATATATATGTATATATATATATATATATATATATATATATATATACATATATATATACATATATATATATATATATACACCATGGTCTTCCACTGCATATAGTTCTCTTACTTGAGGGTACACTCGAGCACACACTATTCTATCTTATTTCTCTTCCTCTTGTTTTTTTAAAGTTTTTATAGTTTTTATAGGAGTTATTTATTTCAATGTTGTTACTCTTCTTAGAATATTTTCTTTTCCTTTTTTCTTTTCCTTACTGGGCTATTTTCCTTGTTGGAGCTCCTTGCGCTTATCACATCCTGCTTTTCCAACTAGGGTTGTAGCCTAGCAAGTAATAACAACAACAACAATAATAATGATAATAGTAATAATAATGATAATAATAATAATAATAATATGCCACTTGTTTATGAATGCGCATGCGTGGTTGTTTATGTGCGATTTATGCGAATAAATTGTTTATTTTTTAATTCTTTTATGTAATTTTTACTTTCCATATCTAAGTTCGTAATATATTTTGTTTCGCTTGCATTTAAGTATGTTGGTAATTATCAGCGTGCGTTCGTTTGTTCCATTATATTTTTGGGGGTATATTTTTTTGGAGGTGACCCGTTCATTTTTCTTAATGTTTATGTATCTTGTAGTTTTAATATCTGAGTTCGTAATATATTTTAATCCCTTGTATATATGAGTTATGGTAATTGACAGCGTAAGTTCGTTTGTTCCACGTGTTTTTTTTTTTCTTTTTTTTTTTTTTTTTGGTAGGGGGGAGGGATGGTATTTCATATGCTTATATTTGTGTTCTCAGAATCGTTATAGAATATCACTACTGAATCTATTTCTATTTTTAAGCTATTAATGCAAAAGAAAATATTCTAACAAGTAACATTAATAGATATAATATTCATGAAAAATCACCGATTAATTATCTTTAACTAAACCAACAAATTATGATAACCCTGATAAAGACAAATTCACAAAATTTTTAAAATTATTTTTCCTAGTGAATGTCACAAATAAATTTCCGAATAGATTTTAATTCAGTGTTCAATAAGTGAAACCCGTGTTAGTTTAATCCGAACTGCATTATCCGTGTTACGACAGATTTTCCTTCTTAGTGAAAGTCTTTACAAAAACCACTTTGTAAGAATATCATCGAATGAAGTTTAAGCGTTACGATCCACTCGCTTTTTTTTTTCTTTAAATGAATAAATAAATTCCTGCAGAATGGAGAGTTTCAAGTGAATATTGGCTCTTTAGGTTTCATATAAATGTCAGAGTCAAGGAATAAATGTTATTTTCAAGTTTTTGTAGTTTATATATGAAAAATTTATTTTAATTTTATTATTGTTGTTAAACTTCTCTTGTGGTTTTTCCTTATTTCCTTTCCTCACTTGGCTATTTTCCCTGTGGGGGCCTTTGGGTTTATAGCATCCTGCTTTTGCTACTAGGGTTGTAGCTTAACAAATAATAATAATAATAATAATAATAATAATAATAATAATAATAATAATAATAATGATGTAGGTCAGTGTACTACCCTTCACTTGCTTGCTTGCTTTTAGATTGCCTGACTCTTGGGACCAAACACGGGCTCTTAAAGGCTTTAAAGGCCACCCATGAATGGCAGGGGCAAGGGACAGTGACATTGCCCTATCGAGTAGGACAATGACCTAGAGACTGACCACCCAACTTAGGACCAAGGAGGGCCAGGCAATGGCTACTGATGACTCGGCAGATAGACCCATAGGCTCTCCCAAACCCCCCATCCTTAGGTCACAAGGATGGTGAGGTTGCAGCGACCAAAGAAACTATCGAGTTTGAGCGGGACTCGAACCCCAGTCTGGCGTTCACCAGTCAGGGACGTTACCACAACACTGCTGCTCTGTAGTACTTTCCTTCAGTAATAAAATATTTATCAAGGTAATACCATAAATCAAAACAACTGAAACTTGGTAAATAATAATAGAACGGTAGAACGAGTTTTCTTGATACTGTCCAGTGTTTAGCCATGAAGGAACATTGTCCAGTTTTATGATTTTCTTTATGATAAAGAGACATCCTAAGACTGTTTTGCATCTCATTCTTAGTTAAAAGTGCCGTCAACTAAGATGTGACGCCAGGTCATTAAGCAGCTCAGACAGACTTATGATCAAGATGTAATAGGTGACGAAGGAAAGTTTAGCTTCTGTTGGTACCGATTTACCAAGGCCAATCAGAACTCACTTAGGGCCAATACACGTCTAGCGATTGGCGAAACGAGATATTAGCTTGTATCAGCGAACACATACTTTTCCTCGGAGTATTTGATGCGTAACTAAGATAGTGGTCGTTTAATTCATTTGATTTCTAGCTATATTTTTTCTAATTTTCTTTAGCGCTTGATATTTCGTACAATTAAAATTTTTTTCGTGAAAATGGTAAAAAATCTGGGAATAAATGTTGCCAGGAATTTACCGTTTTAAAAACTGATATATTGACGTAAAGGAGTGATATTACGGCCACCAACCCGTAAAATATAATAACAAAGTATGGTAAAATTACGGTTGCCTGTATTTTACTGAAATACGGCTGAGAACAAAATGTTTTTACGGATAATTTCAGATTAAAATTACGGGTTTTTTAACTGTATCCTTGTTTGCGTGTTATACTTCATAGATTTCACCTTTCAATGCCTAGATACTGCAAAATAGTTAACATTGCAGGCAAACTGGAATTGAATAGATACAACACTGAATGTGGTAATTTGTATACATATAGCAAATACTTGGAACAGACTTCCAGCGGATGTAGTGAACACGGTAAACGAATTCAAGAACAAGTTAGACATGATCATAGAAACTCTTTAAGAGTTTAAACTAATTCGTTCTACCCAATTGCAAATAGTCTCCACGGATGGACTAAATCGTCTCTGAGACATCGAAAATCCTTGTAACTGTCTCTCTCTCTCTCTCTCTCTCTCTCCTCTCTCTCTCTCTCTCTCTCTCTCTCTCTCTCTCTCTCTCTCTCTCTCTCAATGGTGAAGAAGTGGGCTAACGGACATGTAGTACAACTAAAAGCTGAAATGATGAATAACATCTTTGTTTTGTTAAGAATAAAAGTCTCTCTCTCGATATTGAAGCTGGAAGACACTTATAAGCTCTCCTTAATGAATACGATGTTCCAAACACTTATTTTGAACAAATTTCCAGATTTAAGACGAAAAATAATTCAGGAACAATCAGTTCATCCATATGGAACAAGAAATTCAAACTTAACTCTTCCTTTCATACGTATTAATAGATGCGAGCAATCGTATCTATACCAAGGTATTAAACTTTGGAATACTCTGCCCGCTTATCTAAAGGCACTGCTTAGCTTTCGGTCTTTTAAGAAATCATATGCAAATCTCCTGTTATCTGGGTATTAAGCTTTATTAATAAATATTTATACTTGCCTACCTAACCACAACGCAAGTATGTTTCATTGTTTAGAATATTTTTTTATTTGTAAAACTAGTTCTTTTAATGAGTTTTTTTGCTTAATATCTACAATTTTTCAATGTATATACCATTAGCTTTCATATACCATCTTTCTTTATCATATAAATATGCATTTCCATTTGTTTTTAGGCTAAGATTCTCAATTATATGTATCTATTTGTATACATATGATTATGTATATGTATGCGTACATTTTGTATATCTATATCCATATTTACTTTATTTTTTATTTTTACTTAATTGATGATATTATTTTGCTGTATTATTGCCCGAAGAGCTCTGCTCCACATGGGCTTGGACTGAGTCTTTTTTTCTTTTTGTAAATCTTTGAATGTAAATATTTTTTGTCCAATAAACATTATTATTATTATCTTTTGAATAACAGTCAGTAGTTGGTGTTGTAGTTTCAATATAACAAGCTTGTTTCCACTATTCTTTACAAGGGTCTATTAACTGAGTTAGTATTGAGTATTTTCATCCATAGATTATATCAGTGTTAATAGAATTTGACGCAATGACGCCACAGAACCTTGGAATCAATCAATCAATCAATCAATTTATTTGAGAATTTCTTCTTCACCATATTCAGGATCACCTCAAGCTTTGAATATGGAATGAGCATAAATGAAGAATAACCACAAACCTTATAAAATACGTGGACTCCAATCTGCCATGGAAGGAAGTCCATAATTTATTTCCCGCTCAGATTTTAAAACTGCAGTGGAGAGGGAAGAATAATATTAACCTTTATTATAGTTACTAGTTAAGCTGCAATTACCCTAGTTGAAAAAGAGGGATGCTATAGGCCCAAGGCTCTCCAACAGGGAACAAAACCCAGTCAGAAAGGAAATAAGGAAACATATAAGATAGAATATGGTCCAACAGAGACATTAGCCCAGTGAGGAAAGAAAATAAGGAAACAGAATAGTAGGTCCGAGTGTACCCTCAAGCAAGAGAACTCTAACCCAAGACAGTGGAAGACCATGGTAAAGAGGCTATGACACTTCCAAAGGCTAGAGAACATTTGGGTTCAAATCCCACCAGGGGAGATAAAACTTCATTGAAGTTAACTTAAGTTCACCAGCTTCATTATATTTCTTTCGATCTAAGGCTTATGAAAAGGGTGTGCAAAAATTAATTTTAGAGACGTTATGAGGGTACCATCGCTGATTATGTTTTATGTTTTTTTTTTTTTTCATAACTGTGACCATTAAATTATATATATCATTAGCAGTATTCTCGAAAGACAGGTACCTACCTCCCGTTTATCAAATTAGGGCAGGGAGTTAATGAGCTTATACCCCTGACCCGAGGGAAATTCTCAAAACACCTGAAATGGTTTGGTGTGATAGATATTTCCTTCCTGTTGCTTTGTTGTTGTGTTTACCGTTATCATGTTTTGTTAGGGATTTATCTATACTTAACTTTAAATTTCATCATCATTAGTATATTAAAAAAGAATGGCGTCTATTTTTTGCCTAGTTTATGCCAAATATAACTATGATTAACACTTAGTTATCTGTGCAGCACCGAGAATCCACTATAGAGAATTTGACACATGTTTATAGATGCCAACTGTGAGGAGGGTTTGCCCGTGTTGGAAGACATCAAATCAAACAGCTCGTTAATCTATCGTACACTGTTGTCAGCACGGTCTAAATAGCCCAACCGTGGTTGTCAGTAATTGCATTTGACATATTTATTGCCAACAATGACAAATTTCGTCCCTTGTTGAAAGACGGAAAATAAAACTTAGTGCTCGTCAATCGTGCGCAAAAAAATATGGTTACTCTTTTTGTTTAGTCTTATAGATCAGAATATTAGTTGAACTTAGTTGACCCTCCCCCATCCCTCTACCCATTAAACACTAGGTCAAACCTCCTAGGGTCAAACATCACCTCTACATCTCATCAGCGCCTCCGACCAAGGCCTTGCTCCGACCCCCCACCCCTAAGGAGATTACACCCCCTTCAGGATCCATTCCTTTCAGGTGTTCTCTCTGGGGAGATCCCGGGTCAATTGGGCACGGAGGAGCGGCTGCCCATTATGCCCTCAGCGAGACGCCTTTGTGGAGGTGTTAAGGGTGTCACCTCGGTTGCTACTTTGTCCATTCTATACCATTAGAAGTTCATCAGGGCACGCTGGGGGTGATGGGGCAGGGGTCCATTCCGGATAGGGGAGTGGGCTTGGGGGAGTCGGGGACCGTCAACAAAGGCCTCCCTTCAGGGCCGAGTTTACTTAGTCCAGAGAGTTTGGCGTTTGAAGTCGCGTCTTAATCCCAGGGCGTTCGAAATGCATTCCGGACGTTTCGTGTTTCCTTCCAACTAAATAGATATAAACTTGACGAGCGAAAGCCTCTGGGAGCGCCACGCTGGACGGGGTGCGACAATAGGGGACTCCTGGGGTCCGACAATAGGGGTCTCCCGGGGTGCGACAAAAGGACTCCCTCGTCGAGAGTCGAGATCTCTCTCGGGGTCTTTTAATGTCCTTTACCTCCTCGCACGCATGACCGGCGAATCCTAAATGCTTGTTGGGAATGACAACGTTCGCGAAAAGGTCATCCGTCAACTTTTGCATTTCGCCAAATTGGCTTAATGGAAAGGGAGCGAAAGGAGAAAGGCTCGGCTTATTCTGTTCCGTGTGGGATGGTCTCGAAATAAAAGCTAAGAGTCTATTTTCTGTTGAATAGGAAATGGCGAATGGGATTATCATGTAGGTCTTGTTGTTGGTATTTCCTAGTTTTAGAACGTAAAGAACGTGACTTCGTAAGGAAAAAGAAATGTAGGTTAGTTTTATACGAAAGAAAAAGAAAATTAAAAAATCCGATTTTAACATCAAATCGAAGGATAAGCGGTTTGATCTTTTTGTTTGTTTACCATGATAAGTATACAAAAAATGTACGGGTAATTGATCTCTATTTCTCTTACGGTACACTGTTAAAAATTTTGCCGTAAAACACGGTAAAAATCCTGGAATAAATTTTGCTAGGCATTTGCCGTTTTAAAAACAGATAGATTGACGTAAAGGTGTGATATTATGGTCACCAACCCGTAAAATATAATAACAAAGTAGGGTAAGAATTACGGTCGCCTGTATTTTACTGAAATACGACTAAGAACCGTATATTTTTACGGAGAGTTTCCGATTAAAATTACTGTTTTTTTTTTTAATAGTGTATGTGAGTATAGTTTAACGGATGAAAACTTTTTTTTTTTTAATTAACCTGAGAGGTTCGCTTCTTTTATGAATGACATTTGGTTACGTTTTGACAATAACAAAAACAACAAATGTAGATTTAAAAAATAATTTTGTCTGAATCTGAGAACATACCAACAGCAAAAAATATCTGATTCCCAGTGCCTGATAATTTTTAGATACATATTTTTTTTTAATTGACTGATATACAACCGTTATAGCAAGAATTTTTTTTAAACTCTCTCTCTCTCTCTCTCTCTCTCTCTCTCTCTCTCTCTCTCTCTCTCTCTCTCTCTCTCTCTCTCTCTCTCTCTAAGAAATATAATTCAGTAATAATCAACCTTATTTTTTCACATGTGTATAGGTGAACATTCTCTCTCTCTCTCTCTCCTCTCTCTCTCTCTCTCTCTCTCTCTCTTCTCTCTCTCTCTCTCTCTCTCTCTCCTCACACACAAATAAAAAAAAACTTATTTATTCACGTGCATAAATGAAAATCTCTCTCTCTCCCTCTCTCTCTCTCTCTCTCTCTAACAAACATAATTCAGTAAACTGAATTTTTTATTGTTCTCTCTCTCTCTGTCTCCTCATCTCTCTCTCTCTCTCTCTCTCTCTCTAACAAATATAATTCAGTAAAAATCAACCTTATTTTTTCACATGTGTATAGGTGAACATGCTCTCTCTCTCTCTCTCTCTCTCTCTCTCTCTCTCTCCTCTCTCTCTCTCACAAATAAAAAATACTTATTTATTCACGTGCATAAATGAAAATCTCTCTCTCTTTCTCTCTCTCTCCTCTCCTCTCTCTCTCTCTCCTCTCTCTCTCTCTCTCTCCAACAAACATAATTTAGTAAACTGAATTTTTTATTGTTCTCCTCTCTCTCTCTCTCTCTCTCTCTCTCCCTCTCTCTCTCTCTCTCTCTCTCTCTCCAACAAACATAATTTAGTAAACTGAATTTTTATTGTTCTCTCTCTCTCTCTCCTCTCTCTCTCCTCTCTCTCTCCTCATCTCTCTCTCTCCTCCTCTCTCTCTCCCCCAGGTACATACTTACATCACCATCTTGTATCTTTCACAACATCTATAAATGAGGCGAGAGAATAAAAAAGACTGGCTTGAATATTCCTCCCCATCAGCCCATAAGCCGAGAGATATAATCATCCTTGAAAGACCCAATAAATTGTTGACGAACATCAAGTCTTTTAAAAAGGTTCCAATCTCCCAGGGGTACCAACTGGATGGCATTGAACCCGGCGAAAATATTGTTTAATGAGACGCTTAAACACGAGTAAACTCTCTCCATGAAAACGCATTACCATCACCTATGTCCTTCTTAAGCCTATTCATATTTTCGAAAGAGGAGAGATAAGGCGAATGCATTTCCATAAACTCGGCCGTATTTATAGATGAAGTAAAAGTCGGCCATATTTATAGATGAAGTAAGACTCGGCCATATTCATAGATGAAGTAAGAGTCGTCTTGGTAATCCCCCATAATGCCGAAGCCTTTAGGTATAGTAGCAATGATGATCCTATTTATTCGACCAGAATGGCGGTCGAGCATAATTTCTTCAGGGATGAAAATGCCATTGAGGGATTGGATCCCTTAAAGGTTGAAGATATAAGAGTTCTAATCCGGCAAGTTTAGCAAAGGCGGATGCTGAGTTACAGGCGTGCCAACGGCGCCCTAAAGAGTTACACCCGGATAATTTGGCTAACATCTATTATAATAATCCTTGTCACTGTAGGCAGCTCTTGGGGAGGAACGTTGGTGATAATAATAATAATAATAATAATAATAATAATAATAATAATAATAATAATAATGGAAAAAGAAGCAAGAAAAAATCAGGTCGCAATAACGTGAAAGAAAATGAAAATGAGTACTAAAATAAGGTTAACTTTGGTGTCAGAAAAAGCTAATAGTAGCATAAATGGTGATCATACAAACAAAGTAATTAACAACAACAACAACAACTGCAATAGTCACTGAGCAAAATGAAACCAAATTATGTTCTTAAAAATTTACTCTTTAATGCTAAGCTTTTAAAGGATATCAAATTATACTATGATAATCCTAACGAAAAATCGAATTATTTTTCCTTTTAATTCTTGTAGGTTCCATGTAATAAAGGATTTTGAATTTTCTATAAAATAATTCATGTACATCGATTCTGACTAATAAGTTTTTTTTTATAGAAAATTTGTCCCATCAGTTGAAGTACAGAAATGATATATATAAGAAAAATCCCGAAAATAACAGCATCTTGAGATCTAATTTTTTTTAAACTCTTATCTAAACTGTAGTATATATCTATCATACTATTTCATACTTTTTTGTGTTTATTGAAAAAATTAGATTATATCTTTTACAATCGCAAGGTTTACCAGTATGGTTACAATATACCTTGGCATTTTTACATGAACACCAAACCATATAAATTAACAATTTACACACATATATATATATATATATATATATATATATATATATATATATATATATATATATATATTTATAATATATATATATATATATATATATATATATATATATATATATTTATAATATATATATATATATATATATATATATATATTATATATATACTATATAATATGTATATATATAAAATTGCGAGAAGTTGAAATATGAGATTTTTTTCTTTTTTTTCGTGAAAGCGATGACGTAAGATAAAATTTAGCAAATTCTAAAGATAATTTGTATTGAAAAAAAGCTAGTAATTGACGAATGAAGATAATTATAATTTTATCATATTTTTTTTTTTTTTTTTTTTTTTAGATTTCGATTGTTTCTTAATTGAATAATTGCCCGAAGTTGACGAAGGTAGGTAATGATTTTTTTTTCTCAGAAGCGGTGACGTGAATGAAAATTTAAAAAGTAAGATAATTTCAATTCAAAAATTGGCTAGAAATGGACGAATCAAGCTAATGATACTTTTCTCAGAAGCGAAGTAATGGATGGCATTAAGATACAATTAGCAAGCGAGAAAAAGCAAAGCAAAAAAATGAATTTAAATAAAAGACTGCAATTACATAAGGCACAATCAAAGACGTCAAAGAACTTTAAAAATTAAGAAGATAATTTCTTTTTAGAAAATAAAGATAGAAATTGACGAATCAAGATAATACTTTCCTCAGAAGCAAAAAAGGATTGCAGCAATAATAGGCACAATCAGGGGCATCACAGATATAAAAAAATTTAAAAAGATAATTTCGGTTAAAAAAGATAGAAATCAAGATAATGATACCTTTCTCAGAAGCAATGTAATTGATGCCATTAAGATGCAATTTAGCAAACGAGGAAAAAAAAAAAAAAAAAAAAAAAAAAAAAAAAAAAAAAAAAAAAAAAAAAAGGATTTTGTAATAACAAAAGGCACAATCAGAGGCGTCCCTAGTGTCTGGCAAATGGACCCCCACATCGCAGGAGAATGTCATAAATCATACGAAGAGCGAAGGGACAATGCATCCTGTGTTTTCCCTACCTGGCCCACTTAAGGACAAAAGGGGATGCCCCTTCGATGGTGATCCCCTCCCCCTCACCCCCTTTCCCCTCCGTGGACCTTAATGCTCGATTCGAATCGAATCCAAAACCTCTTTTCCCCGAGACTCCTCCTCTTTCACACACTCTTGTCAACAACATATTCCAGTTCTTAAAATTCCTTCTTTTGCCCTTCCTCCTTCTTTATCTTACTCCTCCTCTTCCTTTCCTCCTCCTCCTCCTTTCCTCCTCCTCCTCTTCCTCCTCCTCCATCTACTTCATTCATCTATTCTCTTCCTCGTCTTGTCAACATCTTCCAGCTCTTAAAATCCCTTCTTTTACTCTTTTACCCTTCCTCATTCTTATCTCTTACTCCTCCTCGTTTTCCTTCTTCTTCTCCTCCTCCTCCTCCTCCTCCTTCTCCCCATCTCTACCTTATTCATCTATTCTCTTCACATCTTGTCACAACATCTTCCAGTTCTTAAAACCCCTCTTTTACCTTCCTCATTCTTATCTCTTACTCCTCCTCCTCCTTTCCTTTTCCTCCTCCTCCCCTACCCCCTCCTCCTCCTCCTCCTACCCCCCCTTCTTTCCTCCTCCTCCTCCTCCTTCCCATCTCTACCTTATTCATCTATCTCTTCCACGTCTTGTCAACAACATCTTCCAGTTCTTAAAACCCCTTCTTTTACCCTTCCCCATTCTTATCTCTTACTCCTCCTCGTCTACTCCTCCTCCTCCCCCATCCCATCTCTACCTCATTCATCTATTCTCTTCCACGTCTTTCCTCCATTCTCTTCCTGAATGTCAAACTGCCTTGAGATGTTCCACCCCTTTTTAAGAAACTCATTTTCTCTCCCCATTCACAATGGCGAAGGTTATTGTCGTGTCGAAGGTGTGGCGTCCTTTGGTATCAAAGGATTTTTAGTTGAGGAGAAGCAGGAGATGCTTTCGAGACATCCTTCTCTTGTATATGAATTAAGAAATTTATTTTCTGTATTTTCAAAGGGTTAGTTAAGTGCATTCAGCTTCAGGTCGTATTATGAATATGTTGTGTGAATAAAGGCCATTATTACTGAATATTTCTTTATTATATATTTCATATACTTTTTGTAAATTTGTTAAGTATTTTACCCACTTTTTGAAGGGAATAGTTAGTTAAGTGCATTCAGCTTCAAGTCGTTTATGAATATGCGTTGTAAGTAAAGCCCATTATTATTATTATTATTATTATTATTATTATTATTATTATTATTATTATTATTATTATTATTATTATTATTATTATTATTATTATTATTATTTTCATTTTTATTTTTACTGATATTAAATACCACTTTATTATATATTTCATATATTTTTTCATGGAATTTGGTCCACTAGAAACGCTCTTTTTTGTTTCTCAAAAATTTCCGCTGCATTTTTTTAAACCTTACAATCATTTATGAAAAAGCAAATTTAGTTATTAATAATCACTATAATTGATAAAATAATTCTTGCATGGTAGAAAAAAAAATCATATTTGGCCACAGAGTTTCCTGTCCTTTCTGTCTTTTCTTTGTTTGTACATTTTCTTAAACAAATGAGCTTAGTTCTTGTACATTCGTATTCCATTGGTGGATAAGCTTTGTGTTCGAAACCAAACACTGAACTTTAAGAGCTTCTTGACGATAATTCTCAAAGCTCTTTCAAAGCGAATCAAAGGTCTAGTAAATAATGAATCTAAAAGCTCTTTCTTGTAACTGTCATGTAACGATAATTATAAAAGCTATTCAGCAACAAGTTTTAAGAATCATTACCTCCGCCAACGAAGTTGGAAGCAGGTTATGTTTTACCCCCTGTTTGCGTGTTTGTTTGTGTGTGTTTGTTTTTAAACAGCTTCCTGGCCACAATTTTAATCGTAGAGTAATGAAACTTGCAGGGATTAACTTTTATGTAAAAAGCTGGAAATTATTACATTTTGGAAGGTCAAGGCTAAAGGCCTAGACCACAGTCAAGCAAAATGTCCAATTCACGTAATCAGCCATAAATTTTGACATCTTTTTCACAAAGACTTCAAACTTGGTTCATATTTGAGTGTATGGAAATCCACGCCAATTAATACATGTCAAGGTCAAGGGCGAAAAAAAGGTCGAGAAATAAGCTGCCAGGGCGGAGGTCTGCGCTCTACTGAGTGCCCTTCTAGTTCAAGGATAATTATAACAATCCAACAATAATTCTCAAAATCATTGTTACTTTATCAAGTGTGTAAGCTTCGAGATTATCTTATTTACATATCGTATGAAAAGATGCCTGAGTAATCTGTTTTCGAGATTGTTTACTATAAAATGATAAATTTAAAGGTAATACCCCTATCGATACACAATTTCGAGATACCTTGTGTAATGATGAACGCAATTTTATCAGATAAAATTTATTTCAAAATACTTTTTATTCACAAATGTTTTTTTTTTTTTTTTTTCTATGAATGATGCTTAATAGCATCGTTACTTGAAGAGATGTTACATTATCCTCGATATTTAAGAACATCAGTATTAGTTAGTGATTTATCTGCAAATAATTTTTTTTTATTTGGGAAATACTAAGTTTTTTTTTATTTGAATCTTCGTAATATAAAGTTAGTTTTCACAAAATTCCTTATGATTAATTTGTCATTTTCATTTATGTTAATTTTTCTTCAAAATATTGTTTCTTAGAATCTGAAGTTTTTAATCCAAACTTAGATTGCTGTACCATCTTCATATACGTCGTAAAGGTTCATGATTAAGAAATATTATTATTATTATTATTATTATTATTATTATTATCACAATCAGAATTAGGGTATTATTATTATTATTATTATTATTATTATTATTATTATTATTATTATTATTATCGCAATCAGAATTAGTGTATTATTATTATTATTATTATTATTATTATTATTATTATTATTATTATTATTATCGCAATCAGAAATAGTGTATTATTATTATTATTATTATTATTATTATTATTATTATTATTATTATTATTATTGCAATCAGAATTAGTGTATTATTATTATTATTATTATTTTTAGTAGTAGTAGTAGTAGTAGTAGTAGTAGTTCAATCACTCCTCGGTGGTCTAAAATTTTCATCTGTTCTCACTCAAAATTTTGACTTTAAAGTCACCAACACATTTCTCTCTCTCTCTCTCTCTCTCTCTCTCTCTCTCTCTCTCACTGATGCTCTGGCATGACTCTTCCACCACCCCCTTCCCTCCCACTTTTCTTCGTCGTCGTCGTCGACCTCCCTCCTCTCTCCCCCTCTCCCCCTCTCTCTCCCCTCCCCCTCGATCCAGAACGAATGAATCATGCCCTAATGACTCTTTGATAGCCAGCCCTCTTATTCTTCTCTGCTTTTTTCTTTACTTCACCTCTCATTTATTTACGCTATTTCCAATATTTTATCGCACTTTCCAACGGTTTCAGTTTAAGTGATAACGATATTTCATAGGATTTTTTTTTCTTGAATCCCTTTTGCTCTGCTTTGATCTATACTCAAAAATGGTCAACACCGACCAACTCCCTCTCCCCCCTCCCCCCCCTCTCCGTCTGCCTCCTCCCAACCCCCACCCCCCCTTTCCTGTTCTTTTCATTACCCCCAGTCCGAAATGACTTTTTAAGGAGCATATTACATTACAGATTGTAACGCTCTCTTGGATGGGTTGTTAACGCTCTCTTGGATGGGTTTCTATAGCTTCCTTGGATGGTTTCCTAACGCTCTCTTGGACAGGTTTCTAACGCTCCCTTGGATGTGTCTCTAACCTTCCCTTTGATGTGTTTCTAACGCTCCCTTGAACTGGTTTCTATAGCTTCCTTGGATGGGTTTCTAACGCTCCCTTGGATGGTTTCCTAACGCTCTCTTGGAGAGGTTTCTAACGCTCCCTTGGATGGTTTCCTAACGCTCTCTTGGACAGGTTTCTAACGCTCCCTTGGATGTGTCTCTAACCTTCCCTTTGATGTGTTTCTAACGCTCCCTTGAACTGGTTTCTATAGCTTCCTTGGATGGGTTTCTAACGCTCCCTTGGATGGTTTCCTAACGCTCTCTTGGAGAGGTTTCTAACGCTCCCTTGGACGGGTTCCTAACGTTATCTTGGGTGGGTTTCTAACGCTTACTTGGATGGGTTTCTAAATTTCACTTGGATGGGTTTCTATAGCTTCCTTGGATGGTTTCCTAACGCTCCCTTGCATGGTTTCCTAACGCTCTCTTGGACAGGTTTCTAATGCTCCCTTGGATGGGTTATTAACGCTCCCTTGGATGGGTTTCTAAATTTCCCTTGGATGGGTTTCTAAATTTCCCTTGGACGGGTTTCTAACGCTCCCTTGGATGAATTTCTAACGCTCCCTTAGATGGGTTCCTAACGCTCCCTTGGATGAGCTCCTTACGCTCTCTTGGACGTGTTTCTAACGCTCCCTTGGACGGGTTCCTAACGCTCCTTTGGATGAGTTTCTAACTCTCCCTTGAATGGGTTTAAAACGGTGGGTTTCTAACGCTCCCTTGAATGAGTTTAAAACGCTCCCTTGGATGGGTTTCTAATGCTCCCTTGGATGAATTTCTAACGCTCCCTTGGATGGATTCCTAACGCTTCCTTGGATGAGTTCCTAACGCGCCCTTGGACGGGTTCCTATCGCTCCCTTGGACGGGTTTCTAACGCTCCCTTGGATGAGTTTCTAACGCTCCCTTGAATGGGTTTAAAACGCTCCATTGGACGGGTTCCTAACGCTCCCTTGGACGGGTTTAAAACGGTGGGTTTCTAACGCTCCCTTCGGTGGGTTTCTAACGCTTCCTTCGGTGGGTTCCTAACGCTCCCTTGAATGGGTTTAAAACGCTCCCTTGGACGGGTTCCTAACGCTCCCTTGAATGGGTTTAAAACGCTCCCTTGGACGGGTTCCTAACGCTCCCTTAGACGGCTTCATAATGTTCCCTGATTTTGAGAACCACCGACTGACCAGTCTTGTCTTTCCTAATCGCAAAGGATTATGGGAGGGAATTATGTTCTTGCAAAAAGAGGGAGAAATGTTTTACATATCAAACTATTATTATTATTATTATTATTATCACTTGCTAAGCTACAACCCTAGTTGGAAAAGCAGGATGCTACAAGCCCAGGGGCTCCAACAGGGAAAATACCTCAGTGAGGAAAGGAAACAAAGGAAAAATTAGATATTTTAAGAACAGTAACAACACCAAAATAAATATTTCCTTTATAAACTAGAGATGGAAAAGCTATTTTCAAGGGTCAAGTCAGTAAATGAGTGCTAATTATACACGAAAAGGGTTGATATTTTAAATGCCAAGTAAGCAATTGTAATGCTATTGTAAAACATATCTATCAAGTCAGTCAATTAGAATAGAGCAAATTGTGTTGGCAGAACAAGGAGCCTTAGTATGCAGAAACTATTTTAGTGTCAGTCAACTAAACTAATTAAGTGTTAATTATGTTAACCCGAAAAGGTGTTATATTTTAAATGCCTAGTATGCAATTTAATGCCATTGTAAGTATCTATCAAGTCAGTCATTTAGGATATAGATAATTATGTTACCGGAACATGGCTTAATATTATATATACCCTTTGATGCTATTTGCAGCACCAGTCAGTCAGGTTATGAAGTGGATATGCGTAACATTCAATTGAATGACATGGGCAATATTTCATTTAACCCTAGACACTAGGAAATCACTTGCAATAGAGGTCTTCCTAAATAATTGTCCGTTCAATGAAATAGTTACATCAAGCAAACTTACTTCCTTCCAACACAGGAACATTTATTATGATGTGCACATTCGATTATAATTGAAAATCAATCGTGTGACGTCACTTATCCCCCCCCCATTTGGGGTACGCATTCCCCTATAAGGGAACCACATCTGTACATTTGATTAAAAGGTCTATAGATATAATCTATAGACCTTGCTTGATTATAAATGGAAAAGCCTGATAAGCGATCGTAATCTTGTTGTTGTAGATTTGTTGTTTTTATAAGCCATATTTGATTTCATGCTTCCATGCAACTTAAGAATAAGATTTTATTCTGTACGATATTTTGAATTTTTTTTTTTTTTGTATTTTGACTTAAATATATATGCATACACAAACACACACACACATATGTATATATATATATATATATATATATATATGTCCAAATGTTCAATATGATGATTATTTGATGTGCTTTAGGCAATTTTCTTCTATATTATTTTCCCTTCATGTACTTAAAGAACAACATTATTTAGTCACCCGTTAATTATGTATTCCGTATTCATGAGTATTAAATTTTTGTAATTAAACCATTTTTCGTTTTTTATCAATTTTATTTATTTATTTGTTTATTTATTTTTTCTTGTTTTAGAATCTACAAGACGTTTTGGATTGGGCAGAAAGTTAATTTATGTATTCTATATTCTTAAGTTATTAATTTTTTTTAAATTAAAAATTTTTTAGTTTTTTATCAATTTTATTTATTTATTTTCTTCTTTTTTGCTTTAGAATCTGTAAGACGTTTTGGATTGGGCAGAAAGTTAATCATTATTTTTTTTATCCCAATAAGTACAAAATTGGGATACCCAATCAAATAAACCAACATTTGATCAGATTTGCAAAATCCCTTTACATAGAAATAAATATATAAGAAACTCGAGCGGTTTTTATACTCGAAACAAATCATTCTTTGGTATTGACGATAACAAAGAAACTCATTTCAAATGATGAAATCACTTTTCTCTCGGGATTTCCTCTCCCCCTCCGACGCCATAAAAACTCCAACAGATGTTTGATGAAATTTAGCAGAGCGTTCGGACAATTAATAAAGCCACTCTTCTCTATTGAAACTTGCATATTAATGAATGTCATTTCGAAAGAACCCTTCATACTGAAATAACATTGACGTTTACCGTCTTCTTCAAAGTAATATCTACAGCTATTCAAAGTATAAAGGCTTTATAACCTTATATGATTGGTGAATTCAATGGCCCTTGCTCTATGATTGGAGAATCCAATGCTCCTTACACGACTTGTGCAATTGTAAAATACCTTTAGCTGACTTGCGCTATTTTAAAATACCTTTAGCTGACTTGCGCTATTGTAGAATGCATTTTGCCTACTTGTGCAATTATAAAATAAGTTTAACTAACTTGTGCAAGTTTAAGATACCTTTTGCTGACTTGCGCTATTGTAGAATGCATTTTGCCTACTTGTGCAATTCTTAAATAAGTTTTAACTAACTAGTGCAATTTTAAAATACCTTTAGCTGACTTGCGCTATTGTAAAAAGCTTTTTGCCTACTCGTGCAATTCTAAAATAAGTTTTAACTAACTAGTGCAATTTTAGAATACCTTTTGCCTACTTGTGCAATTGTAAAATAAGTTTTACTAACTTGTGCAATTTTAAAATACCTTTAGCTGACTTGCGCTATTGTAGAATGCATTTTGCCTACTTGTGCAATTCTAAAAAAACTTTTAACTAACTAGTGCAATTTTAAAATACCTTTAGCTGACTTGCGCTATTGTAAAATGCCTTTCGCCTACTTGTTCAATTCTAAAATAAGTTTAATCAACTTGTGCAATTTTAAAATACCTCTAGCTGACTTGCGTTATTGTAAAATACCTTTTGCCTACTTATGCAATTGTAAAATACGTTTAGCTAGCTAGCTTGTGCAGTTGTGAAATACCTTTAGCCTTCTTGTGAAATTGTAAAATACCTTTAGCCAACCAGTGCAATTGTAAAATACTTTTAGCGTTCCTGTGCCACAGTAAAATTAACCAGTGCAAAATCCAATAACTTATTTTACTGTGATGGCAAAATCGAGACTCTTCTGGGATGGTAAAATCCAAAGACCTGTTTGATGACAATCAATTTTTCTACTATAGTCCATTTCTTTTAGCGAGTCATATTTGCACAGACTCGCAGCGGTGCCCTTTTAGCTCGGAAAAGTTTCCTGATCGCTGATTGGTTGGACAAGATAATTCTAACCAATCAACGACCAGGAAACTTTTTTGAGCTAAAAGGGCACCGTTGCGAGCCGGTGCAAATCTGCCTCGCTAAAAGAAATGGACTATAGATAGGTACAATTATCTTGGTTATTGTAGATCAAGTTGGCCTTATGACGTCATAGATATTTGTTATAGTGTGAAAGGGAGTAAGGGCATAGAGTTGTCCTCTGGATTCCGATCAATTAACATATATCATATATGATGTCTAAGATTACTAGCCTTACGTATACAAATTTCTTTAGTTCTTAATAGTACATAAACAAAATCCCATAGAGCTTACACGCAAAAGTATACTGTGGCCTGATCGGTAACGTCTCTGCCCGGTGTTTCCCGGTCGGGGGTTCGAGTCCCGCTCAGACTCGTTTGTGCCATTAGTGTCTGCAACCTTACCATCCTTGTGAGCTAAGGTTGGGGGGTTTGGGGGAGCCTATAGGTCTATCTGCTGAGTCATCAGCAGCCACTGCCTGGCCCTCCCTGGTCCTAGCTTGGGTGGAGAGGAGGCTTTGGCGCTGATCATATAATATATGGTTAGTCTCTAGGGCATTGTCCTGATTGCTAGGGCAATGCCACTGTCCCTTGCCTCTGCCATTCATGAGCGACCTTTAAACCTTTTAAACCTTTAATGATGACACACCCACAACGATACATACAAACTATCGTGAATTTAACATCTGACATAGATTTTATAATTTATATATGAAAGATCTAATTTAGTATTGTAATTATTCTTAAGATGTTTTATTTTGATTATTCATTACTTCTGTAGTTTATTTATTTCCTTGTTTCCTTGCCTCACTGGGCTATTTTTCTCTAGTGGAGCCCTTGGGCTTAGCATCCTGTTTTTCCAACTAGGGTTATAGCTTAGCTTTAACGACTACTACTACTACTACTACTACTACTACTACTACTACTACTACTACTAATAATAATAATAATAATAATAAATTTTATTGTTCATTACTTCTATTGTAGTTTATTTCCTTGTTTCCTTTCCTCACTAGGCTATTTTCCCCTGTTGGAGCCCTTGGGCTTATAGCAACTTGCTTTTCCAACTAGGGTTGTAGCTTAGCTTGCAATAGTAATAATAATAATGATAATAATAATAATAATAATAATAATAATAATAATAATAATTATAGTAACAATAATAATAATAATAATAATAATAATAATAATAATAATAATAATAATACATACATACATACATACATACATACATACATACATACTTCATCAGCCACCCTACCTACACACTAAATCTCACACTCACACAATTTTCACATCCACCCTCAAAACACACTTTTGACGGACCCCTCACGCATACACATACTTTCACACTTTGAAAAAGACCCCACACATACAACCAATTGTCCCTGGTTCCCTTTCCTCTTGCATCCATATAAATAAAAAAAAGGGGTTAAAAAGGGGTTCTGCGGTTCCATCTGACATCCGGGCTTAATTTGAATGGAGATTAGGTGGTGCCCATATCAATCAAGCTTTGGGCAAATGGCCGACAGATTGCTATAGAATCGCAATCTCTTACAAAATATCATCTCAGGAGCACCCATTCTTTTTTTTAATAACACTTCTGGCCACCCCAAATCTCTACCCCCCCCCCCCCAACCCCCTTCTAAGAGGTCCTCTTCCCCCCCCCCCCCCTTTCTTTCTCTCACTCTCCCTCTGCCCTCTTCTTTTTCTCATTCGGTATTTGTATTTTTCATTTTAAAGCAAATCATTTGACAGTGGGCATCTCAGAAGCACCCATTCTTTTTTTTAATAACACTTCTGGCCACCCCAAATCTCCCCCCCCCCCCCAACCCCCTTCTAAGAGGTCCTCTTTTCCCTCCCCCTTTCTTTCTCTCACTCTCCCTCTGCCCTCTTCTTTTTCTCATTCCGTTTTTGTATTTTTCATTTTAAAGCAAATCATTTGACAGTGGGCATCTCAGAAGCACCCATTCTTTTTTTTAATAACACTTCTGGCCACCCCAAATCTCGCCCCCCTTCTAAGAGGTCCTCTTTTCCCTCCCCCTTTCTTTCTCTCACTCTCCCTCTGCCCTCTTCTTTTTCTCATTCCGTTTTTTGTATTTTTCATTTAATGGGAAGCAAATTATTTGACCGAGTTCTAAAATGAAATGTCTGGTATTTATTTATTCAGTACAAGGTACAAAATACCAAAGTGAAAAGGAATTAATTTGTTTTTTATATAAAGAATTCAGAATAACGGATTAAATCTCTCTCTCTCTCTCTCTCTCTCTCTCTCTCTCTCTCTCTCTCTCTTTCTCAATTGGAAATACTATTGGTAATTCACAATAAAAAACCCAGAAATAAAAATAATCTTCAAAACTAACTAATTTTGCCAGATTCATAAGGTTGGTAAAATCACCCGTCTAAAACTGAGAATAGCACATACTTAATTAATGATAGATAGTACACGTTTATTAAATTTCTCTCTCTCTCTCTCTCTCTCTCTCTCTCTCTCTCTCTCAATTGGAAATACTATTGGTAATTCACAATAAAAAACCCAGAAATAAAAATAATCTTCAAAACTAACTAATTTTGCCAGATTCATAAGGTTGGTAAAATCACCCGTCTAAAACTGAGAATAGCACATACTTAATTAATGATAGATAGTACACGTTTATTAAATTTCTCTCTCTCTCTCTCTCTCTCTCTCTCTCTCTCTCTCTATATATATATATATATATATATGTATGTATATATATATATATATATATATACATATATATATCTATATATATATATTTCAAGAGAGAGAGTTGAGATATACTTTTCTGTACTCTCTAAAATGAGATAAAGAGAGAATTTAGAACTGTTGAGATAGTTCTCTTCTCTCTCTCTCTCTCTCTCTCTCTTGAGAGAGAGAGAGAGAGAGAGAGAGAGAGAGAGAGAATGAATAGTGTCTCTCTCTCTCTCTCTCCAGTGAACATCAAGCTCAAAAACAAGTTGTGCGCCCCCTCTCCCAACCTCTCCCTCCCCCCAACTTCTACCCCCCACCCCCCTCTTCCTATTCAGGCGAGACGCGAAGCTTTGTATCAGTAATAGACCTTTTATATCAAACGATTACCCATGGCATTTGGACCTTACTTAAAGGTTCATCCTTGCTAAGTACTGCGGTCTCGTCGGCCTCCGGGAGGGCCTGGAGAGAGAGAGAGAGAGAGAGAGAGAGAGAGAGAGAAAAAAAAAAAGTTGAGATATGCTCTGCTTTCCTCTAAAATGAGATAGAGAGAATTTAGAATTATAGAGATAATGCTTGCTGTTTCTCCAGAAAGAGAGAGAGAGAGAGAGAGAGAGAGAGAGAGAGAGAGAGTTGAGATATGCTCTGCTTTCCTCTAAAATGAGATAAAGAGAGAATTTAGAATTATAGAGATAATGCTTGCTGTTTCTCCAGAAAGAGAGAGAGAGAGAGAGAGAGAGAGAGAGAGAGAGAGAGAGAGAAAAAAAGTTGAGATATGCTCTGCTTTCCTCTAAAATGAGATAGAGAGAATTTAGAATTATAGAGATAATGCTTGCTGTTTCTCCAGAAAGAGAGAGAGAGAGAGAGAGAGAGAGAGAGAGAGAGAGTTGAGATATGCTCTGCTTTCCTCTAAAATGAGATAAAGAGAGAATTTAGAATTATAGAGATAATGCTTGCTGTTTCTCCAGAAAGAGAGAGAGAGAGAGAGAGAGAGAGAGAGAGAGAGTTGAGATATGCTCTGCTTTCCTCTAAAATGAGATAAAGAGAGAATTTAGAATTATAGAGATAATGCTTGCTGTTTCTCCAGAAAGAGAGAGAGAGAGAGAGAGAGAGAGAGAGAGAGTTGAGATATGCTCTGCTTTACTCTAAAATGAGATAGAGAATTTAGAATTATATAGTGCTTTGCTCTCTCTCTCTCTCTCTCTCTCTCTCTCTCTCTCTCTCGAGAGAGAGAGAGAGAGAGAGAGAGAGAGAGAGAGAGAGATCGTTATGTGTTGCACAAACGAGTTTTATTATTTATTACCATATTAATTTTATTTTAAAATCCTATAAGCATCATGGATATTCCTCTAGCCTACGTTAGGCCTCTTCGTGTTAGATGTAGTTACCTGAAGAATAGAGATAATTTAGCAGTAAGCATTTTATTGTTAATATGGATAGGTAACGTAATAAAGAATATGAATGATGCATATATATTACCTAAAAAATTGTCATTTAGTGTCCACAAATATAAACACGGTTGGAAAGTTAGTGAAATTCCAGAAAACGAAGGAAAAGATGTGCATTTATCTTACTTAAAAAAAAGGTCATTTAGTGTCCACAAATATAAACACGTTTGGAAAATTGATTAAATTCCAGAAAATGAAGGAAATCAGACGAAATATTACAATCTTTAAAATGAAACTATGTGAAACAGGTTAAAATGTATTGTCGTTAGTAAACTCGCTTGGATTTATAGCATTAGTTTTCATTTGCCTTTCAACTCAGATATGAGGTAATATCTTCCTGGATCGTTTAAAACAATGAGTAAGACAAAAATTCATTCTAATGGTAGCCGTATAACCAATACTATCATAAGATAGGTCATGGCATGGTCGTTTACCAATAACTTTTTCTTTTAAACTTTTTTTCTAATTTTTAATACAATCATAAGGTAGGTCATGCCATGTCGTTTACCAATAACTTTAACTTATTTTTTTTGATTTTTAATAATAGTATAAGGTAGATCATGCCATGGTCGTTTACCAATAACTTTTCTTAAACTCATTTTTTAATTTTTCTTAAAATGCCTAATAATATAGGGGAATTCCAATTTATTTACTTATTTGTATTTATATTTATCTATTTATTTATGTATTTTGTTTATCTATTTATGTATGCGTTAATCATAACATTCCCCATCCTCGGGACACCCTCTAACGAGTCCTAACTACTAAACCCTATTGTCTCTAGTCCCTTAACTAGAGGCTCGCCCTCACGACTCACTCTTATACTACCATCATTAATTTTATTCTCTATCTACTTCTTTACTCGACTCTCTACATCTTTTGGCTCCTAAGCGGTTGGTCTCTGGTTCCCACTACGTAAAGTCATAATTTATTTTCCCTTTTTCTTTCTTCTTGCTTCTGCTAGGTCTGGGGTAGATAAGGGCCTTCATTTGCCTGCCCCGTCGGACTTTATACCCGAATAACCATTAGCTGAGTTATTGCTCAAATATTTACGTTATTGTTTTCATTAAGGGTATTAATATTTTCTTGTATATATAATTAATTCTCTCTCTCTCTCTCTCTCTCTCTCTCTCTCTCTCTCTCTCTGTTGTTTAATTTTAAAATTGATGCTTAATGCTCTTCACCCCTTAGTCAATTTAGTCTAAATGAATATCAGAGTGCCCACCATTCGTCATCCTATTCCCTATAATTTTATCTACGAAGACCCCCCCCCCCCCTCTCTCTCTCTCTCTCTCTCTCTCTCTCTCTCTCTCCCTCTCTCTCTCTCTCTCTTAGTAGATTTTTTCCAAATCATTACAGAAGTGCCAACACCCAATCGTTAGCCAATCCCACATACCTTTATCTACGAAGACTCTCTCTCTCTCTCTCTCTCTCTCTCTCTCTCTCTCTTTTAGTCGATTCAAGTTCCAAATTATTACAGTAGCGCCAACTCCCAATCGTTAGCCAATGCCACATACTTTTATCTACGAAGACTCTCTCTCTCTCTCTCTCTCTCTCTCTCTCTCTCTCTCTCATAGCGTTATATCAGGTAGCATTAACGAGTAATCCCTCTCACTAAAGCCTACTCGTCGACCGGTGTATGCAAATAAGTCTTTACTTTGCAATTTTCTGCCGTCTAGGGATCCATTGCTGGGGTGTGGGGGGGATTTTGGGGGGTAGGGGGCTGGGGGATGGTATGTGGGACGAGTTACCGTACACCACTTTCACCCCCCTCCTGAATAGGAGGAACAGGGGGCTGGAAGGCTTAAGCCCCCTGGACTCTGATGGCAAAATGATTCCCCGCAAAACACATTAGGGTGGTCATGCCTCAACAGGCACCCCCCTCCCCCCCTCCTCCCCCCCCTCTTCCAGTGCTATATGGTAACTGGAGAATGTATACTACCAAATTACGTTTCCCACTGTTGAAAAAAAAAACTGTTTGCTCTCTCTCTCTCTCTCTCTCTCTCTCTCTCTCTCTCTCAAAAAAAAAAAAAAAAAAAAAAAAAACTGTTTGCTCTCTCTCTCTCTCTCTCTCTCTCTCTCTCTCTCTCAAAAAAAAAAAAATAAACTGTTTGCTCTCTCTCTCTCTCTCTCTCTCTCTCTCTCTCAAAAAGAAAAAAACTGCTCTCTCTCTCTCTCTCTCTCTCTCTCTCTCTCTCTGCTTACCTTTCTGATTACTTTCTGATCGACTTGATTCCCGAATGAGTATCGAAGTGCCAACCATTCATCATGCCTTTATCAACAAAGTCCCCCCTCCCTTCTCTCTCTCTCTCTCTCTCTCTCTCTCTCTCTCTCTCGTAAAGATGGGACCTGATTTACCGTGATTACTGGTACCATAAGTATTCAGGACAACGTATATTTATCCGATTTTCAGTCCAGTAATTTTCTTCCCTTCCAGAATTAGAAGAAAGAATTAGTTTCAGTATTTCTTAACAATGATTTTGATTCGTTATTTGTTAACATATCATGATTATTTGTCCCAACAGGAGAGACATTCTTACTGCAAATTATGCTTACAGCTTCACAAAATATTTATTTTTCTATTTCTGATTGCTACACAACGGACGATAGCATGTTAATAAAACTAATTTTCAGACGGAAGTCAAATCTTGTGTATCCCTAATTTGTTTAGGTCGAAATAGCTACAGAAATACAATAAATAATATATTAATTACTATGTGGTAATGTCCTAAAATTTGGAATATTTATGTTCTTTATAAATGTTTAACATGGCATTTACAAGGGATTTCTACAGGCAAAACAAAATACGATCTCTTCCACATATTGCCTTTAACTGCTGCACTATGGATGAATCCTCTGTGCTGTAAAAATATCC
>NC_090747.1:114293792-114295691 GCF_036898095.1 Palaemon carinicauda | reverse complement strand
GTAGATTTTTTCCAAATCATTACAGAAGTGCCAACACCCAATCGTTAGCCAATCCCACATACCTTTATCTACGAAGACTCTCTCTCTCTCTCTCTCTCTCTCTCTCTCTCTCTCTCTCTCTCTCTCTCTCTCTCTTTTAGTCGATTCAAGTTCCAAATTATTACAGTAGCGCCAACTCCCAATCGTTAGCCAATGCCACATACTTTTATCTACGAAGACTCTCTCTCTCTCTCTCTCTCTCTCTCTCTCTCTCTCTCTCTCTCTCTCTCTCTCTCTCATAGCGTTATATCAGGTAGCATTAACGAGTAATCCCTCTCACTAAAGCCTACTCGTCGACCGGTGTATGCAAATAAGTCTTTACTTTGCAATTTTCTGCCGTCTAGGGATCCATTGCTGGGGTGTGGGGGGGATTTTGGGGGGTAGGGGGCTGGGGGATGGTATGTGGGACGAGTTACCGTACACCACTTTCACCCCCCTCCTGAATAGGAGGAACAGGGGGCTGGAAGGCTTAAGCCCCCTGGACTCTGATGGCAAAATGATTCCCCGCAAAACACATTAGGGTGGTCATGCCTCAACAGGCACCCCCCTCCCCCCCTCCTCCCCCCCCTCTTCCAGTGCTATATGGTAACTGGAGAATGTATACTACCAAATTACGTTTCCCACTGTTGAAAAAAAAAACTGTTTGCTCTCTCTCTCTCTCTCTCTCTCTCTCTCTCTCTCTCTCTCTCTCTCTCTCTCTCTCTCTCTCTCTCTCAAAAAAAAAAAAAAAAAAAAAAAAAACTGTTTGCTCTCTCTCTCTCTCTCTCTCTCTCTCTCTCTCTCTCTCTCTCTCTCTCTCTCAAAAAAAAAAAATAAACTGTTTGCTCTCTCTCTCTCTCTCTCTCTCTCTCTCTCTCTCAAAAAGAAAAAAACTGCTCTCTCTCTCTCTCTCTCTCTCTCTCTCTCTCTCTCTCTCTCTCTCTCTCTCTCTCTCTCTCTCTGCTTACCTTTCTGATTACTTTCTGATCGACTTGATTCCCGAATGAGTATCGAAGTGCCAACCATTCATCATGCCTTTATCAACAAAGTCCCCCTCCCTTCTCTCTCTCTCTCTCTCTCTCTCTCTCTCTCTCCTCTCTCTCTCTCTCTCTCTCTCTCTCTCTCGTAAAGATGGGACCTGATTTACCGTGATTACTGGTACCATAAGTATTCAGGACAACGTATATTTATCCGATTTTCAGTCCAGTAATTTTCTTCCCTTCCAGAATTAGAAGAAAGAATTAGTTTCAGTATTTCTTAACAATGATTTTGATTCGTTATTTGTTAACATATCATGATTATTTGTCCCAACAGGAGAGACATTCTTACTGCAAATTATGCTTACAGCTTCACAAAATATTTATTTTTCTATTTCTGATTGCTACACAACGGACGATAGCATGTTAATAAAACTAATTTTCAGACGGAAGTCAAATCTTGTGTATCCCTAATTTGTTTAGGTCGAAATAGCTACAGAAATACAATAAATAATATATTAATTACTATGTGGTAATGTCCTAAAATTTGGAATATTTATGTTCTTTATAAATGTTTAACATGGCATTTACAAGGGATTTCTACAGGCAAAACAAAATACGATCTCTTCCACATATTGCCTTTAACTGCTGCACTATGGATGAATCCTCTGTGCTGTAAAATATCCATAATAATTGTGGGTTTACGTACAGTTGGACACAGGGATTTGTGGCACTCCTCGCTCAGAAGTGCATCCTGTCTCACTCTTACTTCGCAGCAAGTAACCAAACAGATAGTGTAGGGAAAATGGCAGAGGTGGTGGGCGGGGCTAAACACAGGAACTCACCGCGAAGTAAGGGTGTGGCTGGATGCACATCTTTTAGTGGGTTTAAAGGTTTAAATTCC
>NC_090747.1:114276292-114288792 GCF_036898095.1 Palaemon carinicauda | reverse complement strand
TCTTAAAGTATTTTATTCAATTGTTAATTACTTCTCTTGTAGTTTATTTATTCCCTTATTTCCTTTCCTCACTGGGGAATTTTCCCTGTTGGAGCCCTTGGGATTATAGCATCCTGCTTTTCCATTTAGGGTTGTAGCCTAGCAAGTGATAATAATAATAATGAACAATTAAAATGAAATATTTCAAGAACTGTAACACCATTATAACAGATCGTTCACATATAAACTATAAAAATAAACTTATGTCCCCTTATTAAACATAAAGACATTTGCTGAAAGTTTGAACTTTTGAAGTTTCACCAATTCCAAAATAAGATAAGATAAAAAGATTAGCAAAGATAACATCCGCTTAATGTTCTGCTCTGATAAAAAGTATCCCAGGAACCCTTCGATGCTTATCCTACGGGTCAATTAGGATTTAGCCCAGAATATAACCACGAAAAACATTTCAAGTCTGTTTGCTTCTATTAGGAAATGGCAAAAGAAACACTAATTTTCTTGTTTAATTTCTGAAAAATTACTGAATAATTTTGCTTATTTGATTAATTTGGGAAGTGGTTGCGTTGAATGACGTTGAGTAGGCCTAATCACCATTTAAGGTTGTGTCGGCCGATGTAGTAACGTCCTTGAGTGGTAAACGCCAGATTGGGGTTCGAGTCCCGCTCAAACTCTTTAGTTTCTTTAGTCGCTGATACCTCACCATCTTTGTGAGCTATGGTTGGGGGTTTTTTGGAGCCTATAGGTCTATCTGCTGAGTCATCAGCAGACATTGCCTGGCCCTCCTTGGTCCTAGCTAGGGTGGAGAGGGGCCATGGGCGCTGATCATATGTATGTATGGTCAGTCTCTAGGGCATTGCCCTACTTGATAGGAAAGTGTCACTGTCCCTCGACTCTGCCATTCATGAACGGCCTTTAAACCTTTAAACCTTTAAACATGTGTAGAGGGGATACCTTAACGTTGTGAAAGGATTTGTATACTAGTCAGGGCCACCCACAATAGGTTGGTTTGCTGTGAGCAGTAGGACAAAAATCTCTCGCCATCACCAATCCGCAGTGGTGATGAAACTTGCCAAATATCATACATGAATAAAGACGTCTGAGGTCTTATTCCTATCGTGGAATAGAAACATATTATTTTATTATATATTATATATATACTGTATATATATATATATATATATATATATATATATATATATATATATATTATATATATATATGTATGTATATTATATATATGCTATATATATATATTATAGATATATAATGTATATATATATGTGTGTATATTTTATATATATACATATATATGTATATTTATATATACATATATATATATATATATATATATATATATATATACACACACATATATACACACACACACACACACACACATATATATATATATATATATATATATATATATATATATATATATATATATATATATATATATATGTATATATATAATCACATGGGAGCAGGCTTCTTTGTGTTATCTTATGTAATTCAATAAAAAGAGGAAAAGATAGAAATGCATTGATTTGAAAATGACAGACATTTGAGGAGTTTATTAAGATACAATCGAAACAAAGACATATTACATGCATCAGTAAAAATGGAGTGAGATGTAAATTTTAATAAATACTAATATTAAGTGATATAGAAACTCGTAATTATTCCCATTTTCAAACTAATTCTGCAAAATGATATTATTATTATTATTATTATTATTATTATTATTATTATTATTATTATTATTATTATTATTATTATTATTATTGTTGCTGTTGTTGTTTTTGTTCTTGTTGTTTTTGTTGTTATCTAATCTACAACACTAGTTGGAAAAGCTGGATGCTATAAGCCCCAGGCTCCAACAAGGAAATATAGCCCAGCGAGGAAAGGAAACAAGGAAATAAATAATCTACAACAGAAGTTATGAGCAATTGAATTAAAATATTTAAAGTAATAATTGGACGTTTATATTTGTCTAAACAGTAAGAAACAACTTAAACTACCAAATTTAATCAAATTATTTTGATTTTAATAATCTAAACATACAACACGTTATCTGACAATATATCATAAACTATAAACAACGGGGAAATCCCCATGAAGGAAAAATCAGCGCCATAAAATACGAGGGAATTATTTCGACAAAATTATAAAAGCGATTAAGTGTGATTATAAAAACGTGTATCATACAAAACGGGATCCACGCCCTGTATTCCTAAACCCCTCACCTCACCCTCCTCCTTCTCCCCTCGTCCTAACCCCCTCCCCCTTATCCAGTCAAATACCTCCTCCCCTCTGGCTACATATAAGGATCCTCCTATTCCCCAGCTATCGAAGGACCCTCCTATCCCCCAGCTATCCTTTGGCAATGCCCACAGCTCCCATTTCGACCCCCCTCCTTTTCTCCAGTCATAACCCCTTCCCTCTCCCTTGTCCTAACCCTTTTTCCCTTATCCGGTCAAATACCCCATCCCCTCTGGCTACATATAAGGATCCTCAAATTCCCCAGCTATCGAAGGACCCTCCTATCCCCCAGCTATCCTTTGGCACTATCCCCAGCTCCATTTCGACCCCTCACCCCTCCCTCTCCCTAGTCCTAACCCTTCCCTAATATACAGTCAAACACCCCCTCCCCTCTGGCTACATCTAAGGTGCCTCCTATCCCCCAGCTATCTCTTGGCAATACCCCCAGCTCCTTTTTCAAATCCCCACCCCTCCCTTTCCACTGTCCTAACCACTCCGTCTCCCCAGTCCTAACCCCTCTCCCCCTGTCCAGTCAAATAACCCCTCCCTTCTGGCTACTCCTACGGTCCCTCCTATCCCCCAGCTATCCCTTGGCAATATCCCCAGCTCCCATTTCAACCTCCCCCTCCCTCCCCCTATTCCTAACCTCCCTCCCCCTATCCGGTCAAACACCCCTCTCCCCTAGCTTGCACCTAAAGACTCTCCTATCCCACAGCTATCCCTTGGCAATACCCCAAGCTCCCATTTCGACCCCCTCCCTCCCCCTATTCCTAACCCCTCCCCCTATCCAGTCAAACACCCCCTCCCCGCTATCCAGTCAAACACCCCCTCCTTTCTGGCTACATCCAAGGACCCTCCTATCCCCCAGATATCCCTTGGCAATACCCCCAGCTCCCATTTCGATCCCCCCTCCCTCCCCTTATTCCTAACCCTTGCCCCTATCTGGCCAAACACCCCTCTCCCCTAGCTTGCACCTAAAGACTCTCCTATCCCCCAGCTATCCCATGGTAATACATCCAGCTCCCATTTCGACCCCCCTCCCTCCTCCTATTCCTAACCCCCTCCCCCCTATCCAGCCAAACACCCCCTCCCCTCTGGCTACATCTAAGGTCCCTCCTATCCCCCAGCTATAGTTTGGCAATGCCCCCTGCTCCCTTTTCGAACCCTATCCCTCCCTCTCTCCAGTCCTAACACTTCCCTCCCCTCTCCCTAGTCCTAACACCTCCCCCCTCCCTATCCCCAGTCCTAACCCCTCTTCCCCTCTTCTGGCTACTCCTACGGACCCTCCTATCCCCCAGCTATCCCTTGGCAATACCCCCAGCTCCCATTTCGACCCCCCCTCTCTCCCTCTCCCCAAGCCTATCCCCTCCCCCCTACCCATTCAACCCTCTCCCTATTTCTAACCCCTCCCCCCTATCCAGTCAAACACCCCCCTCCCCTCTGGCTACACTTAAAGACCATCCTATCCCCCAGCTATCCCTCGACAATACCCACAACTCCCATTTCGAAAAACAGCCCAGTCTAGGGTAGGGGAGAGGGGAAGGGGGTTAGGGAGCTTATGTTGCACACTCTTTCGACAGTGGCACGTTCATAAAATGCGTCCGTGCGACATATAAAAATAATGCTAAATTCATTCACATTTAAAAGCTATTCGAATGATAAAATAGGACAATATTTTCAACAGCTGCTTTGGATTTATTGGAAATGGTAACCCTTTCAATTATGATTTACAAGGCAATAACACGCGTTTGGGGCCCATTTGAACACTTAATTAAAATCAATGGGTTTTTGCCCGTTCGCCGATTTGGTATATTTTTTTTTTTGTTTCGTTTTGTTTCGGACAAATACACAGCGCTTTATAACGAACGTTTAATTGGAGGTTATTTATCTCTATATAGACTGGCGTCATGCCATTTGACTATTATCTCTCTCTCTCTCTCTCTCTCTCTCTCTCTCTCTCTCTCTCTCTCTCTCTCTCTGCACGCCAATATGTTTATCTGTTTCATTGTTTAATTCCGGTTCAGATTATGCCACTGTTAATATTGAATATTGCTAGTATCTCTCTCTCTCTCTCTCTCTCTCTCTCTCTCTCTCTCTCTCTCTCTCTTACACAGATGCACACACGCGTACACACACACAGATATATATATATATATATATATATATATATATATATATATATATATATATATATATATATATATATACATTTTATACACACACACACACATATATATATATATATATATATATATATATATATATATACATATATATATATATATATACATATATATATATATATATATATATATATATATATATATATATATATATATATATAATGTATGTAAATTTATGTAGGTATATCATGATCGTTTTTATAAACACTTGACACTACAACCCTACAAAAATCAAAATGTGTTATTGATAATAACAATAGTAATATTAATACTCATGCCATTGCTGGTATTATATGGAATAAATACTTCAACTTCAGCTGAAAATGACTAAGGCAAAACTACTTGAAGTAAGAGTGCATAAGATTTTTCATAACTCTGACCATCCTTTACATTCAGATCTCCCTGGATAATTCTATCCTGTTCGTAATACTACTGTAGGCAGGCAGTTAATTCTAATAGCCAGGCCTTCTCCATCATAAGACTCAATACTACACAGTATTCTAGAAGTGTTATTCCAGCTGTTACCAAGTTGTTGAATGATCTTCCTAATCGGGTAGCTGAATCAGTTTAACCTCAAAAGTTCAAAGTTGGAGCAAATGTTTTTATGTTGACCAGGCTGACATGAGTCTTTTTATACTTTGTGTATGACATATCTGTTTTGACGTTAGTAGTTTATATTGGACATATCTGTTTTGACGTTGTTACTGTTTTAGAATAATTTATTTTTAACTTGTTCTCATCATTTATTTATTTCCTTATTTCCTTTCCTCACTGGGCTATTTTTCCCTATTGGAGCCCTTGGGCTTATAGCATCTTAGTTTTAAACTAGGGTTGTAGCTTGGCTAGTAATAATAATAATAATAATAATAATAATAATAATAATAATAATAATGATAATAGTGACTTTTTCTTAATGCCAAGACCTTACGTATAAAATTCCTCTTTTAAATGAATAAGCAAATATTACTTCATAGAAAGTTTAAATAGAAGTGAATATATATTATTTATTTCATGGAATCTGAATGAAGATTCTAAGAAAATAAAATCGCTATCTTATAGAGACCATAAATGCACAGACGAAATTGATAAAAAAAGGACACAAAAAGATTAGATAATGAGAACATATTGGTTTTCCTGTTTTAAATAACGAAAAAAAAAACGTTTTTACTACGAAAAGAAGCCAAAAAAAAAGCTAAAATTTCATAGCATGAAACTATAGTATGTTAGCTCAATTTTATATTAATCTAGTTAATGAGAAAATCTTTGGTTTTCTATTATCAAGGAACAAAAAATATTTGTTTTTTCACTTCGGAAAAAATTTGAAATAATGCTAAACAAAATTTGATAAAACTAAACTGTAGTATGTGAAGTATATTTGAAATTAATCATATAAGAAAATCTTTTGTTTTATATTATGAAACAACGAAAAAAAATATTCTTCTCTACGAAAAAAGCAGAAAAAGGGACTAAACAAAATTAAATAAAAGAAAAAAGTATATTATTATCATTATTATTATTATTATTATTATTATTATTATTATCATCATCATCAATAATATTATTTCTATTTTTATTTTTATTTTTATTTGTATTTTTATTATTATTATTATTATTATTTTTATTTTCATTCTTGTCATTATCATCATTATTATTATTGGAAAAGCAAGATGCTATAAGCCCAAGGTCTCCAACGGGGAAAGTAGCTCAATTTGAAATGAATATTCCCACCACAACCAAAAAGAGAAACCAAAGACGGACCAGAAATGCATGAAGCTTGGGAGAGTTAGGGAGAGTAAGAAGAGGGGAGAGGGGAGAGGGAGGTGGGCGGGGTATTTAAGGTCCAAATTATTGCACGAGGGAATGAGTTCTCATTACCTATTAGCAATACCAATCAATGCAAAAGGGTGCGTTCCTCGTAAAGAAGGTTGTATGAAGACCCTAGGTATAATGCGTTATGGAGGGAAGACTTAGTAGCATATTAGGCTGACCATGGACCATGGGGTTTGCAAGCCGAGCGGCGAGCGATTTGATTAACTGCGTCTCTGGGGTTGCCAGGAGTAGGGCAGTTTGTTCCGTGTTTTGGGTAAATACTGGGGTAAATAGTCTGGTGGTTTTAAGTAGAGGAATAAAAGGCACTAAACCTTTAAATTAATGACTGTTATTAATGTTTGTCTTTAAAGAGGTTTTGTTTTTCTTGTATATAATTTCATTGTTTTTTTTTTTACATTTTTATTTTTTTCATTTTGGGAATCTATTGCTTGTTCCGTGATTCCAGGATCATATCTCATAAGCCCAAGGACCAAGTATGACATTGGTTAAATCAAGTGCTATACAACGGGTTTTTAATCGCAAGTCGTCGGCGATTATTGTGAATTTTTCAGAATTAACCTTTCGCCGATTTTCGTGACAATATTTCCATATTTCCATTGGAAGTACAAGAAACAAAACTGATGGTATCACAAGATTTTATTGTTAATGATATTAAAACTAGTAACTTACAGGAAAGCCACACCCCTGTCTCTCTAATTTAACCAAGAATAATTCGTAAGATTGAGAATTTCATTCAATCGAAATTTCGAACGTTCCAAAACGTTTCATTTTCAGTTTTTTTCTTTTTCAACTTACGATTTATTTAAAGTTGTTTCATTAGAATCTCGAACGGTTGCAAAATGTTTCACAAATCTCGAATTGTTTCAGAACTGTTTCAATCAAATCTAGAAAATGTCATAGGTATTTCAGACCAATGGTGAACCGTTTCAAAGCTTTTTCGCTCAGATCTAGAATGGTTTCGAAGCTGTTTTACATACATTTTGAGCTATTTCAAAGCAGTTTCACACAACTCTCGAACAGTTTCAAATATAGATCAAACAAATATTTAACGGTCTAGGGTGTTTTTATTTTACTAAAATTTTAATTGGTTTCACTGCCTTGTAGTAAAACAATAAAAAGAACTCGAACAGTTTCAAAGACGTCTCATACAAATTTCAAAAGGTTCCAATGCAGTTTCACACACATTTTGAATGGCTTCTAAACTGTTTCACAAAAATCTTGATTGGTTTCAAAGCGGTTTCATAGCTATTTATCGCAATCTCAAACGGTTCCAAAACTGTTTTTGTAACCTGGAGTGGTTTCAAAGCTGTTACCCCAAAATCATGAACGGTTTCAAAATTTTTTCACATAAATAATATGGTAAGAAATTGTAACTATCATATTAGAAACATAGCATTTATTAGTAAATACCTAAATGAAAAATCTATGGCCATACTCATTAATCACCACATATTTTCAAGAATTGATTACTGCAACTCACTGCTCTATGGCTTATCAAATTATCAGCTGAAGAAAATTCAGAGAGTATAAAACAGAGCTGCTTGATAAATAAAAGGACTACACAATAGGGAAAGAGTTACCCCTGCACTAATTAAATTACACTGGCTGCCGGTAAAGGCGAGAATTAAATACAAGCTACTCTAACTAACATTTAAGATACTGAACCAAAATGAACCAAAATATCTAAAAGAATGGCTGAACAAACTAGAACTAGAAACAAATGTTAACATAGGACACATGAGTGACAAACATAGACTATCTGAACCAAGAACAAATAGAAAATTTGGTGAAAAGACTTTTCGCTACTGTGCGCCTAGACATTATAATAAACTGCCAACTGAAATGAAGGACTTGAAGGGAGCAATTGAATTTAAGAAGAAACTAAAGACTACTTTTCACAAAATCATATGATTTGGAAGATGCTACAATCAAAGAATTGTATAAGTTATAATGAAAATGTTTCGTTAGATGATTGATATGGTCCCGCCCGAGAAGTAGTTCACTCGACTTCAGTGGAGGGTTGGATTTAAACCCAAAACAAGTAAACATAGACTAACCAAAGTTTCTCATTTTAGTCGAAATTTAAGCTGCAGTATCCCTCATGTTTCATTCGTTACGAAAGCTCGCATCGTATTTTAGAAGCGAAAAAAATTAATATTTCTGATATGTCTTTCTAGATCATTCTATCTTTATTCATCACATTGAAGAGAATTAAGAATTCCATTAGATCTATTGAAAGATTCATACTTGGAATGAACTCCCAAACTACGACAGGAATCACTAATTCTTATGAAAATTAAGCTATATTTCTTAATTATTCTTATTTGTTTACTCAACTTAATTTTTATTCGTTCTTAACAAATCAGTTTGATTTATAATAGTTAATTATTAATTCACCACATATTTATTTTACTTTGGAAATGACAGTATTATATAACTTTTATTTTCTCTTCACGTTTTCCGTTTATTTTGCAAAATATTTTGTCGTGTTAGCAACTAGAATATTAACAATTACAATGTACAAAAATACGCAAAAATGGAAACCGGAATAGGAAAAATAGTTTTATTCTGCCAAACATGAAAGAATATTTTTTTTCTTATGCAAGGTTTCGCTATTTTTACTATTTTCGATAATATCGAAAAGCATATAAATCTATATGGCCTGCATTTCATATTTAATGGAGAATATACAGTAGATATTTGCGATAAGATACTTTTTGTCCGTAATTAGCGAGTGTATCTCTCTCTCTCTCTCTCTCTCTCTCTCTCTCTCTCCTCTCTCTCTCTCTCTCTCTCTCTCTCTATATATATATATATATATATATGTGTGTGTGTATATACATATATATATATATATATATATAATATATATATATATATATATATATGTATGTGCATATACATACACACACACACACACATATATATATATATATATATATATATATATATATGTATATGTATGTATATGTATGAATATATATATGTATAATATATAAATATATATATACACACACACATATATATATATATATATATATATATATATATATATATATATATATATATGTATATATATATATATATATATATATATATATAGTGTATCTACTGTGTATGGAAATAGGTGGTTGCAGGGCTCAGAGCTGGGGATAAGGAGGCCATTCAGTGCCAGGTGCAACTGAAGAAACTCTCTCTCTCTCTCTCTCTCTCCTCTCTCTCTCTCTCTCTCTCTCTCTCTCTCTCTCTCTCTCTCTCTCTCTCTAAGGGAATGTCTTGGATTTTCATTTAATCTCTTAAGAATTAAGGAAACTTCCTCGAAACCATCATTTGGAATTTCACCCTAAACGAAAGGTCAGACTTTCAAACGGACGTCCAAATCGAGACACATTACTGCGGTTGCGTTCTATCCATCTATTTTATTGAAATCGCGTTTTCTGAACAAACAAGCAACTGGCAGAATTTAATATTGGCTGTTGCGTGTTGAGTTGTTCGTTTTATGGAAATAATCGCCGAAATTGGCCCGACATGGACCCGCGCCAGATAAATTGAGTTGCAATGAAAACTACCCCCGTCGAAGCGAGCGGGCAGCGAGGCGCGAAAAACACTGACCTGTCAGGAACACTAGATGGCGACACTGCCTTTTTTCGCTTCGCTAAGTCCGAAAGGGAGTTTTTCCTCTGGATTATTTAAGAGGTTTCCTCATCGTGTCTGTGACCTGGAAACTGTTCTTAGAGGGTTTGCCTATTAGAATGCATTAGGGGTTCTTCAATGGCTTATGGGAATTTTGCTAATGGATATTTTAAGAGATTTTCAAGTCAGGCTCCCAACTTGAAGAAATTCTTACATGAATTTTCCAAAGGAGGAGCATTAGGAGTTATTTAAGTGCCAAATGGTATCTAAATGCACTTGTAAAATGTATGTTCCAGTGCATTTCACGGCAAGAGCCCATGCCAGGGTAATGTCAGCAATAAGAAAAGATTTCTTAGTCAGTCCCTCAATATGAAGCAACTCTTTCATGAGTTTTGTATATAAGTGTATAAGTTGTTAAGCACCGAATGGCATTGAAATTATCGTGCAAAATATATGTTCCGGTTTAAAGGAGGCAAGAGCCCGTGCCTGCATAATGTCAGCAATAAAAATCTAAAAAAAAAAAAAAAAAAAAGAATTTAGGAGACATGCCATGAAGATGAATATAATGTGTATATAAATTTTTTCCGTAATCTTAGAGACTGGCCAAATATATAATTGATATCAATAATAAGAATTATGATGATAATGCAAATCTCTCTTCAATAAAACGAAATGTGTATTTTCCAGCCAAGGGTCAACTTCTATCACCACTGCCCCTTATATAGTACACAAAGTAAAGCTACTTTCAACGGTACGTGACGTCCCAAGTGTCAGGTCTTGCTATAAAACATATTTTTAGCAATTGTAAAATCTTTAGAGAGAGAGAGAGAGAGAGAGAGAGAGAGAGAGAGAGAGAGAGAGAGAGAGAGAGAGAGAGAGAGAGAGAGAGAGAGATTCATGTTTTGGTGAGAGAAGTTTTATTGACCTTTCATCGGACTCAAAGAATTTTTCTATTTTTAAGATTTTAATTTTTTTTTCAAGAAACGTAGGTTTTATAAATTAGATTTAAATTCTATTTATCACAAAATTATACCCAAAAGTTTATTTTTTTTATCCGTCATATTTAGTGTATAATTTATTCTATTTATGTTTTAGCACTAATATAAATATTTTTTTTTCGTGAATTTGATCGGGGCACCTCTGGAAGAGTCAAACTTGACTCATTGACCTGGTTAATTAATTAATTAATTAATAAATAATAATAATAATAGTAATAATAATAACAATAATAATAATAATAATAATAATAATAATAATAATAATAATAACTAGAGGGGCACTCAGCAGTGTGCAGGCCTCCGCCACTGTAGCTTATTTCTCGTTGGCGTTGATTTCCATACACTCAAATATGAACCAAGTTTGAAGTCTCTGTGACAAGAATGTCCAAATGATTACGTTATATGAACGTTTTTCTCGTCCGTGATCTTGACCTTTGACCCAAATTTAATCATTTCCAGCTCTTTACATAGTTTAAAATCCTTGCAAGTTTCATTACTTTACGATTAAAATTATGGCCGTATGGTTGATGACCGGAATTTGACCTTTTCCTTGACCTTGACCTTGGAGTCAACCTTGACCTTCGACCTTAAAATGTATCCATTGGCGTGGATTTTCATATACTCAAATATAAACAAAGTTTAAAGTCTCTGTGACAACGATGTCCAAACTTATGGCTTATCACGTGAATTGGACATTTTGCTTAACCGTGACCTTGACCTTTGATTTTGAACTTCCGAAATTTAGTAGTTTCCAGCTTTTTACATAACAGTTAATCTCTGTAAGTTTCATTACTCTTTGATTAAAATTGGGGTTAGAAAGCTGTTCATAAACAAACACACACACAATACAAACATACAAACAAATACACAAAAAGTGTGTGAAAAAACCTCCTTCCAACTTCGTTGGTGGAGGTAATAACAAAATCAAAAGGATTCGCCAGCTTTTACGTGATAGAATCTCCATCACAGTTACACTATAGTGAAAATAATGTTAATAAAAACCAATCATTTCTATTTTAGAGGATTTTATTAATCACAGAAGACAGAAAATGACATACTTTGAAGATGAACAAAAACTAAGTTGAATAACATATTCATTCGAAACAAAATTCTGGTTTCTTCGATGAATCGGAAATGATGAATAAAATAAAATTAGATATAGTCAAAACATAAATCTCACAAGTATAAGTCGGCATCAATGACCTTAGATGTCAGGAGGCCAGATAACTCATAATCAATCAATCAATCAATCAATCAATCAAAAGTATAAGGTGTTGATCTGATACCCCGGAAGTTGTAAGATATTTATATGAGAAGTCAATGCATTTCAATGATTCCCAATTAAGATTCTTATTTCTCGCTCTTGATAAGTAATTGATTATTTTTCCTTCGTACTTCTTATGACGGAGGTTATTCAATGATTACCAATGAAAATTATTATTTCTCTTATTTTCTCTCTTGAAAAGTAATGTATTACTCGTCCCTCATACTTGATTTGACGGAGACTATTCAAGTATTCCCAATTAGAATTCTTATTTCTATTTTTTCTCTTGGCAAGTAATGCATTACTCGTCCATCATACTTGATTTAACGG
>NC_090747.1:114253792-114268792 GCF_036898095.1 Palaemon carinicauda | reverse complement strand
TCAGGACATGAACGACTGTGCATACCCGGGGGGATAACTAATGAAACATCCATATGAGGACCATTCATTTGATGGGTCCCACGTCCAAATAAAACCTCCGGGTGCATTTATGCATTTTCGTCCGCCAATTGGCTGCGCCTGCATTGATGTGTTCATGCAATTTCCCCGTGATTTATACCGTCATGAATACGCATAATTACGAAGGACCCGCCAATTTTTTTTTTTTTTTTTTTTTTTTTTTTTTTTTTTTTTGAAAAATGAATTGGAGAGGATGGAAATATTTGGGTATAGACTGAATGGTTGGGGACTGATAGAAAGAGTTTGTTGAAATGGGGGTGGAGGGGGGAGGAGAGGGGGTGAGGTCCCCCACCCGAAATAACCAAAAACTTTTATTTATTCCGTATATTTTTATTTATTTATTCCCCGTTTATCCATACATTCATTAATCTACGTCTATCTTTTATTTATTCGGCTTCCATTTTATTTCCAATGAATGAATAAAATCTTATATGTTTTCATAACCATCGAGTGTAATATATTTTTTTCCATAAAAGTATTTTTATCTATTTTATATATTATATTTTATATTTTATTTTATATTTTATTATTTTGGGGGGAATAAAACTTTCCCTGCGGCCATCAATATAAGTGGAATGTCTCCCTCTTTGATATCGGTTACGTAAATTACAATTAACAAACTCGATGTTGATAATACAGTATTATATGTTTAGGTCGGGAATTAATCAACGGTTTTCGTCTCTTAGTTATGAGAGAGAGAGAGAGAGAGAGAGAGAGAGAGAGAGAGAGATAAGGAGTAAATGTAGAAATACAAACAGAAAAAGGTAGGAAACAGACGAATCTATATATATATATATATATATACATACATATATATATATATATATATTGTATATTTATATAAGTATATATATATACTGTATATATGTGTATGTATATATATATATATATATATAGTATATATATATATATATATATATTGTATATGTATGCATATATTATATTATATATATATATATATTATATATATATAGGTATATATATATATATATATATATTTATATATATTATATATACATATTTATATATACATGGGAGAGAGATTTATATATACATGAGAGAGAGAGAGAGAGAGAGAGAGAGAGAGAGAGAGGCCCGTGAAATAGCCCGTCCAATTATGACAGGGTAGTGAGTGTCCGGTGCATTTACACCATCATTGCGGGGATTAAAATACTGGCGGCATTGCGCAGAGCTGTCAGTGTGATTCATCCAATGTTATATGGGTCTTTTACAAGCGGTGTCAACTTTTTTTTTTTTATCCTTTTTTTTATTATTTATATTTATGTTCCATCAGTCAGGTGCTTCATCGGAATTTTTTTTTTTTTTTTTTTTTTTTTTTGGAAATTTTTTTTTTGGAATTATTTTTTTTTTTTTTTTTTTTTTTTAACCGGGTTTAATGTCTATCACCATTTGTGACGAGGAAAAATATCAATTATCCCAAATGATAGTTGTCGAAATATTGGGCTGACGGAAATGTGCCGTTGCTGGAGTGTGGATATTGTTAGCGTTTATATTTCGATAGGAAAATGTCCGGAGTAAATTTATGACCGTCATTAACAGCAAATCGGAATGGGTAAAGAGCAAATAACAATGAGGGGGAGGGGTAGAGGGGGGTTGCCATATTGTTATTTTATGATGAGAAGGAATTATAGCAAATTCATTATGAATATTTTTTTCACCGCCTCTCTCTCTCTCTCTCTCTCTGATTGTTGCTATTGCAAACTAATGGCATATGGTTATTTTATGATGAAAAGGAATTATAGGGAATTCATTATGAATATTTCTTTTACCGTCTCTCTCTCTCTCTCTCTCTCTCTCCCTCTCTCTATCTCTCTCTCTCTCTCTCTCCAATTTATATGTACTATATCACTGTACTGGTTTAAGAAATAATTTTCTGTTATTTGGTATATATAGTAGACAAAATTAAAGACTCTCTCTCTCTCTCTCTCTCTCTCTCTCTCTCTCTCTCTCTGGTTGTTGCTATTGCAAACTAATGTCCTGTTGTTATTTTATGATGAAAAGGAATTATAGGAAATTCATTATGAATAATCTTTTTTACCACCTCTCTCTCTCTCTCTCTCTCTCTCTCTCTCTCTCTCTCTCTGATTGTTGCTATTGCAAACTAATGGCATATGGTTATTCTATGATGAAAAGGAATTATAGGGAATTCATTATGAATAATTTTTTACTCTCTCTCTCTCTCTCTCTCTCTCTCTCTCTCTCTCTCTGGTTGTTGCTAATGAATCTAATGTCATATTGTTATTTTATGATGAAAAGGAATTATAGGGAATTCATTATGAATATTTTTTTACCGCATCTCTCTCTCTCTCTCTCTCTCTCTCTCTCTCTCTCTCTTGCTATATTGTTATCTTATGATGAAAAGAAATTAATGGAAATTTATTATGAATAATTTTTTTACTGACTCTCTCTCTCTCTCTCTCTCTCTCTCTCTCTGGTTGTTGCTACTGCAAACTAATGTCTTATTATTATTTTATGATGAGAAGGAATTATTCTCTCTCTCTCTCTCTCTCTCTCTCTCTCTCTCTCTGGTTGTTGGTAATGAAACTAATGTCATATTGTTATTTTATGATGAGAAAGAATTAATGGAAATTCATTATGAACATTTTTTTTACTGCCTCTCTCTCTCTCTCTCTCTCTCTCTCTCTCTCTCTCTCTCCCCATGGCTGTTGCAATTGCAAACTGTAAGTTTTGCGCGTGCAAAACAATATTATAAAAATATTTTTGAAATCAGTTGGACTTTTTTTTCTAAAATTCAGAAATGTTAGTATGATAAATTATTCTTTTGGTCAGTTTACGCAATTGTGAAACTAATTTACTTTAGGCCTATTCGCCAGTATTATTTAAACAACTTGAAATGAGAAATATTCTTCTTTTCCTCTGAAATTTCCGAACAGATTTCTACAAAGAGGCTTAAATTTCACTTTATGTCTCTACCTCAAAATGCTTAATTTTTTCTAATCCTTGAACGATTAAGTAAAATCTAATGGTCTTTAGTATTCTATAGTTTTCAAATTTCACAGGTGAAATTTAAGGTTCCATTTCACGGAATATATGATAATAATTCAATCAGTGATTACATACGTACGTACTTATATACATATATACACTATATGTATATATATATATATATATATACACTTATATACATATATACACAATATGTATATATATATATATATATATATATATTTATATATATATATATATATATATATACAGTATATATAAATATATATATGTATATGTATATATATAAGGTTGTATATATAAATATATATGTTTGTATATATATACATATATATATATATATATATATATTAGTTATTTATAACTAATAACACCTCAGTGTTGTAATTGTGGTATTGTCGACATTGAAGTTTAATTAGGAGAGAGAGAGAGAGAGAGAGAGAGAGAGAGAGAGAGAGAGAGATAGGCAATCAAGGTAGGCAAAAAATCCTAAATTTTGCTTGAAATGTCTCTGCTGACATGCACACAACCAGTAGCTCATATTAGATTTTGTCTGGTATCTGAGGAGAGAGAGAGAGAGAGAGAGAGAGAGGAGAGAGAGAGAGAGAGAGAGAGAGAGAGAGAGACGGGAAAGCCATTAAGGTGAGCATAAGTCGTTGAATCAGGTTTCATTGTTAGGCTGGTTTGATGGCTAATGCCTTCCTTCCTTTCGGACGCGAATCGTGGCACACAGGATCAGCGCTGACTAATGTTCACAGCTCCTGCCATGAACAAGAAGAAGAAGAAGAAGAAGAGGGGAGAAGTAGTAATGGAAAGAAATAAACAAATTTGATGAAATTTAAATAAAACTCAAATGTAATTTTTAGAAATTTTAGTAAAATAAGAAGAGGAAAAAATTAGTAATGGAAAGAAATAAACAAATTTGATAAAAATATAACAAAAATTCATATGTAGTTTTTAAAAATATAGGTAAAATAAGAAGAGGGAAAAGAAGTAATGTAAAGAAAGCGCATTTGTTAAAGATTTAAATAAAACTCAAATGTAGGTTTTAAAAAATGTGGGTAAAATAAGGAGAAGAAGGGAAAAGAAGTAATATAAAGAAAGTGCATTTGTTAAACATTTAAATAAAACTCAAATGTAGGTTTGGAAAATGTGGGTAAAATACGTAAAAGAGGGAAAAGAAGTAATGGAAAGAAATAATCAAATTTGATGAAAATATAGATAAAACTCAAATGTAATTTTCCAAAATGGGGGTAAATTAAGAAGGGGAATAAGTAATAGAAAGAAAACACATTTGTTGAAAATTTAACTAAAACTCAAATGTAATTTTCAAATATAGGGGTAAAATAAGACGAGGAAAGAGAAGTAATGGAAAGAAATAAACAAATTTGATAAGAATTTAAATTAAACTCAAGTGTAGTTTTCAAAAATGTGGGTAAAATAAGGAGAAGAGGGAAAAGAAGTAATGGAAAGAAATAGAAAATTTTATAGAAATTTAAATAAAACTCAAATGTAATTTTTAGAAATTTTTGTAAAATAAGAAGAGGGGGGAAAAAGTAATGGAACGAAACAAATGAATTTGATAAAAATTTGAATAAAATTCAGATGTTGTTTTTAAAAATGGGAGTAAAATCAGGAGAGGAGGGAAAAGTAGCAATGGAAAAATTAAACAAACGATAAAAATTTAAAAACTTGAATGTAATTTTTAGAAATTTCAGTAAAGTAAGGAGTAAAAGGAAAATAAGTAACGGAAAGAAACTAAATAAATTTGATAATTTTTGAAAATAGGGGTGCAACAAACCAATTTATTTCAAATTAAATTTGAGTTTTATTTAAAACTCAAATGCAATTTTTAGATATAGGGATGAAACAAACCAATGTATTTAAGATTACATTTGAGTTCTATTTAAAACTCAAATATAATTGTAGTTGCAATTTTAGAAAATTGGGGTGAAACAAACAAATTTATTAAAATCTAAATAAAACTAATATGTAATTTATAAAAATAGAGGTAAAATATTCTTTTAGTAACAAAAGCAGATATTGCCAAAGTAATGGGTATCATATATAGATTAAAAGAGTATTTCCCCTTATATATTATAAAACAATTGTATCACTCGTTAGTATCTCCTCACCTAAATTACTGCAATACGGCGTGGGGGGAGTAGTAGTAGAAATGTCTAGCAACCATTAATTGTAATTCAAAAAAGACTGGTAAGAATCATAAGCTCCAGTGATTACTTAGCTCATACATCGCCACTCTTCCGGTCTCTCTCGATATTGAAGCTGGAAGACACTTATAAGCTCTCCTTAATGAATATAATGTTCCAAACACTTATTTTGAACAAATTTCCAGATTTAAGACGAAAAATAATTCAGGAACAATCAGTTCATCCATATGGAACAAGAAATTCAAACTTAACTCTTCCTTTCATACGTATTAATAGATGCGAGCAATCGTATCTATACCAAGGTATTAAACTTTGGAATACTCTGCCCGCTTATCTAAAGGCACTGCTTAGCGTTCGATCTTTTAAGAAATCATATACAAATCTCCTGTTATCTGGGTATTAAGCTGTATTAATAAATATTTTTACTTGCCTACCTAACCACAACGCAAGTATGTTTCATTGTTTAGAATATTTTTTATTTGTAAAACTAATTCTTTTACTGAGTTTTTTGCTTAATATCTACAATTTTTCAATGTATATACCATTAGCTTTCATATACCATCCTTCTTTATCATATAAATATGCAATTCCATTTGTTTTTAGGCTAAGAATCTCATTTATATGTATCTATTTGTATACATATGATTATGTATATGTATGCGCACATTTTGTATATCTATATCCATATTTACTTTATTTTTTATTTTTACTTAATTGATGATACTATTTTAGTTGTATTATTGCCCGAAGAGCTCTGCTCCACATGGGCTTGGACTGAGTCTTTTTTTCTTTTTGTAAATCTTTGTATGCAAATATTTTTTGTCCAATAAACATTATTATTATTATTATTATTATTATTATTATTAGTAATATTATTATTATTATTATTATTATTATTATTATTATTATTAGATATACTACACGACATGGTTGTGTATATTTTTTGCATTTTATTTAAACTCAATATTTTCCTGGAATATTTTTGATAATTTTTTTCTTATATTTCTTTTAGTTTTTCATTTTCTGTTTTGACATTTTTCTTCGTCCTTGTCCTCTTTATTAACTATTCCGATTTTGTACAATAAAATTTGGTGCTCTCTCTCTCTCTCTCTCTCTCTCTCTCTCTCTCTCTCTCTCTCTCTTCTCTCTCTCTCTCTCTCTCTCTCACTTAATCATCAAAATCTAATTAATTTTGTTCAGTATTCTGTCAAGTCTTCAATAAAGAGAAGAGGAACTTCTCATTAAAATAAGCTGAAGAGAGAGAGAGAGAGAGAGAGAGAGAGAGAGAGAGAGAGAGAGAGCTCCAACTCCTCCCACTGATACTTTGCCACAATCTTTAAACAAAGCGAGAGACATTAGGCATCCCTTCGGCTAACAGCAAAACCCCCTCCCCCTCCCCCCTCTCCCTCTCACTATCTTTCCCCCCTTCCCCCTACCTCCCTTCTCCCTGAGGAAAAACGGCGCAATCCGAAGTCATTTTTCAGAATGATGGATTGAGCTTTGTGTCTGTATATTGCAAAAACACTCGCGTTGAATCTTAGACTTACGTGTATTATTGAGGCGAGAGGTTTGTTCTGGAAGGGGGGGAGGAAGAAGTTCCCTCCCCTCTCCCCCTCCCTCATCTTGGGCCCCCTTCCCACACACCCATGAGCTCTGTTGTTCATTCCAGAGACCAGAAACGGAATGGGAACCGCGAGGAATACGGATTGAAATGGAATAAAGTAGATAAGTGATGAGATGCATAGGTCTAGGCCACGCGGCGACTCTCCAACGAGGAGACAAATCGACAATAATTCTCATTGATCTTCGCTATCAAGTTCCCATTAGTCTTCGTTCACTCCATTGACTTTCCATGAATATCAAGAGCCATCTCCAGCAAGCGGATGGGTCCCAAAGACGTGCAAAAGATAAAAAAAAATGAAAAAAAAATGTTGGCTGACAGAAGGGAGAGAACAAGTGCCGGCTATGATTCATGGTCCTTGGTGACATGACAAACGGCTAAGGGACGCCCTGGATTTATGAATGCTACCAGAGACTGACCTCGGCACTACTCCTTTTTTCCCTCTTTTTTCCAATATATTCTGATAACTACGAAAATCTACTGCACAGATCAGAGCCTATGGCTTGCTTGAAGCTCGCTTTAATCTCTGGAAGGCTGAAGGATGCGCAGGAGAAGCAGATAAATCAAAAGGCCATGGAAAGTCAAGCGGTCTTGCAGGATACAATTGGCATCCCTGATTGAATCGGGGTTGCCAACCTGTGGCCAGCACTCCCTAGGGTCCTGCAGGACACGAAGCCACAAAGATTTACAAATTGGTAGCGATCTCACCCTGCACAGATCACACCTGATTCCGATGACCACCAAGATTGCCCCCCCCCCCCCAAAACAGTTTCCCAGTGACACCTCCCCCCTTTTTTTTTGTCCACTTTCTCTCGCATTTTCTCATTATTTATCAGATTTTCTTTGCTCTCCTTTCGTTCCTTCATCTTGACTAAGGGTTCTTGTGCAAACAAAGATCCTTTTCTTAAAATATTTTAGAATTTTTTTTTCTTTTTTTTAATTTTTTTTTCTTTTTTTGAAAAGCGTTTCCTGAAGTTCCTTGTCTTTCAGGTATGCACAATTTATCTTTTAATCTCCATCAATTTAGGAATTGACTTATAAATTTAGAAATTGAAAAATTTATACATGTTTACTGTAGCATCGTTTTCCGAATAACAAGAAGTGTGTACCTTTTTAAATGTTTAAAGGTAGTCATGAGCGGCAGAAGCAATGGCAGATTGTACTGAGTTTATGAAATTTCGTTTTCCATAACTTTGAGTTATCCATAAATGAAGCGAGTACAACTATCAATGCCAACCGTCTCTGAAAATGATGCCCATCCCATATTTAATTAAAATAATTATATTTTTCCATTTGTTATTATTATTATTATTATTATTATTATTACTGTGACTGTTACTACTACTGTTACTGTTACTATTACTGTTACTGTTACTGTTACTATTATTATTATTAGTAGTAGTAGTAGTTGTAGTAGTAGTAGTAGTAGTAGTAGTAGTAGTAGTAGTAGTAAACTGTGCAGTATTATAAGCCTCATGATGGAGAAGGCCTGGCTATTAGAATTAACTGCCTGCCTAGTATTACGAACAGGATAGAACTGTCCGGGAAGATCTGAATGCAAAAGATGGTCAGAGTTATGACAAATCTTATGCAACATGTATGAACAGCTATCTGAAAGACGGTGCTAGAGATTAATATCTAGATCAGGAATAAGAAATTTAATTAATGGCAAGTTCTTGTCCAACTAATTAAGATGAGAATCAGCATTTGAAGACCAGATAAGAGAACAATATTCGAAACAAGGTATAATGAAAGAATGAAAAGACTTCTTCAATAAGCCCATTTTTTTCTACAATTGAAGAAGGAACAGACCGAATGTGTTTCTCAAAAATAAATTTATGCTCGGAATATGTAAACAAAAATAGTTTATTTAGAAATAAGCTTATTTTGTGAGAAGGGAAAGGTGATATATGTTTGATTATATGTAAAATTTAGAATGCCGGAAAATTCTTTTGTTCCTCAAGATTCGATTTTTTTTTTCTTAAGGACTCTCATTTGTATATATCCATTAAATACCCATCATAATAATGATAAGGTTTTTAATGGAGTAAAGAATGAATTAGTTTTATAGAAAAGTGTGAAAAGTGTTGGTTGTGCAGAAAATAGTGAAAGATATTAAGAAAATTTTTGCAAGAGGATATATTTTAAAAATCATAATTGCAATAGGATGTTAGCGAGATGGAACTAGAGGGGGACTCAGTAGAGCACAGACCTCCGCCGCAGCAGCTTATTTCTCGACCTTTTGCTCGACCTTGACCTCGACATTTGACTTTAACATGTATTATTTAGCGTAGATTTTCGTACATTCAAATATGAGCCAAGTTTGAAGTGTTTGTGACTATGATGTCCAAACTTATGGCCAATTACGTGGATTGGACATTTTGCTTGACCGTGACCTTGACCTCCAAAATATAATCATTTCCAGCTTTTTACAGTTAATCCTTGCAAGTTTCATTACTCTACGATTAAAATTGTGGCTAGGAAGCTGTTCACAAACAAACACACACACACACACAGAAACAAACACACAAACACACAGACGGGGGCGAAAACATAACCTCCTTTCAACTTCGTTGGCGGAGGTAATAAGAGAAAATTACGAATGTTTTTATGTTGAAGTGGCTGACATAAATCAATCCTCATAGTTTTTATATGACAGATCAGTTTTAAGGATTTTAAAAGTTGTTACTGATGTTAAAATAATCTATATTCTGTACTCATTATTTTTTACGTAGTTTATTCATTTCCTTATTTGCTTTCCTCACTTGGGATATTTTTCCCTGTTGGAGCCCTTGTGCTTATAGCATCCTACCTTTCGTACTAGGGTTGTAGTTAAGCTAGTAAAGGATAATAATAATAATAATAATAATAATAATAATAATAATAATAATAATAATAATAATAATAATAATAGTAGTATATTAATAATATAATAAAAACAACAGCAATAATAATAATTATAATAATATTAATAATATAATAACAACAACAACAATAATAATAATTATAATAATAATAATAATGATAATAATAATGATAATAATAGTATATTAATAATAATAATAATAATAATAATAATAATAATAATAATAATAGAGTATATCAAATATCTACATAATCCACCATAGTACGCAAACACATACACACATATATGTATGTATATGTGTATATATATATATATATATATATATATATATATATATATATATATACACATATATATTTATATCCACAAACAAATTACCCTAACTTAACCATGACCATGATCTTTGATACGTGAACACGAAACTACAACAGAGAAAAACCGCGAAAGAAACAGGAAAGGAAAGAGGAAGGTGCTTGGGGGGGGGGGGGGGGGGTGGAGGATGTTATTGAACATCCAAGGTTACAACGTATCATAAGAGTCCTTTTATTTCCCTTTTCGTTCATATTCAAAGGGAATCCGTAACCAACATAAGAGGCGAAGGATTCAAAGGTTCCTTTTCTGAATCGCAATATTTAGTCACTAGCTTCCGGTGGACCCTGATTTATATATGGCGGTCGAGATGAAAGTTGACGGGAGAGGGGAAGGGAGGGAGAAGTGAAGAAGGAGAGGAAGAGAGAGAATGAGAAGTGAAGTAGGAAGAGGAGAGCGTAGGGAATGTAAAGAAAAATAAGAGTAACTGAGAGAATGGGAAGTGAAGAAAGAAGAGGAGAAAGTAGGGAATGTTAAGAAAAATAAGAGTAACTGACAGAATGAGAAGTGAAGAAGGAAGAGGAGAAAGTAAGGAATGTTAAGAAAAACAAGAGTAACTGAGAGAATGGGAAGAGAAGAAGGAAGAGGAGAAAGTAGGGAATGTTAAGAAAAATAAGAGTAACTGAGAGAATGAGAAGTGAAGATGGAAGAGGAGAAAGTAGGGCATGTTAAGAAAAATACGAGTAACTGAGAGAATGAGAAGTGAAGAAGGAAGAGGAGAGAGTAGGGAATGTTAAGAAAAATAAGAGTAACTGAGAGAATGAGAAGTGAAGAAGGAAGAGGAGAAAGTAGGGAATGTTAAGAAAAATACGAGTAACTGAGAGAATGAGAAGTGAAGAAGGAAGAGGAGAGAGTAGGGAATGTTAAGAAAAATAAGAGTAACTGAGAGAATGAGAAGTGAAGAAGGAAGAGGAGAAAGTAGGGAATGTTAAGAAAAATACGAGTAACTGAGAGAATGAGAAGTGAAGAAGGAAGAGGAGAGAGTAGGGAATGTTAAGAAAAATAAGAGTAACTGAGAAAATGAGAAGTGTAGAAGGAAGAGGAGAAAGTAGGGAATATTAAGAAAAATAAGAGTAACTGAGAGAATGAGAAGTGAAGAAGGAAGAGGAGAAAGTAGGGAATGTTAAGAAAAATAAGAGTAACTGAGAGAATGAGAAGTGAAGATGGAAGAGGAGAAAGTAGGGCATGTTAAGAAAAATAAGAGTAACTGACAGAATGAGAAGTGAAGAAGGAAGAGGAGAACCTAGGGAATGTTAAGAAAAATAAGAGTAACTGAGAGAATGAGAAGTGAAGATGGAAGAGGAGAAAGTAGGGCATGTTAAGAAAAATAAGAGTAACTGACAGAATGAGAAGTGAAGAAGGAAGAGGAGAACCTAGGGAATGTTAAGAAAAATAAGAGTAACTGAGAGAATGAGAAGTGAAGATGGAAGAGGAGAAAGTAGGGCATGTTAAGAAAAATAAGAGTGACTGAGAGAATGAGAAGTGAAGAAGGAAGAGGAGAAAGTAGGGAATGTTAAGAAAAACAAGAGTAACTGAGAGAATGAGAAGTGAAGAAGGAAGAGGAGAAAGTAGGAAATGTTAAGAAAAATAAGAGTAACTGAGAGAATGAGAAGTGAAGAAGGAAGAGGAGAAAGTAGGGAATGTTAAGAAAAATAAGAGTAACTGAGAGAATGAGAAGTGAAGAAGGAAGAGGAGAAAGTAGGGAATGTTAAGAAAAACAAGAGTAACTGAGAGAATGAGAAGTGAAGAAGGAAGAGGAGAGAGTAGGGAATGTTAAGAAAAATAAGAGTAACTGAGAGAATGAGAAGTGAAGAAGGAAGAGGAGAAAGTAGGGAATGTTAAGAAAAAATAAGAGAAACTGAGAGAATGAGAAGTGAAGAAGGAAGAGGAGAAAGTAGGGAATGTTAAGAAAAAATAAGAGTAACCGAGAGAATGAGAAGTGAAGAAGGAAGAGGAGAAAGTAGGGAATGTTAAGAAAAAATAAGAGTAACCGAGAGAATGAGAAGTGAAGAAGGAAGAGGAGAAAGTAGGGAATGATAAGAAAAATAAAGAGTAACTGAGAGAATGAGAAGTGAAGAAGAAAGAGGAGAAAGTAGGGCATGTTAAGAAAAATAAGAGTAACTGAGAGAATGAGAAGTGAAGAAGGAAGAGGAGAAAGTAGGGAAATTTAAGAAAAATAAGACTAACTGAGAGAATGAGAAGTGAAGATGGAAGAGGAGAAAGTAGGGAATGTTAAGAAAAGTAAGAGTAACTGAGAGAATGAGAAGTGAAGAAGGAAGAGGAGAAAGTAGGGAATGTTAAGAAAAGTAAGAGTAACTGTGAGAATGAGAAGTGAAGAAGGAAGAGGAGAAAGTAGGGAAATTTAAGAAAAATAATAGTAACTGAGAGAATGAGAAGTGAAGAAGGAAGAGGAGAACGTAGGGAATGTTAAGAAAAACAAGAGTAACTGAGAGAATGAGAAGTGAAGAAGGAAGAGGAGAAAGTAGGGAAATTTAAAAAAAATAATAGTAACTGAGAGAATGAGAAGTGAAGATGGAAGAGGAGAACGTAGGGAATGTTAAGAAAAATAAGAGTAACTGAGAAAATGAGAAGTGTAGAAGGAAGAGGAGAAAGTAGGGAATGTTGAGAAAAGTAAGAGTAACTGAGAGAATGAGAAGTGAAGAAGGAAGAGGAGAGAGAATGAGAAGTGAACAAGGAAGAGGAGAAAGTAGGGAATGTTAAGAAAAATAAAAGTAACTGAGAGAATGAGAAGTGAAGAAGGAAGAGGAGAAAGTAGGGAATGTTAAGAAAAACAAGAGTAACTGAGAGAATGAGAAGTGAAGAAGGAAGAGGAGAAATTAGGGAATGTTAAGAAAAACAAGAGTAACTGAGAGAATGAGAAGTGAAGAAGGAAGAGGAGAAAGTAGGGAATGTTAAGAAAAACAAGAGTAACTGAGAGAATGAGAAGTGAAGAAGGAAGAGGAGAAAGTAGGGAATGTTAAGAAAAACAAGAGTAACTGAGAGAATGAGAAGTGAAGAAGGAAGAGGAGAAAGTAGGGAATGTTAAGAAAAACAAGAGTAACTGAGAGAATGAGAAGTGAAGAAGGAAGAGGAGAAAGTAGGGAATGTTAAGAAAAATGAGAGTAACTGAGAGAATGAGAAGTGAAGAAGGAAGAGGAGAAAGTAGGGAATGTTAAGAAAAACAAGAGTAACTGAGAGAATGAGAAGTGAAGAAGGAAGAGGAGAAAGTAGGGAATGTTAAGAAAAATGAGAGTAACTGAGAGAATGAGAAGTGAAGAAGGAAGAGGAGAAAGTAGGGAATGTTAAGAAAAACAAGAGTAACTGAGAGAATGAGAAGTGAAGAAGGAAGAGGAGAAAGTAGGGAAATTTAAGAAAAATAAAAGTAACTGAGAGAATGAGAAGTGAAGAAGGAAGAGGAGAAAGTAGGGAATGTTAAGAAAAATAAGAGTAACTGAGAGAATGAGAAGTGAAGAAGGAAGAGGAGAAAGTAGGGAATGTTAAGAAAAATAAGAGTAACTGAGAGAATGAGAAGTGAAGATGGAAGAGGAGAAAGTAGGGAATGTTAAGAAAAATAAGAGTGACTGAGAGAATGAGAAGTGAAGAAGGAAGAGGAGAAAGTAGGAAATGTTAAGAAAAATAAGAGTAACTGAGAGAATGAGAAGTGAAGAAGGAAGAGGAGAAAGTAGGGAATGTTGAGAAAAATAAGAGTAACTGAGAGAATGAGAAGTGAAGAAGGAAGAGGAGAAAGTAGGGAATGTTAAGAAAAATAAGAGTAACTGAGAGAATGAGAAGTGAAGAAGGAAGAGGAGAAAGTAGGGAATGTTAAGAAAAATAAGAGTAACTGAGAGAATGAGAAGTGAAGATGGAAGAGGAGAAAGTAGGGAATGTTAAAAAAAAATAGGAGTATCTGAGAGAATGAAAAGTGAAGATGGACGAGGAGAAAGTAGGGAATGTTAAGAAAAATAAGAGTAACTGAGAGAATGAGAAGCGAAGAAGGAAGAGGAGAAAGTAGGGAATGTTAAAAAAAAATAAGAGTAACTGAGAGAATGAGAAGTGAAGAAGGAAGAGGAGAAAGTAGGGAATGTTAAGAAAAATAAGAGTAACTGAGAAAATGAGAAGTGTAGAAGGAAGAGGAGAAAGTAGGGAATATTAAGAAAAATAAGAATAACTGAGAGAATGAGAAGTGTAGAAGGAAGAGGAGAAAGTAGGGAATGTTAAGAAAAATAAGAGTAACTGAGAGAATGAGAAGTGAAGAAGGAAGAGGAGAAAGTAGGGAATGTTAAGAAAAATAAGAGTAACTGAGAAAATGGGAAGTGAAGAAGGAAGAGGAGAAAGTAGGGAATGTTAAGAAAAATAAGAGTAACTGAGAGAATGAGAAGTGAAGAAGGAAGAGGAGAAAGTAGGGAATGTTAAGAAAAATAAGAGTAACTGAGAAAATGGGAAGTGAAGAAGGAAGAGGAGAAAGTAGGGAATATTAAGAAAAATAAGAGTAACTGAGAGAATGAGAAGTGAAGAAGGAAGAGGAGAAAGTAGGGAATGTTAAGAAAAATAAGAGTAACTGAGAAAATGGGAAGTGAAAAAGGAAGAGGAGAAAGTAGGGAATGTTAAGAAAAATAAGAGTAACTGAGAGAATGAGAAGTGAAGAAGGAAGAGGAGAAAGTAGGGGGAAATGTTAAGAAAAATAAGAGTAACTGAGAGAATGAGAAGTGAAGAAGGAAGAGGAGAAAGTAGGGAATGTTAAGAAAAATAAGAGTAACTGAGAGAATGAGAAGTGAAGAAGGAAGAGGAGAAAGTAGGGAATGTTAAGAAAAATAAGAGTAACTGAGAGAATGAGAAGTGAAGAAGGAAGAGGAGAAAGTAGGGAATGTTAAGAAAAACAAGAGTAACTGAGAGAATGAGAAGTGAAG
>NC_090747.1:114236292-114238792 GCF_036898095.1 Palaemon carinicauda | reverse complement strand
ATACATCACCAGGACAGACTCCGTAAAAAAAAAAAAAATAAAAAATAAATATAAAAAAGCGAAAACGCTAAATAAGCAATAATCCTCCGTCCAGCAAAACTGGAAAATTCCACGACAATTGTATATTCGAAAACTCAGGATTAACTTCCCCGCCCCCCCCCCCCCCAAAAAAAAAAGATCTCGCTTGTAATTTTCTCTGTTCAGTCTCGACTCTTAATTCGCGTCGACAGTTTTCGCGAATTTATCGCACACGCGAAATCCCTTGTGGCTTCTTCTAGCTTCGAGTGTTCATTTTGGACTTGAATTTTTCTCGGTTCGAAAGCCAGGTCACTTTTTTTTTTTTTTTTTTTTTTTTTTTTTGACGTTTCGATTTCTGATGGTGTTGGTTCCATAAATGGCAGGGGTGAGTAAGTGTGTGTATATATGTATATATATGTATATATACATACATATATATATATGTGTGTATATATATGTGTATACATATGTATGTAATATATATATATATATATATATATATATATATATATATATATATATATATAGGTACGAATGTGTGCGTGTATATATATATATATATATATATATATATATATATATATATATATATATATATATATATATATGTGTGTGTGTGTGTGTGTGTGTGTGTGTGTGTGTGTGTGTATAATAATTTTCTACATTAAGATATTCCCTTTACCATGGGTTGGAAGTGAAAAAACTACAAAACGTCACTTCCACATTCTTACTTTAACTGTTTAATCTTAGATAAACACCCTGAGAGAGAGAGAGAGAGAGAGAGAGAGAGAGAGAGAGAGAGAGAGAGAGAGAGAGGAGAGAGAGAGAGAGAGAGAGAGAGAGTATAAATCTACAATTAAAACCGTAGGTTCACAAAGTCATTTCTTTATAAACCTACTTTTGACTTTATAGCTTTTCACTCCACGTGAAACTGAGATAAAAAAAAGTGAAAACTTTACAATTGAAACATAAAGTATTGATTTATCAAGTGTCACCAAACGTTCTGGTAAAGAGAGAGAGAGAGAGAGAGAGAGAGAGAGAGAGAGAGAGAGAGAGAGAGAGAGAGAGAGAGAGAGAGAACAAAATTATATGCATGAACGCTACGTGTTAAACCTGTTTAAAATTCTAATAGGCAAGAATGATGATTAATGGTCCACTTATGAAGAACCTTAAACCTAAAGAATCAAGGAACTATTAAAACGAAGAAGAAAAATAAAACAGAAAAAGAATTTTTTACTCTATTTTCTCATCCGTTCCTTCCCTCCATCAACAATACACAGCGAAAGATCTACACACACACACACACATACACACACATACATACACACACACATACACACACACACACATACACACAGCCAACAGTTCCTCCTCAACACAGCTGCCACAGAACCATCGCGCCACAAATACGAGAAGAGATACAAACATAAAAATTCATGAAAACCTAATCCTGGCCCCCTCTCCGCCCCCCGGTCCCCCTCAAGTCTCTTGGGTGCCGCCGCAAACCTGGTGCGGTTGGAGAAAGGGGATCCCAGCTCCCCCGATCCCGCATATCCTACACCGCCACACAGCAGCCACACAACACGCACACGCTCGCGATTTTCAGGATTTCTTCGTCTGATTTCGTTATTTATATCCTGCGATATCCTACGGCCTCTGATGCTTTTGGAGGCTGCTATCCTTCGGGTGCGTACCCGAGGGGCACTTGGTTTAGAAGAGATTCGGCCGAGCATCGATTGACCAGGGAGGACCTCTGGCTCCGAAGGATTCCGGTGACACTTGCACTTGAAATAGACAAAACCTGGTGGCAGGCAGTTCCGTTTTCCATCGACCCACTGTATCTTCACCTAATCCCCACATGATACCTACTGTAATTGAAACACCATTGAAAATTCTGACAAGGGCCGACGCCACAGGCCACCGGGCCGAGGTGAATCCACCCTTGAGACCCAGCGTTATAAGGATCAGGGTCGAATAGCTTTGATGATACTCGCGGCTTTGGTGTTATCAAGGGGAAAACACCTCTAAGGCCGGACGTCTTAGGGACTGATTTCTCCCCGTCGGTCGAGAGAGTCGACTTTGATGAAGTTCAAGGAAAACTAGCTCTTATCGGTATCAATTATAAGGGTGTCGACAAAATAATCCCGGGAACTGGTAAGGGGGGGGTGGGAGGTCTGGCCGCCAAGAGCGCGCACTAGCAATAATAGTAATAATAACGAGATGTAATTCCAATATGACCAGCCTGATACAAGGTTAATTCGTATCTGATGCTTCTTTAAAACCCCAAATTTAATTGAAATTCTTATTGGATGTTAGGGAAACGTAATCTTCTGGGGGTGATTTGAAATGCATGAAGAAGGAATTAATGTTTGGACTGAAATGGGTTCGACTTGTGGAGAGAGAGAGAGAGAGAGAGAGAGAGAGAGAGAGAGAGAGAGAGAGAAGGGAAAATGGAATGGGCGAATAAGAGAAAGATGTATTT
>NC_090747.1:114222604-114235792 GCF_036898095.1 Palaemon carinicauda | reverse complement strand
TGTATTTATTGTCTGGCCTCCATTTTCTATGCACTCGAAGGAGACGAAATGCAAGATGGATGACTTCCAAGCTTCGAAGCGTCTTGTCCCCCCTCTCTCCTACCCCCTTCCCCAGCCAATCCCCCTCTCCACTCCCCAAACTTCCCCCTATCTCGTCAAGCCCATCATCCCCTCCGCTTGTTTTAGTTATTTCAACAAAGCCAGACTTAAGTGAACAGAACGAGGATTGCGAAGGAGGAGGAGAAGGAAGGAAGGAAGAAGAGGAAGATGAAGTAGTTGGCGTTGGCAGGAGGGAACAAACATGAGAGATGGGGTCCTTGCAAGGCGCCTTCCCAATAACTCACGGATGTGTACGACGTCAGAGATGAATGCGTAAACGCCAGCCAACGCGGTAATAAATGTCCTCTAGAGCGCAATTATACGCGCGTCCAGTGGGTTAAACAAGGTATATGCGCCGAGCTAATAATGACGCACTAACACCTCCAATAAGGGTATATTTCATGGCGGGGGGGAAATGCGCTTGTGAGGGGAGGGGGACCTTTGTCGTGGGGGTTTTTGGGAGGGAGGGGGGAGAAAAGAGAGTGTGTGAGAGTGAGAGAGAGAATGGGAGAGCCACTTCGCTCCTTTTAGGAAGCTATGGACGGTGAAATACGATAATGCTGCTTATAATAGGAAGGGGGTAACGAAACATGGATCATTTTGCTGATAATGCCCCCGTCCATGAAAACGGCCATTTCTTCTTGAATCAATTAGAGGAAGCCGGAGGAGAGGAGACAATTACAACGACCGAAAAGAAGAAGAAGAAGAAGAAGAAGAAGAAGAAGGAAATTCAAGTGATGCACTGAAATGCAGCTGCAAATGGAATATCAATAGATGTCTTTAACTATTGCAAAGAATAGAAAGAATAATTAAATGTGAATTGACTATTCTTTATCAGATAATTTCTTTAATTACTTTAACTAAAATGCGATAGAGTACATTTCTAACCGCCTCGAACATCGGATTAAATGCAGAGATCATTAGAACTGGCTACCAAAGGCCCTTTAGTAGCCCAGACTTGAAGAAAGGATGAGGAATGGCATGATGGATCTCTAAGGCTTTTAAAAGAAGGGAAAACAGAAGCAGGAGGAGAATCACAGAGCTAGATAGTAGAAGTAAAGAAGACGATATTTACAATAGAAATGTGAAAAAAAATGGTTTTCTGAAGGTTTTACCTGACTGATAAAAGGATAACCGAAATAATATAGGAGAGAGAGAGAGAGAGAGAGAGAGAGAGAGAGAGAGAGAGAGAGAGAGAGAGAGAGAGAGAGAGAGAGAGAATTTAATTTAATTTGATTGGAGAAAATGAAGCAATCTTACAAATTACATCGAATAAGTTTGTGTAACTTCAACATTTTGGATGAAGAAAAAAATGTAAAGTATCTAAACTATAAAGTTTCTTTTATAAGAAATATCTTTAACTGTTAAGATTTATGTAATCTAAAAAAAACTACTGTTGTTTACAAATAATTGTATCCATCAAAGTTTCATTCTTCCCTCCAATAAATGGCTTTTTATAAAAGAAATTTCTAAGATTACTCCCACAAATAAATGGCTTGTTTATCAAAGGCATTTCTATGAACATTCGCTCCAATTAATAGCTTTTTTATTAAAGACATTTCTAAGAAAATTCCCTCCAATAAATGGCTTTTTTCAAAGATATTTCTAAGATCACTCCCTCAAATAAATGGCTTGTTTATCAAAGGTATTTCTAAAAACATTCCCTCAAATAAATAGCCTTTTTTCAAAGACTTATCTAAGATCAGTCCCTCAGATAAATGGCCTGTTTATCAAAGGCATTTCTAAGAACACACACTCTAATAAATGTCTTTTTTTTCAAAGGCATTTCTAAGATCACTCCCTCAAATAAATGGCTTGTTTATCGAAGGCATTTGTAAGAACATTCCCTCAATAAATGGCCTGTTTATCAAAAGCATTTCTAAAAACATTCCCTTTAATAAATGGCTTGTTTATCAAAGGCATTTCTAAGAACATTCCCTCCAATAAATGTTTTCTTTTATCAAAGGCATTTAAAAACATTCCCTGCAATAAATTACTTTTTTATCAAAGGAATTTGAAAACATTCCCTTCAATAGATGGCTAGTTTACCAAAGGCATTTCTAAGAATATCCCCCCCAATAACGGCTTGTTTATCAAAGACATTTATGAGAACATTCCTTCCAATAAAAGGCTTGTTTATCAAAGGCATTTCTAAGAACATTCTCTCCAATAAATTACTTGTTTATCTAAGGCATTTATAAGAACATTCCCTCCAAAAAATTACTAGTTTTTCAAAGGATTTTCTAAGAACATTCCCTCCAATAAATTACTTGTATATCAAAGACATTTCTAAGATCATTCCCCCTAATAAATAGCTTGTTTATCAAAGGCATTTCAAAGAAAATTCCCTCCAATAAATTAATTGTTTATCAAAAGCATTTCTAAGAACGTTCCCTTCAATAAATGGCTTATTTATCTAAAGCATTTCTAAGAACATCCCCTCCAATAAATAGCTTGTTTATCAAAAGCATTTGCAAGGACATTCCCTCCAATAAAGGGCTTGCTTATCAAAGAAATTTCTAAGAACATTCCCTCCAATGAATAGCTTGTTTATCAGAGACATCTCCAAGAACATTCCCTCCAATAAATGGCCTGTTTATCAAAGGAATCTGTAAGAATATTCCCTCCAAGATATGTCTTGTATATCAAAGTCCTTTTTAAGAACACTCTCTAATTTATAGATTGTTTATCAAAGGTATTTTATGAGAACATTCCTTCCAATAAATGTCTTGTTTATCAAAGGCAATTCTAAGAACATTCCCTCCAATTTATAGCTTGTTTATCAAAGGCAATTCTAAGATCATTCCCTCCAATTTATAGCTTGTTTATCAAAGGCAATTCTAAGAACATTCCCTCCAAATTATAGCTTGTTTATCAAAGGCATTTCAAAGAACATTCCCTAAAATTCAGGCGCCAATGACCCTGGGAACTGTAACTCCAATCAACTTACTATAACTAGCCATCTGTATCAAGAGAAACTAGAGAAAATGAACCTCATACTTGAGAGAGACTTCCATTTAATCAATTGTCTTCGCTCTAACGCTGCGAGTGTCAGATCGGCCGTATATCCTCGGGTCAGCTTAGGTCATCAGGGAGCCATCATTACGGAGAGGACTTCCCCCCCCCCCCCTCCCCCCTTAATGACCCAACATCAGTCCTACGAGCGGACATCAATCTGCCATGACACGACGCTCCAACACGATATCAATTTGCCCTGTGATTATACGACACTTGTTTCCGGAAGTAGAGGTTGACCCTCTTCCAACCAATTCATCCTCCTTCTTATCCTCCCCCCCCTCCCCCACTGTATGTATGCTCCCTTTCTACTACTACTACTACTACTACTAGTAGTAGTAGTAGTAGTAGTAGTAGATTGTATCCTTAAACGGCTTCAAATTAAATCACCTCGTCCCCAAGTTTCTTCGAATCTCCCTTATATGATAGAGAGCAAGTGGCTTGTTATATATATATATATATATATATATATATATATATATATATATATATATATATATATATATATATATATATATATGTATTTATTTATTTATTTGATTATTTATTTATTTATTTATTTATGTCTATCTGTCTATAACTATATATATACATACATATATATATATATATATATATATATATATATATATATATACAAACATATATATATATGTATATATATATAAATATATATATATATATATATATATATACATATATATATATATATATATATATATATATATATTTCTATAACGTTCAAGGAGGAGAGGGAGTAGTCCTATTCTGGTGAGGGGGCTGGGTGTACACTCGAAAACTCTACACTCCCACAAATTATCAAACCAGCGGGTTGTAGTTAGGAAAGGGTCTCTCTCTCTCTCTCTCTCTCTCTCTCTCTCTCTCTCTCTCTCTCTCTCAAGGTTACTAACGAAAGCGAGAAGTCAGTGTTACCATAAGAAGTCTAAAAAATAATTCATTTATGGCGCTAAAAAAAAAACATGTAAATAAACAAATAAATAAATATCAGAGACAAAGAAACTCGCCTCCGTCACGCACTTCGTATTGCATTTGTTTCAAAACTGTAAGGCTGAACTGGAATTCCAAAAATTCCCGAAATTCCAGTGCTTTTAATAAATAGAATTTCTTCATTCCTATACAGATGACACCTGCATGCAGCGGCTGCAGCGTTGCCAACTGAAATTTTCATCTTTTGGTATTTTATCCTTACAGAGAATAGTCAAATGCGGTTGGTAACACTGCGTGGCTATGCGCTACGCTGTCACTTAGATCATTTAGATGCAAGACTAAATGAAAGTTTGTTATTCGCAAAAACAATTTGACAGACAGAGCATCTGATCTCTATGGGAAAATGAAAGTATTTTAGAATTCAGGAAGAGGTTTCAAACATCACGTTTTGTGAATATATATTTTGTTTCATCTAGAATTTGGAATTGAAGTGGAGCGAGATTTTAAATTTTATATTGTATTTTTTTAGATGGGTTTGCAGTCGAGAATTCGTCTTTTTAGAGAGATTTTTCGTCTATTGTGAAATGATATATTAGCTGAAGAAATATTAGTGTAGGGTTAATTAAACATAAGTCATATACCATTTCTCTATTTTGAATTCCAGAATAATTATAATAATAATAATAATAATAATAATAATAATAATAATAATAATAATAATAATAATAATAACATTAGCATTAACATTAACATTAATATTAATATTGATATTAATATTAATATCAATATTAATATTATTATTGATATTGATGTTGATATTAATATTGATGTTAATATTAATATTAATATTAATGTTAATGTTAATAATGGCTACGTTAATTTACTACCAATTCAGTAGAACAAAAAAAAAACTAATGATTATGAGCAAACATCAAAATAGATAATTGTCTAATTTAAAGTCTTATTAAGAATTTTGAAAAGAAAAAAAAATTACTAAAACCATCTTTTCGTCAAAATTGTCTCATGTTTTAATTAACAACCGAACCCAATAAAGCGTCCGTCAACAAACATTAACGATTTCCCTCTATTTAAAGGTTTAAAGGCCGCTCATGAATGGCAGAGACAAGAGACAGGGATATTGCCCTAGCAAGCAGGACAATGCCCTAGAGACTTATCATATATACATATGATCAAAATGACATCTCTCTCTCTCTCTCTCTCTCTCTCATATGATCAGCGCCCAAGCCCCCTTTCCACCTAAGCTAGGATCAAGGACGGCCAGGCAATGGCCGCTGATGACTCAGCAGATAGACAAACCTCTAGGTTTTTCCAAAACCCCCAATCTTAGCTCACGAGGAGGGTGAGGTTGCAGCGACCAAAGGAACTAACGAGTTTAATCGGGACTCGAACTCTAGCCTGGCGATCACCAGTCAGGGACGTTATCACATCGGCCACCACAATCCTAAGATAGAATAGAACCCGTTGCCAAATTGATTGAGATAAAAAATAGAGAAATATGAAGTAAATTGAGTTGAATAACAGATCTGGGTAAAAAACGAATGTAGAGGAATATAAGAATCCATGTTTGGACTTACCGTCATCCAGCTCGGGGACAGATTCTTTAACCATTAGCACCCACTTGAGTGAGTAGATTCAGGATTGCTTTTTCGACCATCTCTTATATTGCCCTCTCTTTTTAACAGTATGGGCACATCGTTATATAATAAAGAGCAAATGTCTGGCTACATGTGTAAATAGATTTCTTTCCTGTTACGCTGAGCGGCATTGCAAAACGGTCTCTCCCCATCCCTCGGGTATGGAGACAGAGGGAGTAGTCATACCCTGGTAAGAGGGACTACCCGAGAGGTAGTTAGAAAAGGGAGAGCAGGTGGGCAGGGTTGAATCTGTGTATGTGTGTGCGTGCAGATCTGATTATTTAGCCGTCATTTTTGACTGGCCGTGTATACTAGGTTGTGTATATCAGGGCACATCATAAAGTATGTATTCATACACATGCGCACATCACACTCGTCGCAAAACAATACATGAATTCAAAATATCCCGAGAAGCCTCCAGATATCGTATACCAGCGTTGCCAATTTGGCCTTTTTAGGCTAAAAAAAACATCAAATTTGGCCTTTTTAAAATTAGTTGGCCTTTTGGCCTTTAATAATATGGAAAAAAAAGGTGGGCTTTAAATACTATATATTTGGCCTTTTTCTACTAATGGGTCGGCCTTTTAAATCTTCTGTTGATTAGAAGTTGGCCTTTTCTCATTTAGAAAACCTGGCAACATACTAAAGCGAAAGCCTTTGACCGACGAAAATTGTTTATCGGAGAGAATCTATCAATCCTGCACCCACTTCAAAACACTTTAATCAAGATGGAGTTGTTTCGTTAGGAAATGAATAAGTTCACACGGGGTCTCTTCCGCCAAGTGTAATTTCATAAACAAGGCCGTAATTCCGTAATTATTCAGAAGACATAACAAGGGTTGACTGGGAATATCGTCCGCCACTCGCAGGGGGGGAAGATTTCTTTCTAATTTGGGGGGCTGGGGGGCGGGGGGCTGGGGGTGTGTGGGGGGGGGTCACTGGGATGGAGCTAAACAACGGATTGCTCAAAGGGAAGATGATTAAGGGAAAAAAAGTGAAATAATTAGATAAAAGCATAAATGAATTAAGGCCTAAGGAAAACGTGTTAACATTGTATTTGATTATCCCGAGCCGAGACTGTTAAGTCGACGACACCGTTAGAAACTTGAGGAAAATAGCCTGTATGTCAGCGACGGCTTGCGTCTTTACACGAAGAAAACAGCAAGGGTCCGGAAGGTCGATATTGCTTCATTTAGGAAGTGGGTGATGGACCTTAAGGTCGTGCTATTTCGAGTAATGCTGTGACGACCACCAGTGGTTGAAAAGTTAGAATCTAATTGTTGCCTTTGCTGTTTTTCAGTCTCTCGTTGGTTTAATCATTGATATTTCGTTTTTATAATTCGGATAATGAAAAATAGATTATTGTATTCAAAATCTGTAGTGATAAATGTATTCTGGAAATTATAAAGGATTCGTCCTGCTAAATTCTAAATGTAGTTTGTCTTGGGGTGATCGTTAACAATATAATTGTATGCTTCGGTCATTTTTGACATTTTTTTTTAAATTAGTCTCCCAGTTTTTTTTTTTTTTCAATGAAAATCGTAGTAAACATCTCTTTTAATATCATTACAGTTTTTTAAATAATTTATGATAATTGTTCATTACTTCTCTTGTAGTTTATATCCTTTCCTCACTGGGCTATTTTGCCCTATCGGAGCTCTCTGGCTTCTCCAACTATGGTTGTAGATTAGCTTATAATAATAATAATAATAATAGGGAAAAGGGGAAAACGGAAATACTCATTGCGTGTCATTCAATTTTGTTTGACTTTTTCAGTATGAAAAGCAAAAGAAACACATTCGTGACTCAGTTATTCAAGTTCTTTTAAACATAAATAGTTTCTCTTATCTGCCAGATTTATCCGTTAGAAATTAAGCATTGTTTAGTCTTGAATTTACAATATTATTTGGTTTTTGTGCATAAGAATTTCAAAACGAAAATTAATTTTGCTTTCATTTATTGGATAAGTTGTTTTGCATCAATTCTTTGAAAAATTATCCCATGCTCTTCTCTATTATTATTATTATTATTATTATTATTATTATTATTATTATTACTAGCTAAGTTACAACCCTATTTGGAAAACCAGGATGCTATAAGCCCAGGGGCTCCAACAGGGAAAGTAGCCCAGTGAGGAAAAGATATAAGGAAAAATAAAATATTTTAAGAACCTTTCTTAGATGGTGATGGAAAAGTCATTACAAACACAATGTTAATTCTTTTAGCAGGTCTTCCACTATCTTGGGGTAGGGTTCTCTTGCTTGAGGGTACACTCAAGCACACTATTCCATCTTATTTCTCTTCCTCTTGTTTTGTGAAAGTTTTTTATTGATTATATAGGAGATATTTATTTTAATGTTGTTACTGTTCTTGAAATGTTTAATTTTTCCTTGCTTCATTTCCTCATTGGGCTATTTTCCCTGTTGGAGCCCCTGGGCTTGTAGCATCCTACTTTTCCAACTAGGGTTGTAGCTTAGCAAGTAATAATAATAATAATAATAATAATAATAATAATAATTGCTATTTTCCCTGTTGGAGCCCCTGGGCTTATAGCATTCTGCTTTTCCATCTAGGGTTGTAGCTTAGCAAATAATAATAATAATAATAATAATAATAATAATAATAATAATAATAATAATAATAATAGTTGATAAAAGGAAAACATAGAAATGAATGTTCTCTAAGTAGGTACATTCTCATTAACGGATGGCAAACTGAAATTGAATCTTTCAATCCCAGGGACAAATCATTAAGGGAGTTTTTACAAATATGAATGATATCAGACTTGAGGACACTCTCATTACATAAAGGCAAACTTTCCACTGACTGACTAAATCCATAAAGACTATATATCAGTTTAGTGAGATCGGTGTTACTGTATGGGCATGAGTCGTGGTATGACAATGAAACCATATCCTACAGATTTAGTAGATTTGAAAACTTAGCCCTCTGAAGGATATTAGGAGTTAAATGGCAGGACAGCATTAGAAATAAAATTATTAGAGAGATTACTCGAGTGCCGTATGTGGGTAAGGTCATGGTGAGGGGCAGATGTAGATGATGAGGGCATGTTCTTCGCACTCCCCAAGAAAGATTAGTTCACCAAATGTTCAGCTGGGCTTTACAAGGCACTAGAAGAGTTGGAAGACCCAGGTCTACATGACTGAGGACTATGAAGTGTGAAGTGGGAGATGATGAATGGAGAAGTATTGAATTAAAAGCCCCAGATAGTGATGACTGGCGAAATCTAACCGAGGCCCTTGACGTCAATAGGCGTAGAAGGAGATGATGGCGTTGATGATTAAAGGCAAACTTAAATGAATGTTAAAAGTTAAAAACTTACAGACCTACGGATACCATCAAAGGAAGGTGTACAAGGATAAAAGCTCCTGAACACATGATGAATTTCATCATCAACGAAATGCAAACTATAATGAAAAATCAGATTTTGGAACATTTTACTCCACGAAGGTACTATACGGGAATAAAAGCTCTCAAACTTTCGGACAATCTAAGTCTTTTCGTCCGGGAAAAACATACGAAAATTGAAGCTTTGTAACCAAAGGAAAATTTGATTTCAGTAAGATCTCAATCGTAGGCCTATTCTCAAGTATTTTCAATACAGTACCACCTCGTGCTCCAGCCAAGTTCACCATAGAATTGGCCTGCGAATCGGCACAGCGATCTCTCCCCTTATTAAACACACCCTTCCCTTTCCAAAACACCCCTTCCCCTTACTATACACCTTCTCCCCTTTCCACACACCCCCTTCCTTCGTTATAGGAAGGGGAGGAGCGTTGGAATACAGCCTCTAGCCTCCAGCAAATGACCAATGGAAAACCTGTTACTTTCTGGTTACTCTTCGTAAAATATAGCATTCCGAGCGCTCACCCCCTCTATCTAATACATAAACTAGCGAATTTCCCGATATCACAGCGCAATGCAACAAAATCATTTTACGCGCTCCAAACGATTTGAAAAGTAAGGGCGGTGGTATATTTACGGGCAAAACTAATTCATGAAAATATTAATTACTTACAAAATACAGTGGGGAGGAATGTCGTGATATATTTATGAAATGAAAAGGATAGTTGTAGACGAAGAGAGTACGACAATTTTGGGCAAAAAGAGTACGAAACCTCGTCATCTTGGACCAAGGAGAGTACGACAATTTTTGACAAAAAGAGTACGATGGCTCGTCATCCCGGATTGAGGAGAGTACGACATTTTTTGACAAAAGTAGTCCGATTGTTTGTCATCCTGGATTGAGGAGAGTACCACAACTTTGAACTAAAAGAGTACGATGGGTCGTCATCCCGAACCAAGGAAATAATACGACAATTTTGGACAAAAAGATGACGATGGCTCATCATCCCGAACCAATGAGAGTACGATAATTTTGGACAAAAAGAGTACGAAGGTTCGTCATCTCGGATTGAGGAGAGTACGACAATTTTGGACAAAAAGAGTACGATGGCTCGTCATCCCGGACTGAGGAAAGTACGACAATTTTGGGAAAAAAAAGAGTACGAAGGCTCGTCATCCCGAACTGTGAGAATGCAAACGAAAGCCAGAAACGATTCCATCTCCATAGATATATCCCTATTTTTTTTTTTTAATTCGAACAAGACCTAGACAAATGACGGTCGAATCAATCTAGTGTCCCCCTCCAACAAGAAACTCGCATCAAAACCCACTAATTTTCGAAAACCCGTCCAGATAAGAGTAATTGTAATGGCCGGTCCTGACACCCGTTGCTTTGTTTACACCGATATTAAAATCCCGCGAAATCCGCCAGCATGGGGGTCATGAAATTGGGTCTGAAGCCTGAAAAACGCCGAAATAAATAGACACTCATAAATATCAACAGGAAAATATCTTGATTGGGGGAGAGAGAGAGTGTGTGTGTGTATATATATATGCGTGTCCCCTACGTGCTATCCTGGAATTTAACCGTATATGGATGAAGCCGTGCGGCAATCGTTTACCCCACTTCGACCGCGACTTTTTTTTTCCGCGCGTTTTTTAAACTGATTTTTTTTCGAAAGGGGCGAAACAGTATGAAATAATATTCGTGCAAATGGCTGTGAAATTTTTGCAAAAGTGGATAAAAGACGATAAAAGGAATGAATAGGGAAGAGAGGGGTGAGGCAGAATGGAAAACAGAATCGATATGCAAAGAAATAAATTATTGGATTAATTCAGACATAAAATTATTAGACAAAGTTAATTTCATTGTCATGATTTTGACTTTTTATATTTTCCTCATTATTCCCTAGTCTATCAATGACAGCTACTGATTAACGTGGATTATGAACCACGTACCAACATCCATTAGGAAAATCTATTTAAAGATTTAAAGGCCACTCATGAATAGCCGGGGCAAGGGACAGTGATATTGCCCTATCAAGCAGGACAATGCCCTAGAGACTGACCATATATACATATGATCAGCGCCCAAGCCCTCTTTCCCAAGGAGGGCCAGGCAATGGCTGCTAATGACTCAGCAGATAGACCTAAGGTTCTCCCAAACTCCCAATCCTTAGCTCACAAGGATGATGAGGTTGCAGCGACCAAAGAAATTAACGAGTCTGAGCGGGACTCTAACCACAGTCTGGCGTTCCCCAGTCAGGGACGTTATCACATCGGCCACCACAACCCTATTGCTCTGTTTCGAATCTTTTCATTTTTTAATTCGAGTTAATGTTTAACTTGGATTAGGAGCCAAAATCAGCCAACAGCTGATTGCCCAATGATAACAGGTCGGTACCAGTGATGAATCTATTCCTTTTAACATAGCAACATTTGATCTATGGAAATTGCGACGCCATAGTTTCTAAATCAGTCACTGAATCACTTTAGATTAATCGATATCGTAGTTGACAATTTCTTCTTCTTCTTCTTCTTCTTATTATTATTATTATTATTATTATTACTATTATTATTATTATTATTATCATTATTATTATTACTTGTGTATGCGACCCTTTAAAAATGATGGCTAAATATTTAGATAGATATACACGCATACGCAACCCCCTCTCTTCGGGGTATGACTGCTCTCTCTCCCTTCTATCCGTAGATGATATTATTATTATTATTATTATTATTATTATTATTATTATTATTATTATTATTGGATTCCATTTGTGAATTTTGGCCATATGGCCCTGCACTGGAACTCGGAAGGCCATTCATTGCCCATGTGCAGTGTGAGGTAAAACTTAAAGAGATTGAACAAGATGAAAAAGTAAGCCATAACTGAGGCATAGTTTGAAGGCTAAAAAAAGTAACTAGAGTGCGGAGCTGAACGGACATTGGAAAAACCTGTTTTGTGGTGGCCTGGTGGTAGCGTCCTTGCCTGGTGATCGCCAGACTGGGGTTAGAGTCCCTCTCAAGCTCATTAGATCCTTTGGTCGCTGAAACTTCACCATCTTTGTGAGCTCAGGATGGGATGTTTGGGGGAGCCTATAGGTCTATCTGCAGACTGGCGTTCGAGTCCCTCTCAAACTCATTAGTTCCTTTGGTCGCTGCAACTTCACCATCCTTGTGAACTAAAAATGGGGGATTTGGGGAATCCTACTGGTCTATCTGCTGAGTCATCAGCAGCCATTGCCTGGCCCTCATTGGTCCTAGTTTGGCTGGAGAGGGGCCTTGGGCGCTCATCAGTTTCTAGGGTATTGTCCTGCTTGATAGGGCAATGTCGCTGTCCAGTGCCCCTGCCATTCATGAGCGGCCTTTAAACTTTTAAATAGCAGCTATAGATGCCCGCTTGAGATGCACTGATATTAAAACTTTCCTACTAGGTATATTATTATCATTATTATTATTAGAACGTGAAGTCACTTTAAGTCAATCAATAAGTACGGCTGCACAACCTATTCTTACACCAGTGGGTGACCGGATGTTGGCCAGAAGTTCTAAAATTACTAGACATAATAAAGAGTTTTTTTTTTTATCTCACTCAAATCACTTCGTCTTGCAATCAATTCTCCTATTACTGTATATATATGGAATTCTCATAATGCTTCTGTGTTCCCTGACTCTTGCAACATTCTCTCCTTGAATGAGGGTGAACTTCTATCTTGGCCATCTAACCCTCCCATCATTCTACCTTTTCCATATAGTTTTATTTTATGCAGATCATCTTTCCCACTGTTATCCCTACATTAAGGGGTCGGTTGCCTGATGCGTCCTCTCCAGTGCCTTCTATCGAAGGCTCATCCTCTTCCACCAAACCTCTTATTTCCGTATTATCCTTCACCTTATATCCCCATCTAAATCTAGCGTGATTTCATGCAGATGTTTAATGATAAATTTGCAAGAAGCTCTTGCTTTTCAGGGTTCATTGTATTTTCCTGTTGAAAACCTGAAGTCTCAAAGGACTTCCAACTCTTGATAAAAGTTTCTTTGAAGTTCTTAGGATCAAATGAAAGCGGCATTGTGAGTTTAGTGATTGAAAGGCCAAATT
>NC_090747.1:114187604-114217604 GCF_036898095.1 Palaemon carinicauda | reverse complement strand
CAAATATAGAATTTATTTTATGTCGAAAATATAAAAGGAAAAGTAATAAATGATATCACTAATTAATATCTTCCAAAATAAAACTCGCATCCTTTGGGTAAATATTAATTAGAATGCGAATTAATTAAATGTGCATATTTTACCTCAAATTGGGAAAATAATGGCCAATCTACGAACCTAATCCAGTAACAAATGAAGTTCGCAAAACAAGAAAATAATGACGTCATTGTGGCGGTTCAATGGGACTAAGTTTAAAGCCTTCGTGCATCAGAGTGATTAATTGTCGTATTTCCTGAGTTTGTCGCAAAATAAACAACCTTTTATTTTTATCTGGCCGAGAGATTAGCATCAATTATGAAGTAACAGGTACCCGCTCGGGTGCTCGTTTTGTCCAACTTAGTTTAAAAGTTTAATGGTTTAAATGTTTAAAGTTTCAATAGTTTAACGCTTTAATTTTTTAAAGGTCCAACAATTAAACGGTTTAGATATTTAACGAGTCAGTAGTTTAAAACGGTTTGAGAGTTCAACGGTATAACCGTTTAAATATTTTCTATTTGAAGGTTTCAAGATTTCGATTAAGCAGACATTGCAAGGGTCAGGAACATATACACAAATGATTAGCACCTAAGACCCCTATCCACCCACGCTAGAACCAGTGCAAACCAGACAGTAGCTACTGATAACTCAATGTTATAAGAAGAGTGCATCCAAGCAGAATGCGATCGAAGGGGTGATTCACACGTATTAAGATATATGGTATTCTAATCATGGTTGTTCCACTGCCAGATTTCATTAACTAAATGCATCCACCTTGACAATATTTATTACTGCACAAGCTCTGTTATATTAGGCTTCTTTCTTTCTTAACTATTTATGGCTGTGTACAGGTTTCAGTAAAAGTTATCCTGTATATCACTTAGGGTTGTGGTGGCCGATGTGGTAACGTCCCTGACTGGTGAACGCCAGACTGGGGCTCGAGTCCCGCTCAAACTCGTTGGTTTCTTTGATCACTGTAACCTCAACATCCTTGTGAGGAAAGGATGTGGGTTATGGGGGAACCTATAGGTCTATCTGCTGAGCCATCAGCAGCCATTGCCTGGCCCTCCTTGGTCCTAGCTTGGGTGGAGAGAGGGGGCTTGGGGGTTGATCATATGTATACTGTATATGATAAGTCTCTAGGGCATTGTCCTGCTCGATAGGGGAATGTCACTCTCCCTTGCCTGTACCGTTCATGAGCGGTCTTTAAACCTTTTAAATTGAGGTTTATTTCATCTATAACTCGTAAAATTACCAGCCAAATTTTTCGTAGGTTTATTTCATCTATAACTCGCATAATCATCAGCACGAAGGTTTATTTCATCTATAAATCGCATAATCATCAGCACGAAGGTTTATTTCATCTATAACTCGCATAATCATCTGCACGAAGGTTTATTTCATCTATAACTCGCATAATTCATCAGCACGAAGGTTTATTTCATCTATAACTCGCATAATTCATCAGCACGAAGGTTTATTTCATCTACAACTCGCATAATTCATCAGCACGAAGGTTTATTTCATCTACAACTCGCATAATTCATCAGCACGAAGGTTTATTTCATCTACAACTCGCATAATTCATCAGCACGATGGTTTATTTCATCTACAACTCGCATAATTCATCAGCACGAAGGTTTATTTCATCTACAACTCGCATAATTCATCAGCACGAAAGTTTATTTCATCCATAACTCGCATAATTCATCAGCACGAAGGTTTATTTCATCTATAACTCGTATAATCATCAGACTAATTATACTTCAATTTATTTCATCTAATACTCGTATAATCATCAGGCAAATTTTACGCAAATCCAACTTTAGCAAGAATAGAGAGTTGAACATTTTTTTTATCCTCCCCAAAACTATGAGGCGCAAAGGACTGTCGGCCGAACACCATCCGGATATGAAAAATTTCTTTACAAGCCGACTAGACACTACGGATTGGAAAAGGCTTAAATGATTACCGAATGGAAAAACCCCGATGTCTCCAAATTTTTGGAAACGGATTTTTTTTTCCAGGAGTGCCCTTATGCCGCTACCCCCTCCCCTCGGGCGGAACAGCCCCGTCGGAGGGCACCGATCGGAAAGAATGTATAGAGAAGAACGATTCTTTCTCTACATACAAACGGAATTAGCCTAAATCCCTGGCCTATTTCTATCTACCTCTCGCCGTACTGAATGGGTTGGAAAAATTGGGTTTTAGTTTCGGGTTGCGTGTTCCGACGGACTCCATGAATGTTTGGGGGGAAAAAAAGAATATATAAAAGAACTGCATATCTAGAGTAGTAAAAAAGATGGGTTTAGCCTTAGCCTGGGAGTCTAGGCTGACTCCATGAACGTAGAGAAAAAATACAAGATAGATTAAAAAAAACACTGTATATATATGTATATATATATATATATATATATATATATATATATATATATATATATATTTATATAGATATATATATATGTATATATATATATATATATATATATATATATATATATATATATATATATATATATATATATATATATATATATATATATATATATATATATATGTATATGTATATATATATATATATATATATATATATATATATATATATATATATATATATATACAGTAATATGTATGTATATATATATATATATGTATATATATGTATATATATACATATATGTATATGTATATGTATATATATATATATATATATATATATATATATATATATATATATATATATATACAGTATATATGTGTGTGTGTATCTAGAGTATTCAAATGAAATATAACTTTTTTCACATTTTTCCTAAATTGCAAAAAAAGTATTTCTTTCGCAGAAATCGGTGTATGTAATGTTACCAAAATTAGCTGGAGCATTTTATCGAAAAATCAATAGTCAATAAATTACAAAATTTTGATTAAAATTTCAAATATCAGCATACTTAATGTTGTCAAAATTAGTCGGATCATTTCTCGAAAAATTAATAGTCAACAAATTACGAAATCTTGATTGAAATGTCAGATATCAGTATACTTAATGTTGTCAAAATTATCCGGAGCATTTTTGAAAAATCAATAGTCAATAAATTTCAAAACCTGGATTGGAAAGTTATATATCAGTATACTTAAGGTTGCCAAAATTAGCCGGAGCATTTCTCGAAAAAACCAATTGTCAACAAATTACAAAATCTGGATTAGAATGTGAGTATCTTCCAGCAAGACGGTGACCTACAGATAATTAGGCTATTGTCATGTTTTTGAGTAGGCCTACACTGTAATAACGTGATGTACGAAACGCATTGATTTGGTTAAAAAAACTATAGTCAATTCTTTTTAGTGAGGCACATTTGCACCGACTCGCAGGGGTACCCTTTTAGCTCGGAAAAGTTTCCTGATCGCTGATTGGTTGGACAAGATAATTCTAACCAATCAGATAGCAGGAAACGTTTCCGAGCTAAAAGGGCACCGCTGCGAGTCAAGTGTAAATGCGCCTTTTTAAGAAAAAATTGAGTATAGGTTTTCGATTTCCTGTTGCGTCATATTAGAACATTGTAATGTTTTCCATAGGAAGGGTAGTGCCATCAATGACCTCGCGGGGTGTACTGTAGGCACTACTTAAGGGTCTTAAAAGCGTTCCTTTAGCTCCTTGCTGAACTTAATAGCCTTCCACTTTACCTATGGTAGGGCTTCGTCTCTTCCATTTAACTGACCAATATTTCTTGATTATTTCATTATGGTGTAATTCAAGTGTTATTATTATTATTATTATTACTATCCAAGCTACAACCCTAGTTGGAAAAGCAAGATGCTATAAGCCCAGGGGCTCCAACAGGGAAAAATAGCCCAGTGAGGAAAGGAAATAAGGAAATGAATAAATGAAGAGAACAAATTAACAATAAATCATTCTAAAAAAAGTAACGTCAAAACAGACATGTCATATATAAACTATTAACAACATCAAAAACAAATATGTCATAAATAAACTATAAAAAGACTCATGTCCGCCTGGTCAACAAAAAGCATTATACCCTAGATTCATTTTAGCTGCTGAATGGTCTCTCAGGCCCCAGCGCCGAACTATAAAGCCTAAATCCTTAAATCCAATCTAATCCATCTTAAGATTAACATTTACAAAATTTTCATTTTAGTTTTTTTAAGTTCATTAACTCTACGTCGAACTTTTAGCATCAACTAATATTGGGGTGTTGTAAGGGCAGCTATTATTGCAAGGTTCATAGACATTGCAGTACTGCTATTGCAAAATTATCCAGTCAGTGTTGCACACTCCTGGAGAGTTTATAAAAGTTAATTGACACAAAATATGTTTATTAGCATTTATGAGAAAACCTTAAAACATTAATATAACCGTGATTAAAATACACATTCTTTCGACGGTTTGCTTTAAAAATCTTAACAGATTTGAATGTGATTGAAGGTACACTCGGGCACACTATTATATCTTATTTCTCTTCCTCTTGTTTTTTTTTTTTTAGTTTTATACTTTATATATTAGATATCTATCTTAATGCTGTTACTGTTCTTAAAATATTTTATATTGATATTAAGTAATTTTCTTGTAGTTTCCTTAATTCCTTTCCACACTGGGCTATTTTCCCTGTTGGAACCCTCGGGCTTATAACATTCTGCTTTTCCATCTATGGTTGTAGCTTAATAATAATAATAATAATAATAATAATAATAATAATAATAATAATAATAATAATAATAATAATAATAATAATAATAATAATAATAATAATATAGCCTCGTATACTAACCACAGTAGCTATATATTCTTAACAAATGAATAACTGTAAAACAGCAGGATGCATACCTAATATCATAGGACATCTGAATGTCCACTCTATCAATGACAAATGAGAAAGAATTAAACATTAATAAACTTCACTGCTCTTAGCTATTCATTTGTTAATATTTATATCGGTTACATTGCATTGAATTTATAACTTCCTATTTATACTCTCCACCTTTCTGAGTGGGGATACCTTAACGTGGTGAAACAATTTGCGTATCGCCATGTTCAGCGCCATAGTTAGAGCCACCCATACTAGGTGGGTTTTTCGTGGGCGATCAGACGGAAATCTCCCAATATTACCAATCCGTACTGGCTAGCGTGGTGATGAACAATGGCCAAACCCCAGCCATGAATTAGCATGTCTGAGGCCTTTGTCCTGCAGTAGACTAGAAATGGCTGTATTAGTTGTTGCATTTGTACTTTCCATTTCTTGATTTATTTTCGTGGGTTTCCTTAAGGAAACAGTTTTAGAGTTCTCTTGCTTGAGGGTACAATCGGGCACACAATTCTATCTTATTTCTCTTCCTCTTGTTTTGTTAAAGTTTTATAGTTTATAAAGGAACTATTTATTTTAATGTTGTCACTGTCCTTAAAAATTTTTATTTTACCTTCTTTCCTTTCCTCACTGGGCTATTTTCCTTGTTGGGGCCCCTGGGCTTATAGCATCCTGCTTTTCCAACTAGGGTTGTAGCTTAGTAAGTAAGTAAATAATAATAATAATAATAATAATAGCTTTTCCTTCTAAAAGTTTTTCATAAGAACACACTCTTTGCACTAAAGAACGGTCAAATAATTCATTCTGCATCATAATAAAGATAATATATATTAATCCCCGGACTGGACTATGTCTATTATAAAGGAAAGGAACATTCTCCTTAGGATATAACTCATAAAATAGAAGGAAACACATTTCAATATACCTTCAGAGCTTCAAACCCCCTCTCCCCCATCTGCCGAGTCTCTGATAGAACAACTGGAAAGGCGTTCCAATAATCCCTCCCCCCCCCTTTCCAAAAAAACGTTTCAGATATGTATTTCCAAATGACGAAACGATGGCCAAGGAATATACATACTTCAGGCAAACGTCCAAACGTTTTTGATTCGTCCATCCATCTGTTCGACCCATTCGAAAAGGAATAGACCCACATAAGATTCCCATTGCACTGCAATAACCCTTCTTGTTTTGGTTGTTGTTGTTTGGTACCCCCCCCCCTCCCCCAGCCCTTCCTCCCTCCTCTATTTGTTTCCCTCCCCCAATACATCGCTTATCCGAGTACCCTTTCATGCCACCATCCCTTTGATTTCTCTTCCCGCTGTTATGGTTAGTCCGTGGATTGTAATGTAATAAAACCGCAAGCGGGCGATTATCCTCAGTTGCCAACGCGGCTTTTAAACACCAAGGGGGAGAAGTAAACCGACTGGCACTGATGCGATTAACATCTAAACTTAGGAAATAAACTTTAAAAAACGCATCATTTCCTCTGGCAGATAGATGGCAAGTGCATCTGAAGCCACGGGTCCTTAAAACAGGTGTATTTCAGCAAAAAGGTGGATCAAAAATAGACGGAATAAAGCATAAATAATAACCGCGAGATTTTTCCCCCGCGCTGATATCTCCCGTTCGACGGTGACTGGCGCCGTGATTGGATAACGAGGGTTTCATCGTGTAGAGGCGCAATTACATTAAGTAAACATGGAGAGGAATCCGCTCTGCTGATTGTTATCTATCGCGTTTTCATGATAGATAATGGCGGGGCTCCATATATGCCGATGCTGATAGATTTCCCTGATAGCGTTATTTGTTAATGGTGCGCCCTGCTTATCCTCGGCTGTGGTAATGGAGAGAGAGAGAGAGAGAGAGAGAGAGAGAGAGAGAGAGAGAGAGAGAGAGATTTGTTTTAGTGGTTGAGGGATTGAGAGTATCGTTAGGTTTACACTAATGTCTGTTTTACAAGTGCTGGGTTTTCAATGAATGATTGATTGATTTCGAGTTTTCTGGCGTAACTGTTAATAGATCAGATAAGGTTTTCCCCAGTGTTAGAGTTCTCTTGCTTGAGGGTACACTCGGGCACACTATTCTATCTGATTTCTCTTCTTCTTGTTTTGTTAAACTTTTTATTGTTTATATAGGAAATATTCGTTTTAATGTTGTTACTGTTCTTAAAATATTTTATTTTTCCGTGTTTCCTTTCCTCACTGGGCTATTTTCCTTGTTGGGGCCCCTGGGCTTATAGCATCTTGCTTTTCCAACTAGGGTTGTAGCTTAGCAAATAATAATAATAATAATAATAATAATAATAATAATAATAATAATAAAATTTGTATCGAATACATTGTTAGGAAAAGGAAATTTTAAAGTATTCTAAAATTAAATGGTGGATGATTTTATTATCAATAATCGCTTTAATATAAAAACCTGAGTCTAACCTACCCAATTAATTTGACCGTTAGTCAATTTCCCTCTTTCAAAGTGAATTAAAGTAAATTACAATTACATTAGGGGCTGCCAACGCAAGAGCCCGTGTCTTGCATAAGGCAACGCAATCTTAACAGACAGACAGACAGACGTTTGCCAAAAGCTGGTTTTACCCTACATAATATAACATAAAATTTAGTTTAACCTACCTGTGAATATCAGATAATTTTTCTTTTTAATTTGTCTATCTTCAGTCAATTGACTTGATCGTATAGAATCTAAACTAAATCAAACTACCCCGTTCCAGTATAGAGGCTTTGTAGTGACGTCATCAAACTAGCCATCTCCGCCATGATAGGGTACGATGTTTGGTCATGACGGAAGTCAAAAATCATCTCCAGTAGGCAAGTAAACAGAAAAAAAACAGAAATTAATGTTTTTGACGGACGTGGTCCTTAAATTATTTAGAAAAGTGTAAGTAGTCAATTTGACAAATTTTGGTTCGAAAATTATTATCATAATTTTGGTTCGAAAATTATTATCATGATTTTTTTTTTTTTTTTTTTTTTTTTTCTTTTTTTTTTTTGTTAATCACAGCCTCCAGACACTGATGGTTTATAGTGTGGGATTTCGGGTTACAACCAGCTTCCTTAGGAATCCATCAGTTTCCTTACTATATGTGCTGTTTCAAGTAGCACGCTCTTCTGCACAAGTCCAGGGGGATATAGAGGCTCCTACCTTCTCAAGATTCCTTTTCAGTGACTTGGGTATAGTCTCTAAGTGTTCCTATGATTATTGGTACTACTCTGCATGCATATTCCATAGACTTTTCAATTCCATTCGCAGGTCATGGTACTTTTTTTTCCCTTATCTTTTTACATAAAATAATGAATAGCACGCAAAAATTACTGCAAAGGTTCTCCATTTTCGCAGTTTTCAGTCATGAATACTACTGAAGGTCTCGGCTGACTAATTATTGTTTCTAATTCAATATGGTGGATTTGATATTCTACTGTCATTAGGACCTCTAAATTATTGCTATACGAGACATATCAAATGAAATTTAGTCGCCAGTACCTCTAGGCTTCAGTCAAAGAGTTTGAAGGATAGATCTTGTATATAAGGTTTACCTCTTGGTTTATGTTAACAGTATGGTCAAAACTTTCCAAAGAGCAAATTCATTCCACGTATTGGTGCAGTGATTTAATTACCTCTCTCTAAAGTAAACCATATTTTCACTAATGAGACTCTTTTAGCTATTTTTTTTTCTTTTGAAGTGATGCTTTAAATAAGAGATTTTTTTTTAATAAGAGCAGTATTTTAATAGGAGCAGTTTTTTGCCTTAATAAGAGCTGGTTTTTTTGACTTTTGAAAATAGGGTTTTTTTTTCTTTTTTTCGCTCTCAATAGGAGCAAGTTTTATTTTGCTTTTAATAAGAGAATTTTTTTTTATTTCAGTGAGAGTAGTTTAGAGCGGGGTTTTTTTTTTTTTGCTTTTAAAAAGAGCATTTCATTGCTTTTAATAAGAGAGTTTTTCATTACGACTTAAGCAAACGATGGGCACCAAGCTTAAACTCGCTGACAGGAAGCGTCGTAAACTCAGAGAGCAAATTGTTTGGCACTTTAGCCTAGCTTCGCAAGATTAGATATTAGATGATAGGCATCCTATATCCACTCGGAGAAAATGTCTACGATAACAATTTTCATCAAGTAGAAGGATATCCACTGCAGAACAAATGCCTCAGGCATATCCAGGACCCACATAAAGAGTGGGTCCTAGGCATATCCAGGACCCACATAAAGAGTGGGTCCTAGGCATATCCTTCTACTTGCGTCTGTTTGTGTTCTTTCTATGCCACTCCACGCCTGCAAACTTTCTTAGTTCGTCGATCATCGTCTTGTCTTCCTTTCACTGCTTCGTTTGCAATCTCTTGGGACCCATTCTATTATTTTCAATGCCTATCAATTATATGTCCTGACCATGTCCATTTCTTTTTCTTACATGTTGTTAGAATATCCTCTACTTTAGTCTGTTCTCGTATCCGTGTATACACTTTATAGTCAGATACTAGCTCTTATAATAATAATATTATTATTATTATTATTATTATTATTATTATTATTATTACTAGCCAAGCTACAACCCTAGTTGGAAAAGCAAGATGCTATAAGCCCAAGGGCTCCAACAGGGAAAAATAGCCCAGTAAGGAAAGGAAATAAGGAAATAAATAAATGATGAGAATAAATTAAAAAAATAAGCAGATACGAAGCAAAATATAATCAAAACCAGAATAATCACAAACTGACATATTGCTATGTCAGATGGTCGAGTGCCCATAGGATGAAGGATAAACAGGAGCCTTGAAAAATCCTTAGCCATATGGTCAGTCCCAACTGGTAAATAGAGCAGACCCTGCTGCCTACGGCCTATCCTAAATAACACCTTATGTCTATGGCCACAAACCTACAGATTAAAACACACTTGAGTCCATATACCCCTATAGGTCTTGTGATATTTTGGGGTACAGAGCAAAAAACGTATTGAGTAAAGTGATATTTATAAAATAATTTGGTTTTTATTAATTATTTTTAGGTAAATGCGATTTTCTTCACAGGTAATGTCAAGTATGTCCATAAAACACGAAATATGTGAAACTTTATTTCTATATTATTTTAAAAATGGTACAGTATAGTACTGGGAGGAATTTGTTGGCTATTATTATTATTATTATTATTATTATTATTATTATTATTATTATTATTATTATTTATCATTTTCGTTTTCATTATTATTATTATTATTATTATTATTATTATTATTATTATTATTATTATTATTATTATTATTTTCATTGTTATTGTTATTATCATTATTATCATTACTATTATTATCATTATTGTCATTATCATTATTATTAGCTAATTTACAATCCTAGTTTAAAAACAGGATGTTATAAGCCAAAGGGCTCCAATAAATAGCCCAGTGAGGAAAGGAAATAAAAAATAGATAAAATACAAGACAAGGAATGAACAAATAATATAAAATATTTTAAGATCAATAACAACATTAAAATACATCTTTCAAGTTTCATTACTCTACGATTAAATTTGTGGCCAGGACACACAAACAAACAAACACGCTAACAGGGGGTAAAACATAACCTCCTTCCAACTTCGGAGGTTATAAATTATTTTCACACATTTTCATAAACGAGAAACGAAAATTGATGAAATAATTTCAGTTCACTGTTCATTTTAATTGTAATTATTGTTGTTTACATATTTTTTGTTTATTTTTATATTCACTTATCCTTATTCAGTTATTGACTTTTACATATTTTGATGGTTTTTATGATTACTTATCCTTATCCAATTAATTACTTTTGCTTATTTTTTTTTCATGATTACTTACTTTGATTTTTATTATTTTTTACGATAATTATCTATATTCGGTAATTTACTTTTACTTAATTTTATTATCTTTATGATTACTTATCCTCATTCAATTAATTATTTTTACTTATTTTTCCATGATTATATATCTCTATTCGGTAATTTACTTTTACTTATCTTGTTTTTTTACGATTACTTATCTATATTCGGTTATTTTTCTTTTACCCTCTTTAATTATTTTTATGATTAATTATCCTCACTCAATAATTCTGTATCAGCAGGAACACGCCATTGTATGCATTTCTTAACTATTAAAAAACACTTGATTATAACACTGACAACAACAAAAGAAGAAAGAAATTAAAATCAATATTGAAAAACATAATCAGAATCAGTCTCAACAGCGAGATCATTCAAATATAATTTTTTTCCAAAGTACCCAGACTTCGTATACATGAAATACGAAAGTAAATCCCACAAAGATAAACAAAAATATGATAAAAAAAAGATATAAACACAAAATAAATATTAATTCACTCGCACATAGTCAGGAGAGTAACAAAAACATACAAAAATAAAAATATGATAAAAAAGACATATAATCGCACAAAAAATAATTTCACCCACACAAAATCAGGACAATAATAAAAAAAAATAAGAAGAATATGATAAGAAAAACAAAAATATAAACACATACAAAGTCAGGACAATAACAAAAATCAAACATACAAAAATAAAAATATGATAAAAACAGAAATATAAACACACAAACAAATAACCAATTTCACCCACACAAAGACGATAGAATAACAAAAACATACAACAAAATCTGTCGGGAGATTTATCCACGATCAAGAAGCAAAACAAGCTAGAAAACACCGAATAGAAACTGCTCCAGAGTCTTAGAGAGAACGGTAAAGCAACTCACAACCAGGTGCAAATGGAGTCAGATGGGCAGTTCGAACGCATTATCAACCATCCGCCAAAGTTTAATCATTTGACGGGGATTAAGAAGAACTATTTTAATCTGAAGGCAAGCAAGCTCACACTCATACGAGCGCGCAAGCAAAGGTTTTCTGGAGTTTGTTTATTTTTTAGAAATGGATTCAAAGTCGAGTAAATTGGGAGGGCAGAAATCAGAATATTTCTGTGGCACGAAGAGGTGTTAATATCTTCGAATTTTTGGATGACTGAGTAATATATATATATATATAATATATATATATATATATATATATATATATATATATATATATATATATATATATATATATATGTAAATATATATACACATGTATATATGTATATATATGTATATATATGTATATATGTATATGTATATGTATATGCATATATATATATATATATATATGTGTGTGTGTGTGTGTATACGTATATGTATATATATAACTATATAACTATATATATATATATATATATATATATATATATATATATATATATATATATATATATGTGTGTGTGTGTGCATATATATTCCAATTGTATGTTTAAATTTACATATAGCTATAATACATATATAAATATATACATACACATACTGTACTTATATATTTGTGTATATACATGTTTCTGTAAGTATATATATATATATATATATATATATATATATATATATATATATATGAATAATTTATTTATATATATACATAGAGAGAAAGAAAGAGAGAAAGATTGTTCATGTAAAATCAAAATGTCCTCCATAATTTAACAAATAATGCATCTATATACGCATTTAGGGTATTTACGAATCTCCTTTTACTTGTCCACGCACACGTGCAGAGAATACCAACTACTTCCATGTACATAAACAAAAAAATACTATATATTTTTCCACCTCGAAAGCCATTTTAACACCCTACTCACGTTTCCCTAAAGGCACATCCCTAATCTGAGGACTTACCAGCCAACTATAAAGTCAATTACTGAGAAAGTCACCTGGTGAGGATACGTATATAATCGGTATAATTCCGTGTAAAGTCACGGCGACCCAATGAGGAAAGTTAACGAGGAAAAAGGAGAAACAATATCGAAAGATGAGAGGCGACTGAAACCGAGAAACACCACTACGCGATGCCATAAAACGCCGCTAGAGGCGCTGAAGGGAGACCATCAAAGACAGCATAATCCAACAAACCTTCTAATCGAGTGACTTCGCACCTGTGTGTCAAAGGTGTATCTGAGGATAAGGTTTTCTCTCTCTCTCTCTTTCTCTTTCTCTCTCTCTCTCTCTCTCTCTCTCTCTCTCTCTCTCTCTCTCTTTTGAAGTCGAGAGCAGTCGGAGCCTGATTCTCGTACGCGGCTTTTCTGGGAGAAACGAAGAAGGCGGGAATAAATAGTAAGAATTTTGGAAATAAAAAAGTGATAAAGTATACAAACACTACTGAAGATAATTGGAACAAATAATCTACAAACATAAAAAACTAAAGGTAGAAGATCAAGATAATGATGAAATAATGAAAACAGATGACAGGGTAAACGAAATGAACAGTAAAAGCAGTAAGAATATATATATGAAAGTAAATAAGCGATAAAGTAAGGAAAAACAATCTGTATAACCAAACTGAAAAAAATCGTAAAGCAAGAAGGTGTAATGATAGGTCAGGAGATAAGAAATATATCGGAAAAGATCAAGGAGGACATTCATACAGAAGAAAAGAACTCAAACTTATATTTTCAGATGTCAATAAAAATATCATGAAATATTGTACTTCATTTTTATTAACGAGAAAACAAACAATTATGACACGTTTATAGACAGATGGACAATCTATTTACCATCATAAAAAATATTTTGTGTGTGTGTATGTGTCTGTGTGTGTATGAAGTCACCTATGTTAAGGACATATTTTCGCACAATGGGTTTATCCCCGATTCAATTGTTAAGGAATGAATTTGGCATTGATCGCTTGAAACTGCTTGAATATAAATATGTAGGGTATTGTTTGCATATGTGTATGTATACAGATATACATGTATTTGTGTATACATATGTACATATACAATATACTATATATATATATATATATATATATATATATATGTATACACACTGTATATATATACTGTATATATATACATATATATATATATATATATATATATATATATGTGTATATATATGTACATATATGTATGTATGCATGTATGTATGTACTGTATGTATGTACATATTTACATTTATATATACATATATATATACATTTTATATATATATATATATATATATATATATATATATATATATATATATATACATATTTAAATAAAGTCCATCGAACCAAGTTCTTTCTTCACAACATCACTTAGAGTGCATTCCCCTGTTTGAGGCACGCAAAATGCAGTTACACAACTGCATGCAAATTACGAGTCATCTGTATAAATGTGCCCGAGTTGGTAACAAAAACAAATGCGCTTGCAACCGCCCCCCTCTCTGATCAAAAGAAAAATTGCTTTATATATTGCAGTGTCAGCTTTTTCTGTTCTCAATGCAATGACTCTCCAAAACATTTGAAAATAAGACCGATTCTTTTTTAGAGAACACTCCAGTCAGCGTTTTCACTTTGTTGATAAAATGTTTTTTTTTTTTTCTTCTTTTTTTTGGGGGGGAAACTTTTGTGATTGGACATAATGGTGGATAGTTGGTTTAATGTTGCTGTTCTTAAGATATTTAATTTTTCCTTGTTTCCTTTCCTCACTGGGCTGTTTTCCCTGTTGAAGCCACTAGGCTTGTAGCATCCTGCTTTTCCAACAGGGGTTGTAGCTTGGCAGGTAATAATAATAATAATAATAATAATAATAATAATAATAATAATAATAATAGTTTCTATATGAAAGATTTATTTTAATGTTGTCACTGTTCTTAAAATATTTCATTTTAATTGTTGATCACTTCTCTTATAGTTTCCTTATTTCCTTTCCTCACGGGGCTATTTTCCCTGTTGGAGCCCTTGGGCTTATAGCATCCTGCTTTTCCAATAAGGGTTGTAGCTTAGCAAGTAATAATAATAATAATAATAATAATAATAATAATAATAATAGGAGAAAGCTGGTCAGAAACATCGACCCCACATAAAAGTGGGAAAAGATGCAGACAAAGAAGAACAGTAATAATGATGATAATGATAATAATAATAATGATAATGATAATAATATTAACAATAATAATAATAATAATTATAATAAGAATAATAATAATAACCCTGCTTTTCCAACTAGGTTTGTAGCTTAGCAAGTAATAATAATAATAATAATAATGATAATAATGATAATAATAATAATAATAATAATAATAATAATAATAATAATAATCCTGCTTTTCCAACTAGGTTTGTAGCTTAGCAAGTAATAATAATGATAATAATAATAATAAGAATAATAATAATAATAATAATAATAATAATAATGTCTTTGAATTCAATTATCCTAATTCATAGGTGAGTAGTGAAAATGGCCTTGTGGAAGCCAGGGTAAATGCGAATGATAGTCCCAGTGAGTAGTGAAATTGTCATTGTGATAAATTCAGTAATAATGATAATTTTAATAATTTCTATTATAAGGATTTTGATAATTTTATTATTATTATTATTATTTTTATTATTATTATATTTATCATTATTGTTATAATTATTATTATTATTATTATTATTATTATTATTATCATCATCCTCATCATCATCATTATTGTTAATATTATTATCATTATCATTATTATTCTTATTATTATAATTATTATTATTATTATTATTATTATTATTATTATTATTATCATCATCCTCATCATCATCATTATTGTTAATATTATTATCATTATCATTATTATTCTTATTATTATTATTATTATTATTATTATTATTATTATTATTATTATTATTATCATCTAAAACTGTATTCACACTCTACAACCAGTGCTCATAAACCAACTAAATTAACCTCATCATCTTTGAAGATTCTCAATTGTATCTCCTTATCGTTATCATCCACATAATGTTATATAATCAAGAATTGTATTAAATGGAATTCAATATAACAATTAATCAGGAAAGACATGCACTACCTCAGTAAACAATAAAAATAATTCATTACCTTGAAGAACGGCTTTCATTATGCTATTGGAAACTGTCTAACCTTCTTTCTCAAATGAAATTACATTGTATTTCACGCTTAAAAGCGACTCAAAAAAAAGAAATAAGTGAGAGAGAGAAATGAAAGAGAAAGAAAATGAAAGACTAAACGCAGAAGCATAAGAAGGCCCCGATAACAATGACAAGAACCACTAAATGTATGTCAGTTATCCACACTCCACAATCGCCTCCAACCACAGAATCGGTTATTTGGAAGATATGGAAACTCCACCTCGGAGGAATAATCCATCCAAGGACTCCACGTGTGTGTGAAGAAGGGCTTTCATCCATTCCCTCTCCTACGAAGGAAACACCGTGAAACAATGGCGCCCTTGAGACCTAAACGTCTAAGGAGTTCACTTTTCTTTGTAGCGCCGAATGTGGATTTTTCCAAACCACCAACTGACATTCCTGTAGAACATAGGAAAAGATGTTCTTCGGGTAATTCAAGACTTCGAGAAGAATACACCCCTGGAAGACTTACGGTATGGGAGGCATCTTGGCTCCTGCACGATTATTTTCGGCCATGGGGTCTTCCAGCCTGGCCACCGAGCTTCTAGGCGCGGGTGGAAGAGGAGCGGGGTGAAAGGGTTCCACGGTAGAGAAGGATTAGCAGCCTGGAAAGCTAGACATCCGTAAGGTTCAAAATCCTTGTCGTATCACCCGTTTAAACGAGTTTATTGCTTGAGGACATGGAGTGCCCCTTCGGCACGGACGTGTCCGTAACGCACTGACGGGTGATTGACATGAAAGAGAGACCACAAGGAACTGACTGGAAACCTAACTGCCTTTGTCTAATTCAGCCTAATTTCACAGCGAGGGTCCGTGACTAATCTGGCGAGAAAAAGTCACTTTCTAACTCATTCATTTTGGTTTTGGGCAAATCACATTCTTAGGAATTTATTGGAGGTCTTGGATGAGAGCAATTGTTCCTTTCACCCTTTTGCTATAATGACAATTCCAAAAGGAAAAGGAATTATTTACTTAACAAAAACCGCTTGAAAAAGGGTAGTTCATTTCGAATCTAATTCTTAGCTGATCGAAATATTTCAGATGCCTCTCGAAATTTCGAATGACTGTTATTAAACGTAGAAAATCATAATAAAGTCAAGAGAAAATAATATTTATAAATAAAGAAAGTGAGTTTAATGAAGTGAAAATATTATATTTAAACATTTTCTTTAAATGCTATATCGGTTTTTGAATGTTTTTTTTTCTTACACACACACACACATATATATATATATATATAGTATAAATATGTATATATATATATATATATATATATATATATATATATATATATATACATATACTGTATATATATATATATATATATATATATATATATATATATATATATATATTTATATATACACAATATATATATGTATGTTTATATATATATATATATATATATATATATATATGTAGCATATATATATATGTATGTATATATTTATATATATATATATATATATATATATATATATATATATATAAACATACATATATATACTGTGTATATATAAATATATATATATATATATATATATACAGTATATGTATATATATATATATATATATATATATATATATATATATATATATATACATATTTATACTGTATATATATATATATATATATATATATATATATGTATACATATATATGTGTGTGTGTGTATGTATATACTGTATGTATATATAGTACTTGTGTGAATGAGTGTTGTGTTGAAAACACAAACAAAAGTGAAAAAAAAAAAAACGTTCAAATAACATAAAAGCGCTGTTAACATCATTAACTTGAACGCCAGACAAAATTGGGTGAGAGAGAGAGAGAGAGAGAGAGAGAGAGAGAGAGAGAGAGAGAGAGAGAGAGAGAGAGACTCAAAGTCAAAGTCAAAACTCTTTATTCCATTATAAAATGGCTATTCTGCTACATAATATCAATTATTTGCATATAATTTACAAAAAAAAATGGATTGTAAAACTCTAAGAAATATGTACATTGAACTAAAATTTTGAAAATATTGTTTGTTTCCTTTTGAATGATACAATACTAACTTTTAGACAATTTCTTTTTCGAGAGAGAGAGAGAGAGAGAGAGAGAGAGAGAGAGAGAGAGAGAGAGAGAGAGAGAGAGAGAGAGAGAGATGGATACCTTTTGGTTGTCGTTAGGCCAAAAATTCTTTTCTCTCACATCAATCTTCTATGACGAGCACTTTTCCTATCCAGCGGAGAACGAAGAGGCGTCGAGTTGCTGAACAAATAAACATTTTTGTTCCTTAATCTCTCGGGAGATCGCTAATGACCACAGATGTTCTGTGTCGATACGGTCAGGAGCGTTGATTTGCTTGAAGGAGCGTTGATTTGCTTTTAGGAGCATTGATTTGCTTGAAGGAGCGTTGATTTGCTTTTAGGAGCATTGATTTGCTTGAAGGAGCGTTGATGTGCTTTTAGGAGCGTTGATTTACTTATAGGAGCGTTGATTTGTTTGTAGGAGCCCCGATTTGCTTTTAGGGGCGTTGATTTGCTAGTAGGAGCGTTGATTTGCTTGTAGGAACGTTGATTTGCTTGAAGGAGCGTTGATGTGCTTTTAGGAGCGTTGATTTGCTTTTATGAGCGTTGATTTGCTTTTAGGAGCGTTGATCTACTTTTAGAAGTGTTGATTTGCTTGTAGGAGCGTTGATTTGCTTTTAAGAGCGTTGATTTACTTATGGGAGCATTGATTTGCTTTTAAGAGCGTTGATTTGCTTGTAGGAGCGTAGGTTTGCTTGTAGGAGTGTTGATTTTCTTATAGGAGCGTTGATTTGCTTTTAGTAGCGTTGATTTGCTTGTAGGAGCATTGATTTGCGTGTAGGAGCGTTGATTTACTTGTAGGAGCGTTGATTTGCTTGTAGGAGCGTTGATTTGCTTTTAGGAGGAGTTGGTTTGCTTGTAGGAGCGTTGATTTACTTGTAGGAGCGTTGATTTACTTGTAGGAGCGTTGATTTGCTTGTAGGAGCATTAATTTGTTTGTAGGAGCGTTAATTTGCTTGAAGGAGCCTCGATTTGCTTGTAGGAGCGCTGATTTGCTTGTAGGATCCCTTCGTACGTGTAAAGAAATGTGAACAGTTTTATCTCTATCAGGGAGTTAAACAATGGAATACTCTGCCTGCTTATCTAAAGGCATTGCTTAGCATTCGATCTTTTAAAAAATCATATACTAATCAGTTATTATCTGTGTACTAAATTTTATTAGTAGATATTTCTTCATGACCTAACCATTAATGCAATAATGTTCTTAATTCTTATATTGTTTATTGCTTGTATACATTTGTAATTCTAGCATTTCAACCATATCAATGTTTAAATTAAAAATTTGCACTGTTTATTATTCCGCCCTTCTTTATCATATGAATATACATTTCCATTTATTTTTAGGCTAAAAATCTCATTTATATGTATCTATGTGTATATGTGTATGTATATGTACATGTGTGTGTATATGTATGTGTATGTATATTTATATGTATGCATATGTATATACTTATGTATATGTATGTGTACATTGAGTTTATCTATATCAATATTTACTTTTTATAATTTTTTTTTAATTGATGATATTATTTTAATTGTATTATTGCCCGAAGAGCTCTGCTCCACATGGGTTTGGACAGTCTTTTTTGTAAATATTTTGTATGTAAATATGTTTTTGTCCAATAAACATTATTATTATTATTATTATTATTTGCTTGTAGGAGCCTCGATTTGCTTGTAGGATCCTCGATTTGCTTGTAGGAGCCTCTATTTGCTTGTAGAAGCGTTGATTTGCTTGTAGGAGCATTGATTTGCATGTAGGAGCATTGATTTGCTTGTAGGATCGTTGATTTGCTTGTAGGAGCGCTGATTTGCTTGTAGGATCCTCGATTTGCTTGTAGGAGCCTTGATTTGCATGTAGGAGCGTTGATTTGCATGTAGGAGCGTTGGTTTGCTTGTAGGAGCGTTGATTTGCTTATAGGAGCGTTTATTTGCTTTTAGGAGCGTTGATTTGCTTGAAGGAGCATTGATTTGCTTGTAGTAATTACTAAAAAAATAATGATTTAAAGTAATAAGAAGTAAAGAATGTATATTTGCTTCTAGGAATTAATAAAACAACAACAATGATAATAATATTTTTTTTTAATAGTAAGAAGAATTAAAGTAATAATAATGATAGTAGGCTAATGATAGTTCTAACTAACAGCGACAATAATAATTAATAATGATGATTTTTAGAATATTAAGATAAATAAAATTAATAATAATGATAGTAGACTAATGATAGTCCAAAGTTGCAACAAATGTTTTTTTTTTTTTTTTTTGTCTGTTGAACAGGCTGACATAAGTCTCTCTTTATAGTTTATCTATGAAAGATCTATTTTAATGTTGTTACTGATCTTAAAATATTTCATATTAATTGTTCATTACTTTTCTTACAGTTATCTATTTTTTTTCCTCACCGGGCTATTTTTTTCCCTGTTAGAGCCCTTGTGCTTATGGCATCCTGCTTTTCCAACTAGGGTTTTAGCTTAGCTAATAATAATAATAATAATAATAATAATAATAATAATAATAATAATAATAATAATAATATGAAAGCTTTCGACAGTCTGTTTAGCTCTAATCATCAAATAATTCGGGTTATTATTATTATTATTATTATTATTATTATTATTATTATTATTATTATTATTATTATTATTATTATTATTGTTATTGTTATTATTGGTTGATTATTTTATTTGTATTATTGCCCGAAGAGCTTTGCTCCACATGGGCTTGGACCGAGTCTTTTTTTGTATATATTTTGTATGTAAATATGTTTTTGTCCAATAAACATTATTATTATTATTATGTCAATGTTGTTATTTCTGCGGTTTTTATCAGTGTCACTGATAATAATAGTTTTTAACCAAATATAAGTAACAATTAACTAATCACATTGACGGTTGAACTACTTACAGTTAAAATTAAGTTTATGTAGCTTTTATGAACTGTGTTCGCACTAAGTTTGTTGTTTTCTAAAATAGCAACTAGAAAATATTCGTTAAACTTGCAGTGGACGAATAATATTTTTTTTTGTAATGCAGTTACTAAAAATTTAGATTTTCTTTTTCATTTGATAATAGTAATAATAATTGTCTGAGTTAATAGCAGTTACTGTAGTCATTTTGACATTCATCATAACTGACATTATCAGCAGAGGATGGGTTAAAGATTTTAACTGAAAATTTAGCAAATTTCTCAACCTCTCATCACAATATTTTACTGGAAACCAACACCGATTTTTGCCCATGTCAAAGATATCATTTGAGTCTCCCCAAGCAAAAACTCATATAATATAAATATCCCAAACAAACAAACGAAAAAGGTAAACATTTCACATATCAGTGACATTAACCCAAAATTCTATTCGTTTCCCACTTACTGACTGACACTCGAGCTGACTCCGAAAGCTTTGTCGCAGTTCCAAAGCTCTTTCTGGAAATGAGCTTCAGGTAAATCCGGCTATTGACGACCGATATGGATTTTCTCACCAACCCTCCCTAACCCCCCCCCCCTCCTCTCCCATCTTTCTAATACCCCCCCCCCCCCACTCCTCCCTCTTTCATAATCATATGACATTGATGAGACGGAGAAATGGATTCCTATTAGCCTGTATTGTCGGCTACTCTAGGGAAAGACTTTCCGCCAAACTCTTTGGAAAGTTGTGACGAAGTCTCTCCATTACCTAAGCTCGAGGGGCATTCTTCTCTTTAGGGATGTCGAGTTTATGGAATACTTCTTATTCTCTTTCTTCTTTTTCTTCTTCTTCTTCTTCTTCTTCTGCTTGACAATAGCGTCTCCTGGAGCTAAGGAACTATGATCTTCCATCGTAAACACGCGATGAAAAGTTAATATCTTCGTGAGAAACAATCTGGAATAAGTCTTGTTACTCAACTGCGCAATGTCTATTGTAAGATTCCAAGTACAATTAATCTATTTACTTAATTAAATGGGATCGAAATATACTTACTATCTTTATAAGATCCTTTACAAAGGGTTAGGATTTGATGCTTCTGGTTATATATCAAAATGTAATTGTAAAAATTAAAATAATTTCCTTCGATCTTCCTTTATCTGACTCGTTGCAGTTTATATGATTACCTTTAGAAAATCGTTTATAATCATCGGTGCGTTTGATCCTTCGTCTAATCGATAAGGGATATTAATGACGTTTATTTCATTAATTCTGAAGTATATCTCCACAGTTGTGTGCCTTACCTTATCCTTATTCTATGTTTGGGTTCCCCCAGGTCCCTCAGTTAGAGGCACCTCGTATATCCACCAGAGAGTTGCTAATGCATCTTCCGGTGTATTTTGCATCTTCCAGTCTTGGATGGTCTGGGATGCATCTTAGGTATTTAGAGAGAGAGAGAGAGAGAGAGAGAGAGAGAGAGAGAGAGAGAGCGAGAGCCCTTATCCCTTATTCCCTTATTCTATGTTTGGGTTCCCCAGGTCCCTCAGTGTGAGGCACCTCGTATATCCACTAGAGAGTTGCTAATGAATCTTCCGATGTATTTTGCATCTTCCAGTCTTGGATGGTCTGAGAGAGAGAGAGAGAGAGAGAGAGAGCGCCTTACCTTATTGCCTTATTCTATGTTTGGGTTCCCCCAGGTCCCTCAGTGAGAGGCACCTCGTATATCCACCAGAGAGTTGCTAATGCATCTTCCGGTGTGTTTTGCATCTTCCAGTCTTGGATGGCCTGAGAGAGAGAGAGAGAGAGAGAGAGAGAGAGAGAGAGAGAGACCTTATCCCTTATTCCCTTATTCTATGTTTGGGTTCCCCCAGGTCCCTCAGTGTGAGGCACCTCGTATATCCACTAGAGAGTTGCTAATGCATCTTCCGGTATATTTTGCATCTTCCAGTCTTGGATGGCCTGGGAGAGAGCGAGGAGAGGAGAGAGAGAGAGAGAGAGAGAGAGAGAGAGAGAGAGAGAGAGCCCTTATCCCTTATTCCCTTATTCTATGTTTGGGTTCCCCCAGGTCCCTCAGTGAGAGGCACCTCGTATATCCACCAGAGAGTTGCTAATGCATCTTCCGGTATATTTTGCATCTTCCAGTCTTGGATGGCCTGAGAGAGAGAGAGAGAGAGAGAGAGAGAGAGAGAGAGAGCCCTTATCCCTTATTCCCTTATTCTATGTTTGGGTTCCCCCAGGTCCCTCAGTGAGAGGCACCTCGTATATCCACCAGAGAGTTGCTAATGCATCTTCCGGTGTATTTTGCATCTTCCAGTCTTGGATGGTCAGAGAGAGAGAGAGAGAGAGAGAGAGAGAGGGAGGGGGGGAGGTTCTCGTATGTACAGTATATATTACCTTAGATGAAATAATGTTCTATATCAGTTGAAAAAAACAATTATCATATTAAACGTAATATAAACACAATCCAGTATTATTTGCATTATAGAGAAATTACAAATCTTTCTTACACTTCACAACTTCTCTTGTCAACATCTCGTATAATTTCAGTATCGAAATTTATTTTGAATCCCATTGAAGGTTTAGTGAACCAGACCAATCACACTTGACACAAATCATCGTGCCAAATCTCAGCCCGAACTTTGTATATGACACGCAAAGTCTAATTGACACAAGTATTAACAATAATAAACGAAATGAAAAACAAGTGATTATTTGCTATACAGATTGAACAGAACATAGAGAGAGAGAGAGAGAGAGAGAGAGAGAGAGAGAGAGAGCAATTTTCATGTAGGAGGCATAATAGGGAGATCATCATTCTTTATAGATTTATATACAGTACATATATGTATATTATATATATATATATATATATGTGTGTGTGTGTGTGTGTTAGAGAGAGAGAGAGAGAGAGAGAGAGAGAGAGAGAGCACGAAAACAAATGTCAAGCAAGAGTAGAAAAGAGATCATCATCATTCTGCATTTATCAGTCACCATCCATTCAAGAGAGAGAGAGAGAGAGAGAGAGAGAGAGAGAGAGAGAGTAATCCAGAAAAGAGATCATCATCATTCTGCATTTATCAGTCACCATCCATTCAGAGAGAGAGAGAGAGAGAGAGAGAGAGAGAGAGAGAGAGAGTAATCCAGCGGTGTAATCCAATGAGAAAGGGCTGGCAGGCACGATCTGAGTGTGAAGGAGTCGGGCCCTAAGATAAACACGGTCCCCCTGCGCTGTTTAATTGGTGTGAAATGTGTTGCTTTGAGAAACTTTACTGCCGTGTTGTTTCTCTCTGCTCCCATCTCCATTATGCGCTTTCCCGGTTCTCCGTGTTCATTCCCGCCCGTTTCATGTAGAGCCTCGACTCTGGTGAAGTGTGGGCGGGGGTGGGCGGGCTGGGTAGTAGGCGGGCCCGGGTAGGAGGATGGTGGTAGATAGGTGGCCTGTCCCCCCATCTCTCTCTCTCTCTCTCTCTCTCTCTCTCTCTCTCTCTCTGACGTTTTATCCCGTGTATATCTATTGATGATGGGGTTTTAATTGTTTCTGTTCTTAATTACGCTTTTACCTGGTTGGGAGTCTCTCTCTCTCTCTCTCTCTCTCTCTCTCTCTCTCTCTCTCTCGTTTTAGTCATTTATATTCCCATTAATTAATGCATTATAATGACGTCTGTTCTTGCTTACTTACATAGTAGCAAGACTCTCTCTCTCTCTCTCTCTCTCTCTCTCTCTCTCTCTCTCGTTTAGTCATTTATATTCCCATTAATTAATGCATTATAATGACGTCTTTCCTTGCTAACTTACATAGTAGCAAGGTCTCTCTCTCTTTCTCTCTCTCTCTCTCTCTCGTTTAGTCATTTATAATCCCATTAATACATGCATTATAATGACGTGTTTCCTTGCTTACGTACATGGTAGCAAGGTCTCTCTCTCTCTCTCTCTCTCTCTCTCTCTCTCTCTCTCTCTCTCTCTCTCTCTCTCTCTCTCTCTCTGTCGTTTTATCGCGTGTATATCTATTGATGATGGGGTTTTAATTGTTTCTGTTCTTAATTACGCTTTTACATGGTTAAAAGTCTCTCTCTCTCTCTCTCTCTCTCTCTCTCTCTCTCTCTCTCGTTTAGTCATTTTTATTCCCATTAATACATGCATTATAATGCCGTCTTACCTTGCTTACTTACATAGTAGCAAGCTCTCTCTCTCTCTCTCTCTCTCTCTCTCTCTCTCTCTCTCTCTCTGTCGTTTTATGGCGTGTATATCTATTGATGATGGGGTTTTAATTGTTTCTGTTCTTAATTACGCTTTTACATGGTTGGGAGTCTCTCTCTCTCTCTCTCTCTCTCTCTCTCTCTCTCTCTCTCTCTCTCTCTCGTTTAGTCATTTATAATCCCATTAATACATGCATTATAATGACGTCTTTCCTTGCTTACTTACATAGTAGCAAGGTTCTCTCTCTCTCTCTCTCTCTCTCTCTCTCTCTCTTCTCTCTCTCTCTCTCTCTCTCTCTCTCTCTCATCCAGTGACTTTTGTTGGTGACGACGATGTTAAAAATTAGATTAGGTAAAACAGTAAATAATTACCTAGATTATCTAATTGAAATATAATAAGTAGCCTAGGTATAAATTTTCTCATCTTTCATTTTATGAAATCTAAAATATTGTAATAATGATAATAATAACAACGGTAATAATAATAATGTCAACAGCTATACCACAATGAAAACATCACTTCTCGTCAGATTAGCGAAGTTAAGCAACGTTGGGTCTGGTCAGTACTTAGATGTGTGAGATAGGTGACAATAATAATAATAATAATAATAATAATAATAATAATAATAATAATAATAATAATAATAATAATAATAATAATAATAATAATAATAATAATTTTTTAGTGAGAGAATATATCTAATATTGGAATAGGAATTATTACAATTAAGATAAAGAAAATATTTCGTAGACGCATCTCACATTTTGGTTAATCATTATTGTAGTATTATTATCATTATCATCATTAATATTATCATTATCATTTTAAAAGCATACAATACACAAAAGCACCGGACATCATCAAGCAAACGTATCTCACATTCTGGGTAATTATTATTATACTATTATTATCAGTTATAATCAGTATCATTATCATTTTAAAAGCATACAAAGCACGCAAAAGCACTGGACATCATCAAGCAAACGTATCTCACATTCTGGGTCATTATAATTATACTATTATTATTATTATCAGTTATAATTAGTATCATTATCATTTGGAAAACATACAATGCACCCAAAAGCACTGGACATCATCAAGCAAACGTATCTCACATTCTGGGTCATTATAATTATACTATTATTATTATTATCAGTTATAATTAGTATCATTATCATTTTAAAAGCATACAAAGCACGCAAAAGCACTGGACATCATCAAGCAAACGTATCTCACATTCTGGGTCATTATAATTATACTATTATTATTATTATCAGTTATAATTAGTATCATTATCATTTGGAAAACATACAATGCACGCAAAAGCACTGGACATCATCAAGCAAACGTATCTCACATTCTGGGTCATTATAATTATACTATTATTATTATTATCAGTTATAATTAGTATCATTATCATTTGGAAAACATACAATGCACCCAAAAGCACTGGACATCATCAAGCAAACGTATCTCACATTCTGGGTCATTATAATTATACTATTATTATTATTATCAGTTATAATTAGTATCATTATCATTTTAAAAGCATACAAAGCACGCAAAAGCACTGGACATCATCAAGCAAACGTATCTCACATTCTGGGTCATTATAATTATACTATTATTATTATTATCAGTTATAATTAGTATCATTATCATTTGGAAAACATACAATGCACGCAAAAGCACTGGACATCCTCAAGCAAACGTATCTCACATTCTGGGTCATTATAATTATACTATTATTATTATTATCAGTTATAATTAGTATCATTATCATTTGGAAAACATACAATGCACGCAAAAGCACTGGACATCATCAAGCAAACGTATCTCACATTCTGGGTAACTATTATTATACTATTATTATTATCAGTTACAATTAGTATCATTATCATTTTGAAAGCAAACAAAGCACAAAAGCACTGGACATCATCAAGCAAACGTATCTCACATTCTGGATAATTATTATTATATTATCGTTATCAGTATCATTACTATCATTATCATTAAAAGCACACAAAAGCACTGGACGTCACTATTATTATTATTATTATCAGTTACAATTAGTATCATTATCATTTTGAAAGCATACAAAGCACAAAAGCACTGGACATCATCAAGCAAACGTATCTCACATTCTGGATAATTATTATTATATCGTTATCAGTATCATTACTATCATTATCATTTAAAAGCACACAAAAGCACTGGACATCATCAAGCAAACATATCTCACATTCTGGATAATTATTATTATATCGTTATCAGTATCATTACTATCATTATCATTTAAAAGCACACAAAAGCACTGGACATCACTATTATTATTATTATCAGTTACAATTAGTATAATTATCATTTTGAAAGCATACAAAGCTCAAACGTACTGGACATCATCAAGCAGACGTATCTCACATTCTGGGTAATTATTATTATACTATTATTATTATCAATAATCATTAGTATCATTATCATTTTGAAAGCAAACAAAGCACAAAAGCACTGGACATCATCAAGCAAACGTATCTCACATTCTGGATAATTATTATTATATTATCGTTATCAGTATCATTACTATCCTTATCATTTAAAAGCACACAAAAGCACTGGACATCAACAGCAACAGTCTGCCATTGCTTGCAGCAACACCAACAACATCGGGGCGAGCCAATGGCCGTGCTTGAATACGAATGAGCGAGTTCCCATCGAGAGGAAAATGCGATAGCAAATGCATCAGTAAATTTCTACATCATTCGCAATTCTCAAAGGGAGGAAAATAAGCTATAAAATTCAATAAAGGCAGCTGGAATGAGTCTTTTCAGTCTAGCGTGAAAGCCAATTGAACACCTAAAGAGTGACAGCATTTGGCGGGGGAAAAAAAACGCGCGGGCGGGAAAAAAACGCGCGGGGGAAATAGGAAAAAAAATAAAGAGGATTCGATTCTATATCCTCTTGACATCTCTCACCTCCCCTCCCCCTCCCTCCCCTAGACTAGACATCCCTCCCCTCCCTCCCCCTGACTAGACATCCCTCCCCTCCCTTCCCCCCCCCCCCCGACCAGATATCCTTCCCCTCCCCTCCCCCCAGGCCACAGTTGATATCGCTTAAGTGGATTAGAATCAGTCATCCAACACGGCGGCTCCGTCGTCTATAAATTGGTATAATGAATGTTCTTGTATTCCCCACCGGGGCCGTTCCGGGCATTTTCGTTTCACATAAAGCATCGTCGAACTCGAGACTAAAAGTATTTGAGAACGATAATAACTCCTGCGATGGCTTTGGATATTGAGGAGTCTATTTATAAATGATCTGATCGGTTGTGGCGGAAGGCTAAAGGAGGATTGAGTCGCCTTCTTTCCCTTATACTTTTTTTCCTTCATTCCTCTTCTTCTTATTCCTCCTCCTCCTCCTCAACCCACGCGTGGCAGATGCTCAATTCCCCGCCCTGATCCTCCTCTTGATCCTCTTCAGGGGCTGGTGAACAGCTCAGACGGGGAAAAAGTGTTTGATCTCATTACAGTCGCCATATTAGCCTTGTTGACCGAGTTTTTAATGACTCTTTGAAGTGCAAATGAAGTCTCGAACTCGAATGGTGTGGCTTTCGAAACATCCACAATAAAATGAATTACATTTAAGTGATCTGTGACTGGCAAGAGTGTGTGTGTGTATGTGTGTGTGTGCACAGTGTGCGCGTTCACTGTCCCTTTGAGCACGGAGGAGAGCTGAAATCGTTTATTTGACTTTCATCTAAATTGTATCAACCGGGATCGGAGATAAATCTGAAGGGTATTTTTATTCTCTTTGAATAATAATAATAATAATAATAATAATAATAATAATAATAATAATAATAATATAAACCACCGGTCTCTATAGACTGTAATTAAAAAAAAATATAATAATAATAATAATAATAATAATAATAATAATAATAATAAAGTGCACACATCTTAATTAAAGAGCAATTGACATCATCAAATGACCTAAATTTAATTGCAATTTTCAATATTGGGAAACATTAGAATATTTTTTTCTTTCTATCTCATACATATATGGACCTATTTCATTATAATTTGATTTATAATGATAGCAATGACTGTGGTAATTAAGTTGACAATGATTACAATTTAGTAATTTTTTTTAGTGAGGCACATTTGCACAGATTCACAGGGGTGCCCTTTTAGCGCGGAAAAGCTTCCTGATAGCTGATCGGTCGAAAGTATTCGGACAAAAATACTTCCGACCAATCAGCTATAAGGAAAATTTCCGAGCTAAAAGGGCACCCTTGCAAATCGGTGCAAGTCTGCCTCACTAAAAAAAATTTACTATAGAATTATTAGGATAATAATAAGGGTTGTGGGAGTTAAGCTGACAATGTTTCCTTGACTTATTTATGGTAATATAAACTTAGAAATACGCAAGAGTTATGATGAAGGGAACCTTGAAATTATTATTATTATTATTATTATTATTATTATTATTATTATTATTATTATTCTTATGATGATGATGATGATTATTATTATTATTATTATTATTATTATTATTATTATTTCAATGAAAATAGGTTTTCTGCATTAGTTGAAGTTGTAAGATGCTTTCAAATTTTGAAACGGTACTGATTTTTTCTAAATTCTTGGCGAAAATTTAAAAATGTTTTATAACTTTCAATATATTTTTGTAAAACCCCTAAGTTTAGAAGATTGAAGAGAGAGGAAACCTAAGCTTGTAAAAGTTACCTGTAAAACTTTAATACACACTCACACACACGCGCGCGCGCGCGCACGCACACACACACACACGATTATGATCTAAAACTTTAATAGAGTTTAATTGATACAACTCTACGGAATTATGACATACAATTTCACTTAAGGACGTTTCTATCTATCCTAAATTACTGAAATAAAAAATAATTATATAACAGATGTGGCGAATGATATATCATGTTGAAAAGTAACATTGCCTGATCCAAAAGTTATTCCAGGATAAATTTAGTGGCTGCA
>NC_090747.1:114170104-114180104 GCF_036898095.1 Palaemon carinicauda | reverse complement strand
CTCTACCCCCGTAGGAGCTAAGGACCGTTTTCAATCCCCGCTTCCCGCGCGGGTTCGGCCCCAAGAAACCAGCGAACTGTATAAAACTCAACAAGAAAAGTCCGCACATTAGCCTTTCGTGTCAGAATTTCCTTCCCCCTTCCGCAAGTCAAAGCCTAATCCATCCGGAGCCAATAACGCCAATGGAATCATGGGAAAACATAACTTAGGGCGCTTTTTCATAGGGCGTTCGGAGCCATTCTTCCGTCGAGAAGTTTTAAGGTTCCGGCGTTCGGCGTATATGATATACGGCCGACACCTTCTTGATCATCTCGTAATTTGGTTGTGAATGAGCTGAATATACCGTTGACAGAACGGTAATACACTTAGGCCATATCCGGTTGACTTTCCGCTTACAAGTCGAGAGGAATATGGCCCAGGAAGGCGTTCTAGTATTGGTTCTCAGTCGAGTGATGATAAAGTATAATTTATGAGTGTTTTCGACGCACGATTTCATTTATAGATATATTCGCATATCTATATACACACGTGGTTGCTTATATAGGCTATTCTTACGCACCCGCATATAGCCTCTACACACACACACACACACACACACAAAATCACGCACACATACTATATATATATATATATATATATATATATATATATATATATCTGTGCGTGTGTATGCGTGTGTATGCGTGTGTGCACGCGCATGTATATAAAGGTATATATAGATAGGGCATATATATATATATATATATATATATATATGTATATATATATGTGTGTATATATGCCCAATTATATATATATATATATATATATATATATATATATATATATATATATATATATATGTACTGTATAAACCCAAATGTATATGCATAAATGTATGTATTTATAAGTGTGTATTTAAACGTATATAAGTTTGTAAGTGTATGTATACATGGCTGTGTGTTGAGCACATTTGTGTCGAAATCATGTTTTGGGGATTGTAATCAAACTGCATTCATCTAGACTTATCCCCACATAAGGTTTAAGTCCATTAAGTATGAAAGGTCTGGGTAGATCTCTTTTATATGAAATTCTCTCAATAGGTTTTGTATCAATGAATTGTTTGTTGGAATTTATTTGAATGTATAAATATCTCATGTGCTAAAGGAATGGTAATACATCTTGCATGTATATACCCATGTGTATATGATTATGGATAAGAATAACAGAATTGATCACTAGAGATTGCAAAACAAGCAAGGGAAGGAAGCGAAGACGATGGATTGACGAGCTTAGAAAAATTGCTGGTATAGGCAGGTATAGAAAGACCATAAACAGATGCGAGTGGAAGGACATTTCCGAGGCCTTTGTCCTGCAGTGGACTAGCAAAGGCTGATGATGACATATAATTATGTCTAAGAAATCATTGTAGATTTAGGTTATGTGTGATATAGGTACAGAACCTGTCTGAGGCCTTTGTCCTGCTGTGAACTAGCAAAGGCTGATGATGATGATGATGATGACAAGATTTTGTCTAAGAAATCATTGTAGATTTAGGTTATGTGTGATATAGGTACAGAACCTGTTCGAGGCCTTTGTCCTGCAGTTGACCAGCAAAGGCTGATGATGATGATGTCATAATTATTCTAAGAAATCATTGTAGATTTAGGTTATGTGTGATATAGGTACGGAACCTGTCCGAGGCCTTTGTCCTGCAGTTGACTAGAAAAGGCTGATGATGATGATGATGATGACATAATTATGTCTAAGAAATCATTGTAGATTTAGATTATGTGTGATATAGGTACAGAACTTCTTCGAGGCCTTTGTCCTGCAGTGGACCAGCAAAGGCTGATGATGATGATGATGATGTCATAATTATGTCTAAGAAATCATTGTAGATTTAGGTTGTGTGACATAGGTACAGAACCTGTCCGAGGCCTTTGTCCTGCAGTGGACTAGCAAAAGCTGATGATGATGATGACATAATTATGACTAAGAAATCATTGTAGATTTAGGTTATGTGTGATATAGGTACAGAACCTGTCCGAGGCCTTTGTCCTGCAGTGGACTAGCAAAAGCTGATGATGATGATGACATAATTATGACTAAGAAATCATTGTAAATTTAGGTTATGTGTGATATAGGTACAGAACCTGTCCGAGGCCTTTGTCCTGCAGTGGACTAGCAAAGGCTGACGATGGTGATGACATAATTCTATCTAAGAAATCATTGTTGATTTAGGTTATGTGTGATATAGGTACGGAACCTGTCCGAGGCCTTTGTCCTGCAGTGGACTAGCAAAGACTGATTGATGATGATGATGATGACATAATTATGTCTAAGAAATCATTGTAGATTTAGGTTATGTGTGTTATAGGTACGGAACCTGTCCGAGGCCTTTGCCCTGCAGTGGACTAGCAAAGGCTGATGATGATGATGATGATGATGACATAATTATGTCTAAGAAATCATTGTAGATTTAGGTTACGTGTGATATAGGTACAAAACCTGAATATATACAACGAAACTCGAAATATTCTCTTATATCTTTATTGGTCCATTGAATTAAGTCTTCTGTTGTTCACGTACCAACCAAGGTTCAAATACCGGTTAGGGTTAAGTAACTCGATCATTCAATCGCAATTGGGTGCAAATTGTTCATTTATATATAATCCCTTTTAAATGCAAATAATTCAGTATTATATAACTTCCCTTACAGTTTAAGTTATTCAATCATGTGTAATCTCATTTGGGTACAAATTATTCAATGAATAATTTGATTTGCATCCAAATTACCCACATCGAGAATATTTATAATGAGGGAAGGGTCTCTTTTTGCCGTCAACTAAACAATAAGTATCATAGAAGATATTGTTTTTATTTGTTTGTTTTGTACAAAGTTGAAGTGTATGTATGCTGTAAATACTCAGCAAAAATTAAATGGCATATATCAGGGTGTATTGACATGGTTCGGTCATGTAGAAGAAGAATTGCTTGCAATTGGCTGATGGGAAACTTTTATGATCTGGAAATTTCGTTTAGAAAGAGAAAAGTGGAACCAAGAAAAGGCTACTAGATGAAGTAGGAAAGGGTTTTAACACCTGGAAGTATGAGGGGAATATTGCATATCACAGTTTGTACATGAACTTACTAATGTTAAACCTTCCGTTGGGGTACAAGGCAACAAGAAACATACAACACCTTTAATTCTCGTTTCAATATTTGATTGGTTAATTATTCTGTACCTACTTTCCCACTTGGTAAGGATAAAAGACTTTAGTTATGGTAAGAAGCCCTTCTAGGAGGACACTTCTAAATCAAACCAATGCTCTAGAGTCCACAGTATTGTATTTCACTGTACCATAGACTTTGTGTAATGGCACTCAAGGACACCTTTTCTATCGCTTTTCTCTTCATCTTCTTTCAAAACGGTGAATTGAATAGGTTTAATTAAAGGGCCAATTATTTTTGGTAGGTTGGCATAAGATTATAATATTCCCTATCCTTTTATTTAACTTCATCGTTGACCTTCATTTTCAAAATCATCGGTACTGTCCTTCCTTCCTTCCGAAGTGGCTAGCCTGGAGGGTGCATTGCTTGGCTTTGCGTGTCAGCTCTGAAATGCTGGCTAGTTCTATCTAACATATTTCCCGTTTGGTCTGTGGTTATATTTATCTTCATTCTATGCAAAGTCGTGTTTTTATTATTTTTGTTATCATTATAGTTAAGTTTGCTTTCAATTATAATGCAAATTTGTTTTCTTTAATTATTATACTGTCTAGAAGTCTTGAGCTAAATTCCAAACCTATGTGTCTAAGTCTGCACCAGCGTTGCTAAACCCATTGTGATATTCGTATATTCGTGTTCTACCTGAGAGACTTTGCAGTTGCCTCTAGACAGAATGATATTTTTTATACCAGAAATTCTTATTTCTCGGGATTCCAAGTTTTAAGAAGCTAATAGTTTTGAAACTTGATGCCATCCCTAGAGCAAGTGTTTATCAGGAATGAGCACCCTGTTTCTCATACGTCCTACTATGGGTGGGAATGCGATGAAATTCCAGTTATAAAAATTTTACCAGACAAAATATCTTTTATTTGAGTTACGTCTATCACAATCCAAACTTAGATGATGTTATTTTTCATTTTCATCTTGTCACCAGAGCTAAGTTACAAAAAGTTGAATAATCCTTCTTTTGTGAAAACTGCTATTAACATGTTTAAGAATATTTTTGCTTTACGTCTGAATCATGCAATTGTCACAACCTATCATTCACTGAATCCCCTAGTATTAAAACAAGCAGGGTTGGTCCTTCAATTGGAACTTCTGGACTTACTTTAATTTTGTTCGCAATTAAGACTGAGCAGGGTTTCCTTGATATGTCATACTCTTGCAAGATATGTATAAAATCTAGAGCATATTGGAATAACATTTAGGGCGATATTTTGCATTCAAATTTTTCATAGTTGTTTAAAGAGGATGAGACTGCTCTTCTAAATGAAAATTCTATTAACATATTAACATAATTGATAGGCCTATTTTGGGTGTTGAAATACCATATCAAGGACAAAGTTTGGCTCAACTATAATTGTAAAAGTGCATATTTGGAGAAATAGGTTTATCATCTTTGGGAACGGAATAGATCAGATTGACTTTGAATAACTATATTCAGCTAAGAGCTGTCATTCAGAGAACTTAAGCTTCATCTGAAAAGTAGACATTTTGAGCATGAAAGAACCCCTCTCTGGTACAGCTCAGGAGTATAATAGTGAGCTAGGATTAAGTCTACACTCTTTGGTGTAAACCTCACTGATCCTCCAGATGTCTCTGTCAATCACTATCCAAAGGGAAAGGGAACCCGTTTTGCTTATAGGGTTGACAGTAAGTAGAGCAAAGACATTTACAATCTGCCTCAGACCTGTTTTCCTAAAGCTAATTTGATTTGTTACCTTTTCGGTCCCGGGAAATTAAAACTTTCTTACCTGACCATGATACTTATAAAGGTGTAGAGCCAGATGGTATTTTTATCTGTTTTTGTAAGGAAATTTGATTTTTTAGCTCCTAAGTTGTCTGATATTTTCATGAGTTCGCAACAACGGGTTCTTTCTGTTTATTCATTAGATAAATCTGCTTACAGTTCTATCTCTGACGATTACCTCCCAATATCCGTAACTCTGATCTTATTGTAATGTTTATGAAATGCATGTTGTTAAACTTCTGAATGGATATGTTGAAAGTAATTATCTGTTCCTCAGTCTGCTGTTCAACTTACGCACGAGTCTTGTAGCCTGTGACGCTCTTCTTACAATGTCCAATGTCCTACAGAAATGCCATCATTATGACATGAAGTCCGTATGATTAATCCTGTCTTTAAAGCTGCCTTTGATCGTGTTAATCATGAAACTCTTGTTTTCAAACCCAGACAGATGGTAGTTGGTGGATTATATCTTATTATCATTGAACTTCTACCAATAGGCTACAGAGAGTAATTGTTAATGGACGCCATAGTGAATAAAGGAATTTGATATATGGGGTTCCTCTTCATAGTGTTCTTAACCATTTACTTTTCGTATTAGAGTATGGTGTGTAGTTTAGCCTTGAAAGAGAGATTGTTGGCTACCTGGTTGATGAATCCCTTATGAATAGTGCATGATTCAGATCATGGAGGATGTAGTTAAACCCTAAGAAAACTCAAACTATGATTATGAACAAGTTAAGGGCATCAGATCTTCCCCCACCGAGATCTTTTCAATAGCAATGTTTCTTTAATTATATGCAAAAAGCTCATTTAAAATTCTAAGAGTTACCTTTGAGAAACATATATAATCTTATCCTTTTTTTCAATTACACGAGCATTTGTATATGGAGAAAGTCTTTAAAGACCTTTGGATATAAGTCTATCCTGAAAACTGAAGTATTGTTTTAACTAACTTATTCTCTTATATTTCACATATTGTTCTTCTGTGTCGTCTTCCGCAACTGAGTATCACTTTAATTTCATAGATAAAATCTTATAATCTATTAAATTTCCTCGTCTATGATTCGGATATTAAATTAATCACTGGCACCATCGATCAATTAGCTCTTCATACATGCTATACAAACTTTTTCGTAATTTTGACCCTTCTTTACAGTTAGATCTTCCAAGATATATTCATTACATGGAATCAATTCTAACGATTTTACCTTTTTTTACATAATGCTTAGTACACAGTATACAACATAATATATTATAAAATTCCTTTAAGCTTTGACCAAATCATGTAGTTGAATCATAGGCCCGACTAAGTTTAAAACTGTAGCTTTTTCGTGTTAAACAGACATAAATCTCGATTCGCAGTTTATATCTTCCTTATCTGTATATTTTTGTTTTTATTCTAATGTATTCCTTTCATTTTTTATCAGTTTATTTATCACTTCTCCATATCTTTTCCGTGCTTGTCTGCTTTCCATGTTAGGATAATTAAGCTTGTAGCCTTTTCTTATCCAATTATGGTTATAGTTTGTCTCGTGGTAGCAATAAGAGTAAAAACCTTTAGAAGTATTATTCTTCTATTCATAACTTCTAATGATCATTTTATCAATTCTTTATTATTAATTCCTTAGAATTTGTCCATGAAAGCAGCAAAACCCTTAAGAGTGTTAAGGGTATTTGTACCAAGTCATTTACTATAGTTACCTCTGATATTCGGGGTCATTGTCGTTTTCTTCTAACAATAGCTGTTCGTTTTCTTTTACAAAGCCTCTTTTAATGGATAACTACTGTATATTTTGTGTTTACCTCCTCCTCCCCTCCCCCTCCCCCTCCTCCTCCTCCTCCTCCTCCTACTACTACTACTACTACTACTACTACTACTACTACTAGCTGTATAACTATTATTATTATTATTATTATTATTATTATTATTATTATTATTATTATTATTATTATTATTATACAGTGAGTCAATATTATATATTATTAACTATGTTGATGGGAATTAGTTTAATTACGAACAGTTTCAGTGATTTTGTCCTCCCTCCCCGAGAAATACTCTCTCTCTCTCTCTCTCTCTCTCTCTCTCTCTCTCTCTCTCTCTCTCTCTCTCTCTCTCTCTCTCTCTCTCTCTCTCTCTCTTTAACAGCTAATAGCTATGCGTTTATCCTCACCGATCAAACCCATGGCTGGCACAGTTTTCATATTCCTTTAATATAAATTTGAAACTAAGTCTAAAAAACGTTTTCTAGGTAGGCTACTTTAGTTATCCAATATTTTATTATTATTGTAGAATAGGAAATGTAACCTCTTGTTGCAGTTTTGTTTGTATTCGGGCCACTGTTATCTTGTCTGCAAGCTAATTAAATTGAATATAAACCACACTTGCCTCGCAAGATTAGGAAATATTAGAGTAAATAAAAAGTAGCCTACATGAAAAAATATCAATAATATATTACTTTATTTACTTACTGTAATTTAAGGGCTGCTTTTCTGGTCCTATACAGCAGGAAAATCCTACTCTCTACAGGACCTCCACAGTCATTTTATCGTGTTCGTTCCAAGGCACTCAACATTTCACACAGCAAATTGATCGTTTATTGTCAAATCCACACTATCGAAGCACTTAGAGCACAAGTAAGTCTTCAGTTTCCACTTGAAAGCCTTAATATCTTCAGTCATATTCAAAGGCTCTGGAGCCTACATAGACATATCTAGGTTCGAATACTAATAATAAAAATGTGGAACGTCTTTAACATAGTTTTACTCGTGAAAGGATGGTATAGGTTTCAGGATGTTTTGGTCAAGTGTATAGAATTAACAATGATATCACTAGAAAAAAAATGTATATTACAAGTAGACCTACTTAGAAAATAAATGAAATGATGACTTCGGAAGGCCCAGATAGTTAACAAGAAGAAGCGATTGGGAAGTAAGACCCTAATTATAAGTGAATAGTTCAGTGCATGATAGCAAGGGAACAATAATGTAGGCCTACGAGCTTCGACCATTGTATGAAGTTTCTAAGGTTGAAATGCTCAGCAAAGGGGTTTATCCAAGACTAAGCACAGAAATTTGTTAATGTGCTGTGACCCTTTTGCTGTTTATATATATATATATATATATATATATATATATATATATATATATATATATATATATATATATATATATATATATATATGTACAACAACAACAAATGCAGCCGTTTCTAGTCCACAACAGGACAAAGGACTCAGACATGTCCTTATCCATGTCTGGGGTTTGGCCATTTCATCATCACATCGGCCATTGCTGATTAGTGATGGTGGGGAATTTAGTCTGATCGCTCACAGCAAACCAACCTGGTATGAGTGACCCTGACTAGTACAGCTTTGCTGGTCATGGCAATACACAAACAATTTCTATCACGTTAAAGTATCACCACCCACATGTGTGTGTGCGTGCACTACATTTTTTGTTCATAAAATTCTACGTTAAACAAAAGTTTACGCTCTTTAATACACAAACAAATAAAGTAAATTATTTAAAAAACTTTTAAAGGAAATGCCCAATATTATAACTCGCTCTGCAAAACCATTCTAGATCAATGCAAAGTTGAATAATGATACAACATCAAAACTAATCATATGAAAATAAATTTCAAATTCGATCAGCTCAATTTCTTTACACAAATCATATTTGTTTAAAATGCTACCAACAAAAGGTGTGTGTGTGTGTGTGTGTGTGTGTGTGTGTGTGTGTGTGTGGACGGGTACATTTTTGTGTATATCACCCATAACATACGATTTCAATTTGATCAGCAAATTATGCAATTATCTATTTAAACCCTATAAAATATCCAGCCCTTTATATCTGTCAAACTCTGTGTTAATCATTGTCAGTTTCTAGTCAAAAGATAATTGCTTTAAAAGCTATGAAATAAATAACAAGCCAGTTGATCGTTACAAGCGATGTGTCAGATTTATTTCCGTCAGAGAATCATACATTTATACGCATGAGAAATTAGTTTATCATTTTCAATTCATCCAGGTGGTAGGTTAGCCAGGGCACCAGCCACCCGTTGAGATACTACACTAGAGAGTTATGGGGTCCTTTGATTGGCCAGACAGTACTACATTGGATCCTTCTCTCTGGTACCGGTTATTTCCCTTTGCCTACACATACACCGAATAGTCTGGCCTATTCTTTACAGATTCTCCTCTGTCCTCATACACCTGACAACAATGAGATTACCAAACAATTCTACACCCAAGGGGTTAACTACTGCACTGCAATTGTTACTTTCCTATTGGTAAGGTAGAAGACACTCTTTAGCTAAGGTAAGCAGCTCTTCTAGGAGAAGGACACTCCAAAATCAAACCATTGTTCTCTAGTCCTGGGTAGTGCCATAGCCTCTCTACCATGGTCTTCCACTATCTTGGTTTAGCGTTCTCTTGCTTGAGTGTACACTCGGGCACACTATTCTATCTAATTTCTCTTTTTCTTGTTTTGTTAAAGTTTTTATATTCTTTATATGAAATATTTATTTTAATGTTGTTAATGTTTTTAAAATATTTTGTTTTTCCTTGTTGCCTTTCCTCACTAGGCTATTTTCCCTGTTGGGGCCCCCTGTGCTTATAGCATCTTGCTTTTCCGACTAGGGCTGTAGCTTAGCAAGTAATAATAATAATAATAATAATAATAATAATAATAATAATAATAATAATAGAAAAATTGGCGTAGTCCGTGGATATGTAAATACTGGGTATCCGCTTAAAGTGATTTAAACACTATATACAAATTTCAGCTGTTGTAAATATATATACATATATCATCATCATCAGCCGTTGCTAGTCCACTGCAGGACAAAGTCCTCAGATATGTTCATCCACTCGCTTCTGTTTATGATCTTTTTATGCCAGTTTTTACCCGCAATTTTTCTTAGCTGGTCAATCCATCGTCTTCTCTTCCTTCCCTCGCTTCATTTACAATCTCTCAGGACCTATTTTGTTATTACAAATGCTCATCTATTATCTGTCATTCTCATTATGTGTCATGCCC
>NC_090747.1:114060104-114165104 GCF_036898095.1 Palaemon carinicauda | reverse complement strand
ATAAATCACCCGGTATGAAAAAAGTATCCAATATTAAATGAATGACTTCGAGTTATGTTGAAAGGTAGGATTTATTTAATGATTTGAACATTTTCATATGATATTCATATATTCTAAGATTATATAGGAACATTTTTCCATCTCAGTGATTCCATATATTTTATAAATGACACAGCGATCTTTAAAAGATGAAAGACATTTCATAAGAAACGCATCCATTTGTTTATTGTTTCTTCCATCTATAGCTCAGTCTCGTCATCTATACTGTTGTTGACAAATGTCAGATGACCCCCTCCAATGTTCGTTTGTTATTTAGGTAAGTTATTACTCGCTCTCACTATAGTGTATAGCTAAAATATCATCATGTCATTATCCAGTGAGGTTGTATTCACCATTGACATATATTGCATGAAAAGTATTTGATTAATCTTGCGCGAAAGAAAAACAAGAAACGACTCCCTCCCTGTCTTCGAGTGTCTTTACGGTAGGCCTACTCAAGCAAGACTAATGACAACAATCATTGTTGACGTAAGCATGATAGACAGACAGATGGGATAGAAGTGGTGATCTTTTTTTTTTCTTTTTAAAGGAGATTTTAAAGTAGTTTATCATATTAACTGTTTCTTCGTCTGCTTGATCGATCTGGTATTTGCATGTAAGTATCATTTGGTCAAAGTTTGGGGATTGTTTTATTTATTTATTTGTTTTAACCGGTACTTTATTTTGCAATTGCTTTATCCGGTACTTTACTTTTTATCCTGGTTATCAGCACACAGTAGGACTCGCATAATACGTTTGTTATATACACTTTGAGAATATATAGTTGAAGAATCATACGTTATTGTATATTTATGTATCAAATTTATTCTACCATAACACTGAAATTAAGGAAGACTTAGATTTCATTTTAAAAGAATGTATTATCTCATTTCTCTTTGTATGTAGTGTAATTTCGTTGGGATGTATTTCTGAGAGCTATAGAAATAACTTCAATCTAGGCAAGGTTAGGATACCTAGGATTAGTTCATTCTGTACAAAGGCTTGGTAATGTATCATTAATGTCCAGATGACATATAGCCACCGAAGGTCCGGGTAAGAATTTTATGCATGAGAAAGAATGTTGGGTAGTGTAAGTGGTAAAATTAATCTTGTAGGCTACTTCAAAATCTGATTTTATCAATCGGATAAAATCATTGTTGTTTCATATTTAATCTTTTGAAATCCATACTTGTTGGAAATGTTTGGTTAACTCTTATGTCTGTTGGTATATATTTACTATAGCGCAATTTCCTAATAAAGAAAATAAGAAGTGGGAGCCTGTGTATGATAGTGGCCAGTTTCTCCAGCATGCATAAAATATGGACACCAACTAACCTAAACTCCCCCCCTCACCTGTGCTACAAGCCGTGTCCTTACCTACTTACCTAATGGGAGTGGGCGGTGCTAACGTCCTCCTGTGACCCCCTTTGCACTCGTATTCTTTGTCAGCTATCATCATACATACAGGTGGCCGCTAGCATACATACACCCCATGAGGTGTTTTTGGTGTATTTATTGGTACTTTGATCTCTTCTAATACATAAAAGTCGAGTACATCCTTATTAGTCAAATTATAGAAGTTTCAAAATCCCAGAAGTTATGACTGAAAAACCAAATTTTAAAAGGGAAACATAATCAAGAGCACCACCTGACCTAAAGTCCCCCCCCCCCTCCCCACCTAACCTAGGGGCCGTATTCATACTTACTTTCATATTGGGGTTGCGAGTTATGCCCTTAAGGCCCACTCTTAGACTACCGCATCTTTATTTTTACCCTTAGACTTAGTCTTAACACAGTTTCGCAAGTTGCTTGACTCCAGAAACTGTTTTTTTTTTTCAGATATATCTTGGAGCCTTTGTATATCAGTGGTCAGTTCATCCAGCGTGCATAAAAAATGAACATCAACTAATCTAAGCTTTTCCCCTAACCTTGCCTACAAGCCGTGGCCTTACTTACTTACCTAACGGTAGGGTTTAACGCCCCCTATAACCCCCCTTACACTGCCGTATACTAAGGCAGCTGTCATCATAAATACAGGTGGCCGCTATCATACATACACCCCTGTATATCTTAGTTTAACTCATCCATAAAACTTGAAAAACATATAAGTCTGCAAAATTGTTCAAAATACCTGTAAACACACCAGTAACACTTCTTATTTTCTCCAAGAGGGAGATTGCCAATTGTTTTGTACGCTGTTAATGCGGACATCTTTCTTAGATATAAATCTAAGAAGAACTTTCACAGGAGTGATGTAGTTGGGAGAGGAGCTTGTATTAAAGGGGGTGTAGCGTGTATAGAACCTGTGGAGGTATGAGATTGGCTAAGAGAACGTCACGTGACAGAAAAAGCTACGATTGGAAATTACAGTTTTCAATATTAAACTTACCCGATAATCATGTAGCTGTCAACTCCGTTGCCCGACAGAATTCTATGGAGGGATACGCCAGCTATCACAATACTAGAAGGGGGTGTATTTACCAGCGCCACCTGTGGCCAGGTACTCAAGTACTTCTTGTTGACACCTCCTCAATTATTCCTCTGTCGTGCTTCCGGCAAGACGTTCTGGGATACGCTTATGTTCTTGGAGTATTTTCACGACTTTGGTGAAGTATTTCTCTTTGATTTCGGCTGTCGCTTTACTGGAAACTTCTATATTAGCTTAGTTAGCTTTTGGAATTAATTTGATTAATTATGGTGACGAGAGAGTATGAACTCTCGTTCACCTTTCAATGGCCGACCCTTCCCTTAGACGGAAGTGTTGGTGTCTAAGAGAGTATAGACTCTCTTTCTTAATTTTGCTTAACAAAAGTTATAGATTTATTTTATATCTCTCCGCCTCTTATAGGCCTCTTCGATTAACTTCCTTTTATTATAAACTCATTAAAATTAATTTTTATATTTGTTTATATTCGACCTTCCTAATAGTAGGCGGTCTTTTTTTCCGAAGTTAATAAACTTTGAGCCCGTCATTTCGGTTTTACCTGTTAACATATTATGCTATTTCCGCCACAGAGTTTGAAAGAATTTCTTTGATAGTCTCGTACTTTTTTCAAAGTTGAACTAACGTTTTGTTTTGTCTCTGCAGTTGTTGACGTTCAGAACGTTCAACTTGCACTCTATCGTTACGATAGAGAAAGAATGTTCACGGTTTCACGTTGCAGTAAGAGTAACCGTGTCTAGCGTTTTGTTCATTCTTTCTTAACTTAATGGTTTTGATCCTAATAAAGGAACTTTTCAGTTTTTTCCTTTAACAATAATATGTTTTAACGATATATATGATTGGGCTCTTCTCTCAGGTTCTAAGTCAAGAGAGAGAGAGAGAGAGAGAGATAGAGACGGAGGGAGAAAGAGGATAAACGTTTCATTCAAGCCTGCCAGGCGTACGAGTAACGTCGTTATCGTTTTTGCTCTTCTCCCTAGTCTCTTTAGGGGAAGAAACTAAACGTTTCTAGAGTGATCTAGTGTTTAGTCTCTTTCCAGCCACTGAATTATCTTTCATTAGATTTTTCTGTTACATTGTAATTCTGTTTTCGCAATTACTAACTTTGAGAAAGGATAGAATTGCGTATTTCAGGTACAAACCACTTAAAGTTTCGAGTTCAGTGAAATAAGTGCAAACAGAAATCAAAGTGATAAGTGATTAGTGCGTGAGGGTACTTTTGTGCGCGCCAGTCGTCCTCCCAGTCCGGGACCTCTTGCAAGCTCCCAAGCCCAGGGGAGAAGCAATGTCGAAGGGCATAAGGGTTCAGCAGGCCTTGATCGGCGCACAGAAGTATCCTCGGTGGTTGTGGGCGTGTCTTACCGAGACCGTCACTCCCACCCGCAGACGATTGAGCCCTTATTTTGCTCGTCTGCAGAAGAGATTAGGGGAGAAAATAAAGGCAGAGTAACGCTGGTCTCAGGTCTCAAGACTTCTTAAACGTTAAGTCCAGACCTATGCCAGACGTACGAAGTTAAAGTTCACAACCCGAATGCAGTCATTGGGTTAGCTCTGACTCTCCTCAGTCATCAGTTGTTTACACTCCGCCTAAGAGGAGTAAGGTTCTGCCGCAACAGATCTCTGCTGTTAAGGCTTTACCTCAGCAGACCTTAGTGTCTGCCGACCCCAAGTTGACTCTACTGCAGTCCATACAGTCACAACTTTCGGTCTTGATGCGTGAGTGTCGGGCTGAGAGTGTTGCGCCTCCGCCTCCGCCTACACTCCCCCCCGCCTATGATCGCTCCGCCTGATCGCAGTACCACCTGCCAGGCGTACGATGTTGTGAACTCTACTACAGTCCATGCAAGCACAGCTTTCGGACTTGATGCGTGAGTGTCGGGCTGAGAGTGTTGCTCCTCCGCCTCCGCCTACACTCCCTCCACCTACACTCGCTCCGCCTGATCGCAGTACCATCTGCCAGGCGTACGATGTTGTGGACTCTACTACAGTCCATGCAAGCACAGCTTTCGGACTTGATGCGTGAGTGTCGGGCTGAGAGTGTTGCTCCTCCGCCTCCGCCTACACTCCCTCCACCTACACTCGCTCCGCCTGATCGCAGTACCACCTGCCAGGCGTACGATGTTGTGGACTCTACTACAGTCCATGCAAGCACAGCTTTCGGACTTAATGCGTGAGTGTCGGGCTGAGAGTGTTACTCCTCCGCCTCCGCCTACACTCCCTCCGCCTACGCTCGCTCCGCCTGATCGCAGTACCACCTGCCAGGCGTACGATGTTGAGCCACGTGCTGAGTTTGCTGTTCCCTGTGGTGTTCAGCCTCCGCCTTCCTTAAGGCAACCTTTACAATGGGATCAGGAGGATTATACCTCTCTTCCTCCGCCTCCACTTGCTGCTCCACCAGTGATGCAACACTCGGTTGAGGTACAACAACCTCTCCCGTCCATGAGTCAGTCTCCTCAGCTCTCGCTGCAGCGAGCTCAACCCTCCACAAGGCAAGCACCACAACACCTTAGCCTTGCGCCTCAGGAGCCTCAGCTTGCGAGACATTTACCTTGTTCTGCGCAGCCTCTTCCTCATCGCGCTCCGCTCACACCACAGGAACTGGAACTTGCTACTCCGCTTCCGCCAACCGCTCAGCAAGCGCAACCCTTGGGTTCAACCACTCATGCTAGGAGTCAGCCTCCTCCACCCATGCGCCTTCCTTCTGCTTGTCTTTTATTCAGCCTTTGCAGACTGAGCCTCAGGTGTTCCCTCAACGGAGTCTTGAAGAGGAAACCACAACTATTGTTGTTCCAGCTCGTTCTGACTCTGCTGTTCAGCATACCTTACCTCCATTTTCATACCATGGTTTAAACCCCATGCAAGCATGCATAAAGCACTCTAGCACTGGTCATGGAATTTCTGAGAAATGTTAAACGCCATGCACACGCTCTGCTTTCCTTACAGCAGGCTCTGCTTACAGCAGGCTCTGCTTACTACATGCTCAGCATACAGCATGCTCTGCATTCAGCATGCTCTGCATACAACATGCTCTGCATACAGCATGCTCTGCATTCAGCATGCTCTGCATACAACATGCTCTACATACAGCATGCTCTGCATACAGCATACTCTGCATACATCATGCTCTGCATACCTTACCGCATGCTTCTCAACACATCTTGGGTTGTTGCCAACTCACTAGACTGTCAAGCAGTTTCATAACGTTGCCTTCTAGTCTGCTGCTTTTGCACCAGTGAACCCTCACTCAGAGAACTTAGCTTTTCTAGGATAAGGTCCCTGTAGATGAGAAAGTTCTTTTCTCCCTCCTTCTGATATTCCCTTGAGGACTCTGTCATTTGGAGGGAGCCTTTAGCTGCATAACCTCTTATGGACTTTTATTTAAGCATAACATGCTTACAGGGAAGGTAATGGTTCCACTTCAGTCGCTTTCCCGTCTGTTAACACACCTGCTCCCATAGACCTTGAGCTGTGTTGCATGACATGCAGTCCAAGCTTAGTCCTTGTTAGAGGATTTTTTGTTTACGGAGTCAATGTGTCACGGGGAAGACGTTCAACAACCAACAGAAGTGACTTGTTGTGACGCAGTGCGGCAACCTCAGCAACCCGTTAAGGAGTTGTCTGTACGACCCAGACAGTCTAGACAGATTCGGGTTGTCACTGTACTTCCTCGCTTGCCCATGATTGACAGTTTACAGACTGTGCAGCAGTATCATGATCTTGTGTCCGGCTCCGTCAGACGACTGGCTTTTAAGAGCTCCCACAAGTCGTCGCTGTCTGGAGATTTTCAAATGGACTATGGATCTGACCAAGGAACTGGGCCTCCTGGTCAATTTTGAGGAGTCTCAGCTCGTTCCATCCCAGACCATTGTCTCCTTGGGTATGGATCTTCAGAGTCGAGCTTTTCGGACTTGTCCGTCGGCCCCAAGGATCTTCCAAGCCCTAGAATGCATCCAGAGCATGCTGAGAAGGAACCGATGCTTAGTCAGGCAGTGGATGAGTCTAACAGGGACACTTTCATCGCTGGCCCTGTTCATCGAGTTAGGGAGACTCCACCTCCGCCCCCTTCAGTATCATCTAGCTGCTCACTGGATAAAGGACATGACGCTAGAGACGGTCTCAGTTCCTGTTTCCGAAGAGATGAGGTCTACTCTAACGTGGTGGAAGAACAGCATTCTTCTCAAGGAAGGTCTACCATTGGCTGTTCAGACCCCCGACCACCGTCTCTTCTCGGACGCATCGGACACGGGCTGGGGTGCGACACTGGACGGACAGGAATGCTCGGGAACATGGAATCAGGAGCAAAGGACACTTCACATCTATTGCAAGGAGTTGTTGGCAGTTCATCTGGCCTTGATAAACTTCAAGTCCCTCCAGCTAAACAAGGTGGTGGAGGTGAACTCCGACAACACCACAGCCTTGGCTTACATCTCCAAGCAGGGAGGGACTCATTCGAGGAAGTTGTTCGAGATCGCAAGGGACCTCCTCATTTGGTCAAAAGATCGAAAGCTCACGCTGGTAACGAGTATCATTCAGGGCGATATGAATGTCATGGCAGATCGCCTCAGCCGGAAGGGTCAGGTCTTCCCCACAGAGTGGACCCTTCACAAGAATGTTTGCAGTAGACTTTGGGCCCTGTGGGGTCAGCCAACCATAGATCTATTCGCTACCTCGATGACCAAGAGGCTCCTCTTGTATTGTTCTCCGATTCCAGACCCAGCAGCAGTTCGCGTGGATGCCTTTCTGCTGGATTGGTCCCATCTCGACCTGTATGCATTCCCGCCGTTCAAGATTGTCAACAGGGTACTTCAGAAGTTCGCCTCTCACAAAGGGACACGGCTGACGTTGGTTGCTCCCCTCTGGCCCGCGAGAGAATGGTTCACCGAGGTACTGCAATGGCTGGTCGACGTTCCCAGGACTCTTCCTCTAAGAGTGGACCTTCTGCGTCAACCTCACGTAAAGAAGGTACACCCAAACCTCCACGCTCTTCGTCTGACTGCCTTCAGACTATCGAAAGACTCTCAAGAGCTAGAGGCTTTTCGAAGGAGGCAGCCAGAGCGATTGCCAGAGCAAGGACGACATCCACTCTCAGAGTCTATCAGTCTAAATGGGAAGTCTTCCGAAGCTGGTGCAAGGCCAATGCAGTTTCCTCAACCAGTACCACTGTAACCCAGATTGCTGACTTCCTGTTACATCTAAGGAACGTAAGATCCCTATCAGCTCCTACGATCAAGGGTTACAGAAGTATGTTGGCAGCGGTTTTCCGCCACAGAGGCTTGGATCTTTCCTCCAACAAAGATCTACAGGACCTCCTTAGGTCTTTTGAGACCTCAAAGGAACGTCGGTTGTCCACTCCAGGCTGGAATCTAGACGTGGTCCTAAGGTTCCTAATGTCATCAGGATTTGAACCGCTCCAATCAGCCTCTTTTAAGGACCTCACATTAAAAACTCTTTTCCTCGTGTGCTTAGCAACAGGTAAAAGAGTAAGTGAGATCCACGCCTTCAGCAGGAACATAGGTTTCACATCTGAAACGGCTACATGTTCCTTGCAGCTCGGTTTTTTGGCTAAAAACGAGCTTCCTTCCCGTCCTTGGCCTAAGTCGTTCGAGATCCCAAGCCTGTCCAACATGGTGGGGAACGAACTGGAGAGAGTACTTTGCCCAGTTAGAGCTCTTAAGTACTATCTAAGAAGGTCAAAACCATTACGAGGACAATCAGAAGCCTTATGGTGTGCTATCAAGAAGCCTTCTCTACCAATGTCTAAGAACGCAGTTTCTTACTACATCAGGCTTCTGATTAGAGAAGCAAATTCTCATCTGAAGGAAGAAGACCTTGCTTTGCTGAAGGTAAGGACACATGAAGTGAGAGCTGTGGCTACTTCAGTGGCCTTCAAACAGAACCGTTCTCTGCAGAGTGTTATGGATGCAACCTATTGGAGAAGCAAGTCAGTGTTCGCATCATTCTATCTCAAAGATGTCCAGTCTCTTTACGAGTACTGCTACACCCTGGGACCATTCGTAGCAACGAATGCAGTAGTAGGCGAGGGCTCAGCCACTACATTCCCATAATCCCATAACTTTTTAACCTTTCTCTTGAATACTTTTTATGGGTTGTACGGTCGGCTAAGAAGCCTTCCACATCCTTGTTGATTTGGCGGGTGGTCAATTCTTTCTTGAGAAGCGCCGAGGTTAAAGGTTGTGATGAGGTCCTTTAGTATGGGTTGCAGCCCTGTATACTTTAGCACCTTTGAGTTGATTCAGCCTCCCAAGAGGAACGCTGCGCTCAGTAAGGAAGACGATCTTATTAAAGGCAGAGTAACGGTTCAAGTCGACTTCCTTACCAGGTACTTATTATTTCATTGTTATTGTGGATAACTGATTATATGAAATACGGGATACTTAGCTATCCTTTAGTCTTGTACACTGGTTTTTCACCCACCCCCCTGGGTGTGAATCAGCTACATGATTATCGGGTAAGTTTAATATTGAAAAATGTTATTTTTATTAATAAAATAAATTTTTGAATATACTTACCCGATAATCATGATTTAATCGACCCTCCCTTCCTCCCCATAGAGAACCAGTGGACCGAGGAATAATTGAGGAGGTGTCAACAAGAAGTACTTGAGTACCTGGCCACAGGTGGCGCTGGTAAATACACCCCCTTCTAGTATTGTGATAGCTGGCGTATCCCTCCATAGAATTCTGTCGGGCAACGGAGTTGACAGCTACATGATTATCGGGTAAGTATATTCAAAAATTTATTTTATTAATAAAAATAACATGTTGGTACCAGAACTAATAGTACAGAAATTTGGCAATCAAAGTTTGCCCAGGAGAACCACCTGTTAGAAATTATAAGGACTGTTGTTCTATCATGGCAACCAAAACAAAACCAGAAAAAAAGGGATTTTTAGGAAAGTAGTTATCGTAGTTATTCTTAACGGCCAAACTAAGTAATGGGGTTCAAACTATTGTTGTAATAGGGTTATATTCAGTTATGTTGGTAAAGATCGGTTTACGAGTATTGTGTTACAGTAAACTAAAATTTGTTTCAATAATAATGGACCATGATTGGAAGCTTGATTAGGCCTGATAATGTAGTATTCCTTAGGGTAGGGTCAGGTTAGGTTTGGTGAAGGCAGGGATAGCCCCGGGGCCGATGTTGGGTACACTTTTACATTAAAATTATATTTTACTTGACATCAATGTTCAAATTTACAAGAAAGTTAGATGCCTTAAACTATATTTAAGCCTAGGCTATCACTAACATCAAAGATGCATGTGCTGGCCTGCCATTGCTTTGATTGTGAGGCTAATACATGCATACTTTTCCTTTCAAATTTTCATCAATTTGTACCAGTCTTAAATCCTTTTATTCCAGTTTCCATGTTAAATAATATTACCGACCCTTTATCAAATTATGAGGAACCACTGTAAGAAACTGGTTTCTGGGTTAATTTGGAGATAAATATGGTATTTACTGTTAATAATTTCCCTTGAAACTCTTATTGATCAGTTGAGTTATGATGCCAAGTTTGATATTGATGTCAGTGTGCTCAAATTCTAATTAGATATCCTGACTTATTATATTTGGAAGAGGAGTGGCATTGAAAGTGGCAGTTAATTTAAGCTTCTTAGGAGGTATTAGATTTTAATGGTTGTTTAGTTGTTTTTTTTAATTTCAAGGGATTTTGAAGAATTTAACATTCATCTTGTTTGGAAATATTTTGCTAACTTATTATCCACCCCCTTTTTTTATAATAAGTAGGGGTCAGAGTGGGGAGGCAAACTAAGTCTGCCAGTGTTTTAAAGCCTTAGTTTTAAGTCAGGATGTGGTAAAAGGTAGGGGCGGCTTATTCCCTAAGGGATAACTGATGAATAGGTCAACAAGTAGAAATGTAACCAAAGATTTTTCTGATTCATAGTCACTTAAGTCATTTTAGGTTTATTTGTCCAAGCCCTCTTCCCCTACAAGGATTCTAGATTAGCATAGAATGCATTCCTATATTCTGAACTATATGACACTCTTAAATTAGGTTAGGTATCTCTTCCCCTTCCAGTAATGTGGGACGTGGTGTATTAGGGTAGGCTCCGTAGGTGGGGTTGTACCCTCGGTGCATCTCAGTCTGTACACTGTAGGGTATTACTGGGGGTTAGGGTGTCTTCGCTGGTTCCCTTTAGTTCCCAGAAACAACCAGATAACCACATTTTAGCCTTCCTTTTTGTATAAACCTCTTCAATTTTACTAAATGGTGCAACAGCATGCTATTACCCCAGTTGCACAACATCAGTGAATTGTTTCTTTGGCCCCTTCCTTGGGCCAATTGGCCCACATTTATAAATCTACATTATGGTAGGTTATGTTGAGTTAATTGGCACATATTTTACCAAGTTCAGAAATCTATCCAATGCTATACGAATAGAAATAAAAGCTTAGTAAAACTTTATGAAGATGTAATTTCATAGCAAACTAGGGTAAATTTTATTCCAAAAGTTTTATGCTGCATTTGGTTAGAACTTAATACCTTTGTACATGATTATTCCTTCAGGTGTGCCATAATTTCTGGTTGAGAATAGGTTTACAATTTCAGAGTCATTGATACAATAAGGGGGGGGGGGGTAGCCACTTTTAAAATTTTATTTGTTTTATTACCTTATGTTTATTATGTTATGAATCTTTTGATGTCAATAAGCTAAATGATAATCAATTATTCCCAAGATAACTCTAGCTGTGAAAAGAATTAATTCATTATTTAGGTATGAATATTCTGGACAGTACTGAAATTATTTTTTAATTCAAGGCTTTTTTTGTTGGAATTATATTCTTTGTCTATTGATATCCTAAATTTGGTCTGTCCAGGAAAGAAATATGGAAGAGTGTTCCAGCTTGAGGTCAAGTGATTCTGCTGGGACTAGTGAGGAGTATGAGATCATCGACTCGCAGTTGACTCAAGAATCGGAACCCCAGTTGAACATTGCCAATAACGGCAACATGGACGATCTTCAGCAAGAGTTAACCGAGGTGTGTATTCACATTTAGCGTAAGTTGCAAAGAAAGAGAAAAGTAACGAGTGTATTATTTTCAAAAGTCGCGTTGTATTTTTCATAGCAAAAACTTTTTGACAAGGATATTTTAGCATTTAGATATGATTACAAATTGTTATGCTGTCTTATAGTGGTGTTTGAAGTAATCCTACTTGTAGATATTTTGTCTATCATTGAACTATAAAAGGAATTATTTTTGTACTATCAGGCCTTCTAGTAAGAAAATTTTTATCAGATGTATTGAAGGTATTTGTTAATAAGCAGTCAAGCCATTTTTATGTCATATAGATATATTTTAATTTTATTGGTCTGCCTGTGTTATGAGTATATTTACACTAATACATTACATACACACATTGGCTAAGATAGTGATTTTGTTATAATTTTTCTTGTTTTTTTTTTATTATATGTTTAAGTAATGCGTTTTTTCAATATATTTTCATCAGGTCATGAAGGAGAAAAGTTCAGAGAACTCCTCTCCAAATGGAGTTGAAAATAAAAATCCTCCTACACAGAAAGATGAAAAAGCTTCGAACCAACCGGTGACAGTTGAAAAAACCAATATGGTAATCTCAGCCGATGAAAAGCCAGTGAAGGAAACGGAGCCAGTTAATTATCCCCGTATGTCTGCTACCGACGACTGTACTTGTAAGTCGCTGACACTTTTTTCTTGTTTTGATATTTATTCAATACAGAATATATTGGTCTTGTGTATTAGGTTAAGCATGCTAAATGAATGGGATTTGTCCTTAACATGAACTCGTACTTCTTGATTTATTGATGTATGTTTTGATTTTATATGCATTGTTATTGTCTTACAAGTATAAGGGTAATGTGCCGATTTTATATTCATACTTTTTTATAGTGGTTATTTTTAACCCTTTAACCCCCAAAGGACATACTGGTACATTTCACAAAACTCATCCCTCTACCCCCATGGACGTACCGGTATGTCCTTGCAAAATACTGCTTTATACATTCTTTTGCATATTTTTGATAAGTTTATGAGAAACTTCAGGCATTTTCCAAAATAATGAAACCAACCTGATCTCTCTATGACAAAAATTAAGGCTGTTAGAGCAATTTAAAAAAAATATACTGCTAAATGTGCTTGAAAAAAAAAAAAACACCTGGGGGTTAAGGGTTAGAAGTTCCAAATAGCTTGGGGGTAAAAGGGTTAATATGGTCATGTACTACTCTCAGCACAAATAAAATAAGGAGGCTGTTTTATCAAGATTTAGGTTTGTAAAGTCTTACACATTATTTCCAGTACAGTAATCGCTACTGTGTGTGCATTTCAAGCTCCATGGGTCATTATGAACAAGGGTAAAATGTAGATGCTTACTAGGCTAAGAGAGGTTGCATAAAAAACATGGCCTAACAGTTTATGCAAACATATACTGTACTGTACTAAATTAATACCAATACAAAGATCCCAAAGAATTATGAATTATTTACTATTTGAGTGTATATTGGAAACAAAAGCCTCAACTTTATTAAATTATATTGGGTAAAAACACTGCATCGCTTGAGAGAACTTTCACAGAATAGGCTTCTCTGATCCCCAACGATCAAGACAGGACATTTACTATAGAGTCATTGTTTATATTTGGTAAAAACCAGCTGATTCTCTCTTAAAATCTTTTAAAGAATGTGCACAGCCATTTGTTCAGAAGAAAATGTTATGAAAAGTGTCTTGCAGAAAAGGAATACTTTACATTGAATAGTAATTCATTTACAATAGTTTCATGAAAAAGTAGTATTACAAAAATCCGCATATGATACAAAACCTGTAATTTTCACAAGAATGGTTGAATTGATATAGAGTACTGTATTTTGATAACATGCATTTTTTCTTTCGTGAATACAAACCCTCGTCACTTGTTTTGGTTATACTCTACAGTATTACTGTTTTGCTACAACAAAAATAATGGAAACCCTATGGATCTGGTTACCCTATGTTCTCACTTGCTCTGGGTAGACATGCAGTAGTAGCAGCTCAATCCCCACTTTGCTCTTGGTCGCTGTGCTGAACGGACGTCTGCTCAACCACTGTCCATACTTTGGTTTTGTGCTTTCTCTTATCACTGCTTATAATCATGAGTGCCTCTTAACTATGTATGAGAACCTGGTTTTGCCTTGAAGGTCGTTCTTTATGTCCTGCATGAGGTGTTCCATTTCTTTTTGTGAGATTTGTAGGGATTGGTTGTCTTCCCAGTGGGAGAAATTAAGTAGCCGTTTTAAGAAGAAAGCTTAAAGCGATCATTCTCCCTCTGCTTCTCCCTCCAAAGAGGGCAAGAAGCAGAAATCTTCTCTGATGAGTCCTGAATTTTCCTTGTCTGACCCTTCGTTATTGGTATTTCTAGTGACGCTTATAACAAGGGATGGCGGTTATTTGATAAAGAAGAATTTGTAGATTTGTCTCCAATTATTCTTAGTGAGATGGAGAATAATAATGTGGTTATGTCCCTTTTGCATCAACAATTAACCAACAAGAACATGGTTTAGTATAGGAACCACTTAATTTTCTAGTTTGTAAATCCTAACAGATCACCATCCCTTCCAAGTGTGCTAAGCTCAGGGAGTAGCTTTCTATTTCAGATGTCGTAGAACAAGGAGATTTCTCATCCATGATGCAGATTTCTCCTGTTAATTTAGATCAATTACTATTTGATAGCACACCAACATGGTCCTCGTACCATTTGGTAAATGGTCAATAGGTATCTACTCCTCCTTTTAACATTTTAATGACCAGCTTTTCTGCTTCCTCTCATCTTCCCCTCCCTTGAGGTTCAAGCATTCATACTGTTACATGCTGGATCTAACATTATTGGTGTTAAGCTACACTTCTGATAACCATTGCTATTAGACTACTAGATCTGTATGAAGTAAGTCCCCCCCCCCATCCTCCCATAATGAGGGGGAGGATGGTGAAATGAATACCAACCTTCAGCCATCATAGACCAGGTATTTCACTCCAGAATGCATCGTCTTATTTGGGAAGACAGATTCCTTCATTACTCTGATATTAGGTGCATACTAAGTACTGGCCAGGCCCTATTAGCCTACTCATCCCCATGATGGGCAGATAGGAGGTTGCTGAATATTTCTCCCTTGCTCCTGTACAGGACCAGAGAGACTTATATATTCCAGGAAAGAGAAGGAACCAACCAGTTTGGTTCTAGGCAGACATCCTCCCACCAGTGAGTGAGTCTTCCTATTTTAAAAGTCTGAAGGTTTGCAAATGCATAGGAACAAATAATATGTGAAGTGAAGTCTTTGACAAGAGAGTAGGCGGGGTTACTCACCCGGGCTCACCACTTAGCATTGACTACTGTACACTACCTTGTTAATGAATTCATTGGCTGCTCTAGCCTTACTGAAGACATTCCTTATTTTAAAGAACTCGTGTTTGCAATAGCTAGAAAAAAAATTCAAAATTAGTTCCTCCATTCTGTGTACAGTACTGTACAAATCATTTTTTATCCTTTTGGAAAAACCTGTAAGAGTCCATCAATTAAATTTACTGAAGTATAACTTTTGATATGATTTTGTTATAACCTGTGCTATATTGCAGTTCAAACCATTGAAAATGAGGAGGATAGTGGTGACTACACCATATTCAATCGCGTCATGTACTTGGGTGCGGCTTCAATCAACGCTCCCCGAAGTGAGGCGGAAATCCAAAGGAACATGGCCATCCTTAATGCTCAAGCACAAGAACAAGCATTGGAAGTCTCTGTATCGGTGCCCTCAAACTCCGAGGGCTGCGTCATGTAAGTTTTATCCTACTAATTTTAGGTTTCTTTGCTAGGACTTTTGTATGTCAAGATGATTGAATTTTATGTTTAGTGTAGAAAGTCCTCAACTTACAAACTTGATTGCATGTTAAGACAATTGAATTTTATGTTTAGTGTAGAAAGTCCTCAACTTACAAACTTGATTGCATGTTAAGACAATTGAATTTTATGTTTAGTGCAGAAAGTCCTCAACTTACAAACTTGATTGCATGTTAAGACAATTGAATTTTATGTTTAGTGCAGAAAGTCCTCAACTTACAAACTTGATTGCGTGTTAAGACCATTGAATTTTATGTTAAGTTCAGAAAGTCCTCAACTTACAAACTTGATTGCGTGTTAAGACAATTGAATTTTATGTTTAGTGTAGAAAGTCCTCAACTTACAAACTTGATTGCATGTTAAGACCATTGAATTTTATGTTGAGTGCAGAAAGTCCTCAACTTACAAACTTGATAGGTTCCAAGAACATGTTTGTAAGTCGAATTTCGTTAAATTTGGTCTTAGGGTAGGCATCGCTCAACGCGCATGCTTACAGTTTCCAGCTGCAAAAGTCAATAAATTGTCCCTTTCCATATTATTAATGTCTTCTTACTTACAGCATTAAATTATATGATGTTTTATTACAGTACAGTATTTCATTATAAACATTGTATACAATACCTGAGATTTATGATTTAAGTTGGATTTGAGTTTGACTTCAAATGTTTAAAAGTTAAATGCTTATAAGTTGAGGACCTTCTATTGCAGTCTTCCTAGTAATTTACCTTCTATTGCAGTCTTCCTAGTAATTTACCTTCTATTGCAGTCTTCCTAGTAATTTACCTTCTATTGCAGTCTTCCTAGTAATTTACCTTCTATTGCAGTCTTCCTAGTAATTTACCTTCTATTGCAGTCTTCTTAGTAATTTAACTCTTTTGGAAAAATTCTTGCAGAAATATACAGCCTTGGAATTAATATTATGTTTTTTGGGGATTTACAGAATCTACGACGCCGCTACCGGCACAGAGATGACGCGTTTCAAAATTGACAGCATTCTTTTTTGCGCAAGAGGGAAAATTGACATGTCTGAAGCTAAATGTTTCGCTTTCACGTCTTCTCACGGGGAAACTCCTGAAAATGCAATATTTCAGTGTCACGTCTTTCGATGTCAAATTCCTGAGGCCGTGAGTATTGTATACGCTACCATTGAGTTTTTAGTGTTGTGCATAGAATACATAATATTCTTTTTAATCTTGATTGTACACCAACAGTTCATTTTCAAAACTGAATAGTTAGTAATGCACAGTATTTAATGCCAAATAATATAAATTTATAGTTTTATTCTAGCATATGTTTATTCTGTAATATGTTTATTGAAGTTCTATGCACTTTTTATAATTTCACTTGCTGAATCTTGTGCTTTCATGTTGACTAATATCTTTGATAAGTCATAGACTGTATGTATAATAAAAAATTTTCATCAAAATATTACCTCAGTTTAAATTGGAAAATATCCCTGATAGAAAAGGGAAACTCATTAGTATGTGAAGTATCAGTATTTAAATGTTTTGGAATTTTGTTTCAACATCACTCAAGAACTTAATGGAAATATATTGTCAAAATTTGGTCCGTGCAAATAATATATGAATCAAACAGAGTTACTCAATATGTGAAGTATCAGTATTTAAATATTTTAGAATTTTGATTCATCATCACTCAAGAACTTAATGGAAATGTATTGTCAAAATTTGGTCCGTGCAAATAATTTATGAATCAAACAGAGTTAGACATATTGTTATTAAATTTTCGTGGTAATTAGCAAAAAGGTAATTGAATTTAATTAACCTGGGTATGTAATTATTTTATGCATCACAGGTTTGGTGAAGAAAAATTTTCTTTCCCATAATTTGAATTGCTATTTTATTTGCTTAAGGTATCTAATCTCTGAGATAGAGCTCTTAATATGTAAAAACTATAGGATTTTATCTGGAAAGCATACTGTATTGACTGTGGATATTGGTGTACAATATCAAAGTACCATATCTCCTTACAGGTTGCTCGGGTGCTGATAACCTTCGCAGCTACTTTTCGGCGTGTGCCAAAGAGCAAACAAATTAAAGATGAAAAACAAGAAGGCAAAGAACACTTTTTCGATATATCTTTGGAGATCAAAGAGGAAGATAGCAAGGTAAGATTGTGACGTCATTGAGTTTTGCCACAAGGTAAAGCTACAGATTTTATGTAATTAATTTACTGTGTATTAGATCAGTAGGACATTCGCGAATATTTTATAAATAGGAATGATGCTTATTGTCATCTTGTGATTTTTAAAAGTTAGTAAAATCAGTAGCATTGGTACCACTGTCTCGAAATTTTATCTGGTAGTCTTCAGCCATGCCCCTTCTTTATGATGGTAATTCATATCTTTGAGTGTTATAAGAAATGGTTTAGAGTTACACCTGTTGAAAAGATATGACAAACAGCTAGCAGAAAAGCAGTAGGCATGGAGGTAGGAGGGCAAAAAATAGGAAGCCCCTAGAAATTATAAAAGAGGGGATAGATGAAGAGTTTAAGCTGATGGAAATTTCAAAAGAAAGTGCAAGGGACAGAAGAGATAACTTATTGCATGTCCTAAGTCCATAAAGAGTTAAACATGCATGAAAATTTTGCCATTGATGATCATTTTCATAGATAAGTGTTGAATTCTATCATGCTCTGTAATTTGATTATAATCTGTTACATTTGTTTTTATATCTTAATGTGGATGATCACTTGTGTGGTCTCCCTTTTTTAAACTGAAAGCCCTTGCTTGTGTTGCAACCTCCCTGTACCTTTTGAAACTTTCTTTAGTTTATACTGTATTTATTCTGATAGTTTGTCAGTAGATGACTATCTTAAGGTTCTTTTAAATCTTGTATTAACAGACTTCTATTTTTTCCACAGGGTAATTTTAATATCGTGCCTAGAGATAAAGAATTCTTTAAACTTCGAACAAACATTGAAAAACAGTTGATACTAACTGTGACCCCTGCCCCAGGGAGTACACAGATGGGAGGCATTCCATCGACAAATGAAGAATTGCACGTCGAAAGATGCTTCGGTCTTCTCATTGCCCCGGGGAGACGAGTGAAGCATGCCGATATGAATTTGCTTGAAATGGTAAGTTACAAAGATGCTGGTAAGTGGGATTTTGCTTGCTAATTGTGTGTGAGAAGCCTATAATACTCTAGTGTTAATGTTTTTTTGCTTGGGGTGCTGAGAGGTACTTTTTATTACCTGCACTTCCTAGTGGGTCCAGTGAGGTCCTTTTGCCTTTAATAGGTTCTTTGGGACTTTGGAATTTGTTTTGTTTCTGTATTTACGGGTTTTTGATTAATGGAGTATGGTGATTGGGACGTAGTGTAAATAATTTAGAGTGCTGTTACTATTTCTTTTATCATCCCTGTCAGACACCGATAATTTTTTGTGTGAAATATTTATCCTGCACTTGAAATGATAATTGAAATGTGGGTTTGTTGTTTCTTATGGGATAAAGCTCATTGCTCCCATTTTTACCCTAATTTTGTCGTATGAATTTTGAACGAGGTAGTCGCAAGAGACACCAAATTAAGTTGTTCTTGGTGTAGACCCTGTTTCGTATGGTTTAGGAAGTGTACGAAATCTTCATACAGAACAGTACTGCACATTTTCTCACTTAGGCTACCAGTGTTGATATTGGGTATTTTCTTGACGATACTACTTTTATCAACCTTGTAGGTAGTAGTACCGTCAGCGCACCTTTTGGGATGTACTGTAGGAGGGTCTTTGCTACATCCCTCTGACCCCAAGCTATAATCACTCTTTAGCCTCTTGCTATAATCACTCTTTAGCCTCTTGCTATAATCACTCTTTAGCTTCTTGCTATAATCACTCTTTAGCCTCGTACTTCATCTTCTATTCCCATTTCCTATCTTCCATATTGCTGTCCAGTCTCTTAACTTTTATTTAGTAATGCAACTCTGGGGTTTTCCTAATATGCCCCAGCATTGAGTTTTCACAAGTCTAGTTTTATTAGCTATGTGAAAACAAAAAATTAGATTTTAAGGAATATGTTTTTGGTTGCTTGTGAATTACAGTATACAGTAGGTGCGTCAAATCGGTTTCATTTGAGAATAGGTCTTGTTGTGTCAGATCGGGTATTGCTGTTTTGATGGTTTTGCATATTATAAAAGGGGTTGAAACTTTTAGAATATTTATGTGTTTATTTAAAAGTTCTCCACTTGATATGGTAGGAGGTATGATTGAAAATGGACATGAAATACCATTAGCAAAAGTGTATTTAATTTTTTGCTTTTGAATGAGCCAGTTCATATAAAAATGAGAAATTTATGATTGTGAACACGATAATATTGCCTTTTAAATGTGGGTAAATTTGCTTAACCCTTTTACCCCAATGGACGTTCTGGTACGTTTCACAAAACTCATCCCTTTAACCCCATGGACGTACTGGTACGTCCTTGCAAAAAACTGCTATTTACATTTTATTTTGGCATATTTTTGATAACTTTATGAGAAACTTCAGGCATTTTCCAAAAAAATGAGACCAACCTGACCTCTCTAAGAGGAAAATTAAGGCTGTTAGAGCAATTTAAAATATATATTGCAAAATGTGCTTGAAAAGAAAAAAAAAAACGCCTGGGGGTTAAGGGTTGGAAAGTTCCAAATAGCCCGGGGGTAAAAGGGTTAACCATAATTGGTTAAACCTGCCGCAAAACTGAGTATGTGTTGCTTAGAGATTAGAAGGATTTAATATCATTACGATGAAAAAATGGGATGATGCACCACTGTAACAAATTCAGATTAATTCAGAATAACATCAAGTTACTCCATTTGAAAATTTAAAATGTAAACAACTACTCACCCTGTCATCCACATATATAACAAGTAGAGTTTTTTTTATTTTTGAAATACCGTTGGGGTATACCTCTTTTAAGCTGGATTTGAAGATTTGGGTTTTACCTTTAACTTCTATTGTATTAAGCATTGATATACTTCAATAATATCAATAGTTTACCTTCGACCCTCTCATAAGTCCATTTTATTTCAAAGGACTAGTTGTTCTAGTGCTAGTTTTATTTTGTATTTATCTTTTTAGTGGGAATTTGAAGAGGATTTAGCCTTAGTTTTGATTTGTTGTGTGATAAGTATGAAAAGTCCGAGTGCAGTTTTCCTTTTTAAGAATTTTAGTCTGCCAAAGGCTTTTATCATTCACTGGTGTTGGAATGTTCTTATTTCCATTTTAACTAGAAAAGGTTTTCATCAGTTAAGACATTTGCCGTATGATGGTATATTTCATATATACCAGGTTTTGTGTCATTCAATTTTTGGAAATTGGAATGGAACAAAATATCTTTTTTTTTATCTACTCATTTAGTTGTGTTTTTAATGGGTGTTTAAGCATTTCACTTTGTATGATGATTATCAAGATATATATTTTGAAATAAATGAGAACTGTATATAAAAAATGACCTTTAAGTTGTATTATGAGTAATTTATTAAAATTTCTGTATAATGATTTTATTAACATAGTTTGAAATATATGTAAACTTTGCAAACAATCTCACATGTAACTTTTCTTTGATTATACATTACTCGCTTGATCTATTGTGCTAAAGAGGGCTGTAAGGTAAAAACTTTGATTAGCTGCAGTACAGTTGATAATAAATATGTTGAAATGGGTAACTAATTATGTGAGGTTAACTTTAGCCTCTTTATGTGGTACAAGTGGAAGGAACATCAACTTTTTGGAATATGAATCCACTTTCTCTTGGGGATTTAGATGCAATGACTGAATACAACCTTGCATTCACACCTGTTTCGCCATACATTGCAAAGCACAGTCATGATTTTGCTTGACGTACCTGTAATGTACATGCAATTATTTCCTTATTCCTTTATAACCTTTGCTCATGCTTGTATACCTCTTAATATATTCCCCTTGGATGCCAGGAAAATAGATTTACCAGTATGTGGTGTCCTACCATGTTTTGTGTATCCAAGGGATGATATCCTTCAAATTTTTTTTCCATTTTGAATTCCAGGAAAATAAATGGTACTACACAAGATGATTTTATCTGAAATAATCATACTTTACTTTCATGATTATAATTACTTTTGGTGATGAATTGCACTTTCAAGGCTTCATGGATTAGCATTGTTTGTGCTTGGACTATGTTTTTATAATCTAGCTCTTATTTCAGTCACGAAATTGCATGTTTAAGGGGATCTAAAGGGTTTGAGTTATGCACTTGGTCCAGCGAGTACTGTACTTTAGCCAGTCATTTTCATAATCTAATTTAACTCATACAGAAAGTATGTTGATTATAGTTACATAATTACATTGTTTTGCTATGTTAGCTTTATTGAAAAGCTTATTTTCCTCTAATTTTATTTCTTTGAGTGCTGCGTATTTGATTTTATTTCTGAACAAGTTACTGTTGATGTTGGAAACTTGTTTTGAGAATTCTTGATTTTCGGTTGTTTCAGGGGCTTTTTGCATGCAACAAGTGCACGATGTTTAATTTTAAGTGTTTCGTAAATTGTATCCCTTAATCTTAGGACTTTGCCCATTTTGGTAGGCCACCCATTAATTTTTGTCTTCAAGCAAACAGGTCAGGTCATCTCTGTGAAAGTTTATTTGTTCCGTAACCGAAATACAAACCACGCTATTTACAAAGGGTATTACATTTAGCGCAGCTGAAATGACGAGCCAATAGTTTTTAACGAGGGTTAATTACCCCCGCGCTAGTTAGCGGGGGGGTGGGGAAGGGTAGCTTGCTACCCCTCCCCCCTCCACACACCGGTGACTTGCTTCACTTCACTTTTGGCTCGGCGGTGATCAGACGTGTCTGTTCATCGCCTTCGTGACAGCCTTTAATTTTCTGCTTTTTCTTTTCAGCTTGTGTGATTGGTTGGAAGTTGACCTTCAGTTATTTTCTTTTATTTACTATGCGTACATGCCCTGGAGTTGCTGGCCGTCCTTGTGGGACTTTCATGTCGGACGTTGTTACGGATCCTCACACCCTCTGCCCTCAATGTCGGGGTCGACGGTGCGACCAGGATAACATGTGCCGTGAGTGCAGGGAGTGGTCTGCCTCCCAGTGGGAGAGGTTTGGCCGTCGGCGTAAGAAGAAGTCCAAGAGAGACCGTTCTCCTCCGGGGTTAGCCTAGAAGGAGGAAGGTTCTCGGGACTCTTCTTCCGCCGCCCAAACCTCCTCCGAAGCTCCCCCTCGTCCGCCTCCTAAGGAGAGTCGTCCGAGTGGGAGCGCAGGCCCTTGTTCTGTTTCCCTACCTTCGGTGGGGGGAGAGGGCGTCGCCTCCCATAGCGAGGCGGTTCCCCCTCCTCCTCCGGGGGAGGTTATTGATAATAATGCCTTATCCAGTGATGATCTTTTACAGATTTGGTCGTCCCTGGGGCTTAAGGGCTTGCCCTCCAGGGTCGCTCTTATTGACCTTGTCTCGTTGGGGGCCGCTGTTAAACAGTCGCCGGTGGTAGCGGAGGTAGACCCTCTGTCTATTGTCGACGTCGTGGTGACAGAGGCCTCCGACGTGGCTGGGCCTTCCGACGCAGGTGCTGTTGCTGGTGATGGTGCTCAAGGCTCTCCTCCCCCTTCCGTGCATCCTTCGAAGGGGGAAGTGAGTCCTTCGGTCTCGACTGCTGCCCAGCTTCCTTCTGAGGGAAGTGTTTTGACGGAGACTCCCCTTCGGAGGACCGATGGTCCCGACGATCTCCCCCGAGGCCGCCTCCGCCGTAAGGCTCACCGCCCTCTACGCCACAAGGGCCTCCCTTCCCCTTACAAGGGGACTAAGAGGCGCCTTTTTGGGTCTTCGTCCTCCGGGGGGGACTCTCCTCGTCAGCCTCAACCGACTGCTCCGCCCTCCTTGAACTTCTCTGCAGACCGCTCACCATCTCCTACCGGATCTTCGCCTTCTGGAGAACTCGTCACCCGACGGGCAACGGTCCCTTCGGGGCTAAGGGATTCTTCCCTTACGCGAGCAGGACTAGCGCGCAAGCGCTCTCCTGCTCGCCAGCGATCTCCTGCTCGTCGACGATCTCCTGCTCGCCAAGACTCTCCTGCTCGCCGACGCTCACCTGCTCGTCGGCTCTCTCCTGATGTTCGCCCCCCTCGCCAGCGCTCTCCTGCTCATCAGCTCTCTTCCGAGCGTCAGCGCTCATTTGAGGACCATCGCCCTGCGGTCTCTGACCACCCTTTAGTTCCTGCGGAACTCCCTGCTCAACTCCCTGCTCACCATCCACCTGGTCCTGTGGCTACGCAACATCGTGCTGCGCGTGTGTCAGAAACACATGTTCGCCAATGCGCCAGCGATCTTCCCGTTCCTGCTCGTGAACGCGCCGCACCACCTGTCCTCTCACAGGACACGCGTCGACCTTCTGCTCGCCAGCGATCACCAGCTCGCCAGCGATCACCAGCTCGTCAGCGATCACCAGCTCGTCAGCGATCACCTACACGCCATCGCACGACCCTGCATGATCGCCCGCTTACGCATGCTGCTCCTCATCGCACAACCCTGAACGATCGCCCTCCTGCGGATGCTGATCACCATCGCACCCTTTCACGCGATCATTCACCTGCGCATGCTGCTCGCCATCGCACAACCCTGCACGATCGCCTGCTTACGCATGCTGCTCCTCATCGCACAACCCTGAACGATCGCCCTCCTGCGGATGCTGATCACCATCGCACCCTTTCACGCGATCATTCACCTGCGCATGCTGCTCGCCATCGCACAACCCTGCACGATCGCCCCCTTACGCATGCTGCTCCTCATCGCACAACCCTGAACGATCGCCCTCCTGCGGATGCTGATCACCATCGCACCCTTTCACGCGATCATTCACCTGCGCATGCTGCTCGCCATCGCACAACCCTGCACGATCGCCCGCTTACGCATGCTGCTCCTCATCGCACAACCCTGAACGCTGGCCCTCTTGCGGATGCTGATCACCATCGCACCCTATCACGCGATCATTCACCTACACATGCTGCTCGCCATCGCTTACCATCACGCGGTCATTATCGCCAGCGATCTTCTTCACCTACGCGGCAGCACGATCCCTCGCCGTCGCGCCACCGCTTGCGTTCGTTGCCTCGGACACGTGTTCATTTACCTGCCCACCCTCACGCCCACTCGCCTGCGCGCCCGCGCGATCGCTCGCCTGCGCGCCCGTGCGACCGCTCGCCTGTGCGCCCGCGCGACCATTCGCCTTTGCGCGACCGTTCGCCCTCGCGCGACCATAGTTCGCGGCGAATTCCGCAGCCGGTGGTAGCAGCAGGGATGCGTGCTCCTAGACGGCACTCGGGATCACCTCCATCCAAGCACAGGTTGGTAGTGCAGGACGAAGACAGGTCAGTACAGCATTCTTCCCCACCTTCTTTTCAGGCAGGTACCGTCGTGTCCACTCCAAAGGATCGCCCGATCCCTTTCACCTTAGCAAGGATTTCGGACTCTGTGTCCTTGGAGCAGCAGACTTGGTTTGGTCCACTGGCACGGGCGTTAGTGAGGGTTATGAAACCAGCACTCGCTGGCCAGGGTAACAAACCAGCGGCTGTCTCTCCTACGCTGAAGAGAAAGAGAGGAGTGGACTTCGTGGTGACTTCCCCCAGGGCGAAGTTGGTTCCCAAGAGGTCGGTCTCGAGGGTCCCCTCTCCTGCACGAGTACTCTCTCCTTCTCCCGTGGACGAGGCCTTTCCGTGCTCAGGTGAGTCCAGTGGGGCGGTAGTCTTCCCCTCGGCACCAGGGGGGGAGACTTCGCTTCAGGCAGGAGAATCGTCTCGTGAGGAAGGGGCCCCTCGAACCTCGTTGTTGGGATCCTGCATCCCTCCCAGGAGGGAACCCAAGGATTCCAAGACCATTCCTAAATCCTCTGCAAGGATTCGTCAGGAACCCACGACTACCCAGGGGAATGTCCACGTATCACCCCAGGAAGAGATTCCTGGGGCAGGAGACTTAGCTGCCAGCCCGCAGGGAGGAGAACAGCAAGAGTCCGAACATGCCTTCTGGCAGGTCCTAAGCCTAATAAGGCAACTTAACAGTCTTACGGATCCAGTCATCCCCCCCCGTGAAGGCAAAGACACGATTCTGGACGAAGTGTTTGACGTTCGGAAGGCCCCTAAGACCAGTGCAGCTCTGCCCTGGTCTCGGGGGCTGAAGAGTGCCAGAGCTAGGGCCAATGCTCAGCTCGCACTTCTTGCCTCCTCCAGTCGTTCCACTGCCGGGAACAAACTCATCCCTCCTCCTCGCCTTCAGCAGAGGAGGTATTTCGAGATCCTGGGTGAGCACAACCTCGCTCTTCCTCTCCATCACTCTGTGGAGGAGCTGGCGAAGGGAGTTCCCTTGGAGAAACACTCTGCCCGGCAGGTGTCGTTTTCGGCGGCAGAGATCCTTAACCACGAGAAGGTCGCTAAGTGTGCCATGCAGGCCACTTCGTGGCTGGACTTCTGGTTAGGATCTCTGGGCATCCTATTGCGATTGGAGGACTTGTCCAAGGAGACCAATAGGAAGGCCCTAGAGACCTTCTTGCTCTCGGGCACCCGCTCCATCGAGTTTTTGGCGCACCAGGTTACCACCCTGTGGGCCAACTCGGTGTTGAAGCGTCGCGATGCTGTGTCCGAGAGATTCCATCCGAAGGTCCCCGCCGTAGATGTGTGTAGGCTCCGACATGCCTCCCTCCTGGGGGAGAGCCTGTTTGAGCCTCAAGACTTGGAGCGAACGGCTGAGAGGTGGAGGAAATCCAGCACAGACTCCCTCCTCCACAGGGCCCTTACAACTCGGCCCTATAAGCCTCCAGCCCCGCCACAACAGCAGCAATAGCCTCGTAAGGCTCCCAAGCAGGCACCGGCAGCTAAGAAAGTGGTGTCTAAGCCCCAGCCCTTTCCAGCCAAGGTCAAGAGGGGCGGTAAGTCCTCCAGGGGAGGCAAGACTTCTAGGGGTGGCGGCCGCGGCCGCAAGCCCTAGGGGTGGCAGTCCCCTTGCATGTCCACCTGTGGGGGGATGCCTTCAGCGTTGCGTCCGCAGGTGGCAACATCACGGGGCCGATGCTTGGATGGTCTCAGTGATCGGCCAAGGTTATCGCGTCCCGTTCACGTCATCTCAACCTCCCCTGACAGCGAATCCAGTGTCGTTGAGCTCCTATGCCATGGGATCGGCAAAGGGGCTGGCCCTTCAGGCCGAAGTCGAGACCATGTTCGAGAAGGGTGCTCTCCAGGAGGTCGTGGACGGCTCTCCAGGCTTCTTCAGTCGACTCTTTCTTGTAAAGAAGGCTACTGGAGGCTGGAGACCCGTCATCGATCTCTCGGCTCTGAACAGGTTTGTCAAACAAACCCGGTTCAGCATGGAGACAGCAGACACGGTCAGACTTGCGGTGAGACCACAAGACTTCATGTGTACACTGGATCTAAAGGATGCGTACTTCCAGATCCCAATCCATCCGTCTTCCAGGAAGTACCTGAGATTTTGCCTAGACAACAAGATCTACCAGTTCAAGGTGCTGTGTTTCGGTCTCTCCACAGCTCCTCAGGTGTTCACCAGAGTGTTCACCCTGATTTCGACTTGGGCGCACAGGAACGGCATTCGTCTCCTTCGTTACCTAGACGATTGGCTGATCCTAGCAGACTCGGAGTCGACCCTTCTTCGACACCGAGACAGGCTTCTAGATCTTTGCCAGGATCTGGGGATCGTGGTAAACCTCGAGAAGTCCTCTCTGCAGCCGTCCCAACGACTGGTTTATCTAGGCATGCTAATAGACACCAATCTCCACAAAGCCTTTCCATCAGACGACCGGATAGCAAGGCTGAGGAGGGTGGCGGAACCTTTCCTCAGACGAAAAGAACTCCCCGCCCAATCGTGGTTGTGTCTCTTAGGCCACCTATCCTCCCTGGCCCGTCTGGTTCCAAACAGCCGCCTCAGGATGAGATCCCTTCAATGGCAGCTCAAGTCCCGGTGGAATCAAGGATCCGATTCCCCGGACATTCTGATCCCAATAGGGTCTCTGGAACAGACGGACTTGCAGTGGTGGCTGGCCGACGAGAACCTGCGAAAGGGAGTGAGTCTTCTCGTCCTCCCCCCGGAATTGACTCTGTTTTCGGACGCGTCAAAAGAAGGGTGGGGGGCGCACGTTCTGAACCAGAGGGCCTCAGGCCTTTGGTCAGAATCAGAAAAGTGCCTACACATCAACCTGCTAGAATTGAAGGCCGTCTTTCTGGCCCTTCAACAGTTCCAACGGTTCCTGGCGGGTCACTCCGTGGTGGTGATGAGCGACAACACCACGGTAGTGGCTTATATCAACAAGCAGGGAGGCACTTTTTCGCAACAGCTATCCCATCTTGCAGTAGAGACTCTGAGGTGGACCGAAACCCACTCGATAACACTATCAGCTCGCTTCATTCCTGGCAAGAGGAATGTGCTCGCCGACAGTCTGAGCAGGGCTTCGCAGATAGTGAGTACCGAGTGGTCTTTGGATCCTCAGATAGCCAACAAAGTCCTGACTTTGTGGGGTTCCCCGACGGTGGACTTGTTCGCGACAGCCTTGAACTTCAAGCTGCCCCTGTACTGCTCACCAGTCCCGGACCCCAAGGCACTCTGGCAAGATGCTTTCCAGCAACGGTGGGACAACATCGACGTGTACGCCTTCCCACCATTCTGTCTGATGAGAAGGGTGCTCAACAGGACCAGACTATCGGTCAACTGTTCCATGACTCTAGTAGCTCCGCTATGGCATCACGCGGAATGGTTTCCGGACCTTCTGCAACTCCTGACGGAACTCCCAAGGGAGCTTCCTCCACGACACGAGCTTCTCAGACAACCCCACTCCGGTGTCCCTCACAGGGCCGTAGCCCCGCTTCGGCTTCACAGTGGAGACTATCCAGCGTCTCCTCGCGGAGAGAGGCTTTTCGCAACAGGTTGCGGAGAGAATGTCTCGGCACCTGCGAAGGTCCTCTGAGGGAGTCTACTAAGCGAAGTGGAGAGTCTTTTGTGGTTGGTGTCGTGGAAGGGGTATCTCTCCACTCGATGCCACTATTCCAGCAATAGCGGACTTCCTTGTGTATCTGCGAGAAGAAATGCGCCTTTCTGTCTCGGCAGTGAAAGGCTATCGCTCAGCCTTAAGCTTGGCCTTCAGATTGAAGGGCGTGGATATTTCTTCATCGCTAGAACTCTGTTTACTCATACGTAGCTATGAGCTTACCTGCCCCCAGTCGGAAGTGAGACCCCCTCCTTGGAACGTGGTTCGAGTGCTCAGGTCTCTCAAGAGACCTCCCTTCGAGCCATTACGCCAGGCCTCCGATCGCCACCTGTCTTGGAAGACGGCTTTCCTACTCGCCTTGGCCTCGGCCAAGCGAGTTAGTGAACTTCATGGTCTCTCGTACGACATCGCCCATTCAAGGGGATGGGGGGAGTTAACGTTCAGGTTCGTCCCTGAGTTTGTGGCCAAGACTCAGAATCCTGGAGTGCCGGATCCTCGGTTCGACTCTTTCAGGATCGCGAGTCTCCGTTCTGTAACAAACGACCCAGACCAGCTGCTACTATGCCCAGTGAGGTGTCTGAAGTACTACTTGAAGAGAACGGCTGCAGTCCGTCCTCATGTGCGAGCTTTGTTTGTGAGCACAGGCAGGACAAAGAGGAGGGTCACCAGGAACACCATCTCTGCTTGGATTCGAAGGGTTATCCACCATGCCCTGAATCCTGACCCTCCTCCGTCACGTCGCCCTCGGGCCCACGATGTCAGGGGTATTGCTACATCCCTGGCCTTCAAGAGAAACTTCTCTGTGACGCAGGTACTTCAAGCTGGGGTCTGGAAGCGTCAAACGACCTTCACAGCCCACTACCTGCAAGACGTGACCCACAGGAGCCTCGATACGTTCTCTATCGGCCCTGTGGTGGCTGCACAACAGCTTGTCTAACCTCAGGCTCCTTTTTGGACAAGTAGCAGTAGGTTGAGGGCGTTGTTACCCGGTCTTAGTCTGTGTGAATGAAAGAGTATGTCTGACCCTTACTTCTTTCTTCATTCTCCCCTCTCTTGGGGAAGCAGCATCCTGGTCCTCGCATAGCTGACCTCGACCTCTGCAGGTAACCCATGCTTCTTTGTGCTCCTAGTATTAAGCTTAATACTGTTGCGTCTCCCATACCCTGACGAGGTGGTATGGGGAACGTCCTATCCTAGAATTCCTATCTGAAGGTCTCAAGGTCAACTTCATAGGACGAGTCACACTCTCCTCCTCACACTACTTATGTAGGCCACTCGTTCCTAGCGATGCTAGGAACCTGTGAGGTACAGGGGCTCCCTCTCTCTAGTGCTGCTCACTAAGGGATCGAGCCCCCGGGCAAGCCGAAGTCAGTAAGGCTGGGGACTTTCCACCCTTCTTAAGGGGTAAGTCACCCTTTGTAAATAGCGTGGTTTGTATTTCGGTTACGGAACAAATGACAAATTCGAAGATAATTTGTATTTTTCCTAACCATACAAACCTTAGCTATTTACACATATGTGCCCGCCATCCCTGACCCCCAAGTCAAGTCCTACCTCTAAGTGAAGTGAAGCAAGTCACCGGTGTGTGGAGGGGGGAGGGGTAGCAAGCTACCCTTCCCCACCCCCCCGCTAACTAGCGCGGGGGTAATTAACCCTCGTTAAAAACTATTGGCTCGTCATTTCAGCTGCGCTAAATGTAATACCCTTTGTAAATAGCTAAGGTTTGTATGGTTAGGAAAAATACAAATTATCTTCGAATTTGTCATGTTTTGACCTCAGTGGTATGGTTTAACTATATTGCAATATACTATAGTAGTAAATATGATGATAATAAGGATGAAAATAATAGTCAAACAAAATATTTTGGACTTAATCTGTTTGACACAAATTGGAAAGCTCATCGTAGACCAAAATATAGACTACTGTATAAGATTGTGTTGAGCTTATAGAAAATGTTATGAAAATTACTCTTTTAGTAACTGAAAGGTACTGCACATGAGTAAAATAAAGTAAAAACGGTTTTAAATACTTTGAATACCATTTTTTTTGTTAATAGGTAGGTCTGTTAGAGTATATGTCGCCAAAATACTTCCATACTAAAGATGCCCAGATATTTTGTTGTCAAACTCAGGCTTGGGGTTACTCTGCTATGTGTTTTGTTTAGAAAACATGTACAGTCATACCTTATAATCACAGAATTAGCCTAGGTTGATTAGTTGGTAATCCTCCCCCTAATTTATGATTATTCATAGAACCTAGGAATTCATCTTCCAGAATTCTGACCATTTAAAATACCCGGTAATAGGTCTTCCAGAATTCTTATCATCTAATGGAAAGTTGTAATTAGTCCTCCAGATTTCTGACCCTTTATAGAACCTGGTAATTTATCTAGGATTCCAAGCGGCTATAATTAGTCCTCCAGATTTATAACCAATTATAGAACTATGTAATTGATTCTCCCAATTTTTGATTATCTACTGAACCTGGTAATAGCCCCTCCCAAAATTTTGACCATCTATAAGGCCTCGTAATTATTCTTTTATGGTTCTGACTACTTTATCGAACTTTGTAATAGATATTCCCAAATTTTGACCATCTATAGAACCTAATAATCTGTCCAGAATTCATATCATTTATAGAACCTGATATTTTGTTTACTAGAATTGTAACCATCTATAGAATCTGGTAATTGGTTTCCCTGAAGTCTGACCATCTGTAATATCCTCCCAGGTGGGGTAGGTCCATCAGTACATTTCATATGGCTTACTGTAGGCATTAGTAACAGGTGATTGCAGCTTCTCATCAGCCCCAGACTACACCTACTTTCTAGCATTCTACTTTACCTCGGTATCTGATTCCTTCCATCTTGGTGCGTTAATTTTTACATCGTAGTTAAACGTCGGCACCGAATGGCCTTATGTAAGATTGTGGCCTAGATTTCATGAAACAGATTGCATATAGAATGGTAGCATTATGATTGTTTTGTCCTAATTAGGAATTTATATGAGCAAATATATTGAGGTTAAAAAAGTTTGAAATAGTCAGGATAAGTTAGAGAAGGAGGATAGTTTGATAAAAAGTAAACAGTAAAAAGCATTGAAGGTCGGGTATAAAGGTACGGGCTCAACGACAGCAATTGTTTAGATTATTTTAGGTTTTGAACTTTAATGTTTTCTTTAATTCAAAGTTATTTTACATTTTAGTTAGAATGTTCAGTGCTGCCATTTGAGATCTGTTTGAAAACTTTTTAATTCCTCTATTGAAAGTAAATTTTTAAAAGTTTAAAACAAAGGTTGATATTTCTTTTTGGTAAAATTAAGGTTAATCTTCCCAATGTGTTGTTTATACGCTAATATGGTTTGTGCTTTTTTTTTAATATTCATTCATAGCGAGGTAAATTCTGCAAAGATATCCAAATGAAAGAGCGTGGCCAAAGAAACGGACAGGTTTGTGGGACTCTGCAGTTTATGTTTTCATATGTGTGGCATCATCTTGTTTGTGTACAGTAATTGGTGTTGAGCACCATAATTTAGAGAGATCATTCTTGAGTTAATGTGTAATGCATTATGATTTATTCCTTTTGGAATCCAACATTTAGTGGATGGAATAAGAGTATTAATATCTTCACTTTTGTATGATTTGCTTAACAAAGTTTTGCTGTATGTGATGATGTATGAATCTTTATCTCAAGAGGAGTATATTGTATTCTTAGCTTATCTTATGATTTACTGAATTGCAGTAAGTTTCTTGTAGAGAATATGAGGATTATTGTTTGTTGTATCAGTGGGGTATCATCATTGGGAAATAGCAGGGAGAAAAAAAAATCTAGGAAGGAAATATTACATAAATTGAAGAGCTCTACAAATCAAGTTTTGAATGATAAAAATATATAAATTGCATTAATAGTTGAGGCCTTCTTCATTAGTAGGTATAGGAGGAGGAGATGATGATGACGATGAAGATGATATGAATCACACAATGATATTGCACATGCATGTAGGGTAGTGGTACGTCAGTGATATTGTTGGTGACCACACTTTGTTTCTCGGGTTGAAGCATCGCTCAGGGCTTAATAGTTTTTCATTAGCACAGTCCTCCCTGGTATTTAGAGAAAGTCATATACTGAGATGTCACTTATCATTGCCATGCCCACATCAGTCTTACTTAAACAGAGAGGGCCTTGATCATACATACATTATGTTCAGTCCTTAGGTATTGACCAGTTGTTCAACAGTGAATTTTATATCTATAAATTGAGATGGTTCTGTTCTGAAGACTGAAACATTGTTGAGGAAAGAGAACAGATATGTTTTTTTAGGTGACGTTGCAGCAATTCCTACCCCTGATAAATATTTAGAGCTGTTAGCATAAATTGCATTATGTGGGGTATTTGCATCTTATTTCTTCAGTTTGATGTTGCCTATGATACACAAAGGGTAAGTACTGTAGTGGTTTTTGTATAGGTAGTGAAAGTGTGCACTGTGAGATTCTCTTCATAATCCAAGGAGGGTAGTTTCTCATACCTTAGAAAATATGTTCATATTTCTTAACTCAAAAATCTTATTTTCTCAAATTTGAGAAATTTGTTGAATGATTGTTTTTGAAATTGCCATATCTTGTAAAAAGAAAAAAAAATGGCATCACTTTCCTGAGAGAGCATTACAGTCTCTGATTTACATAAAATCTCAAGCAGACTGGAATGGCATTTTGAGTGATATTTGGGCTTGAATTGGTCACAATTGTATAGCAGTGTTGATCCTGTTGTTCCTTTGAATGAGATTCCAGTCAACATAATTGATAGGCGTATCCATTATCGTGTGCTAAGGTACCGAGTGTAGGACAAACCCTCATTCAATGATGATTGTAGATGTGCATATTTGGAGAAGCAGGAGTCCTATCATCTTTGGAGGGGTAACAGATCAGATTTGAATTGGAATAACTATACTCAGCTTAGAGTTTATGCTTCATCTGAAAGGGGAATACACTTTAACCATAACAGAAACCCTTTCTGGTACAACTCAGGAACATAAGTGGCGGGCTAACCTCAAATATGTACTCTTTGGTGTTGACGCAGAGGTAGATGAAATAAGGAGGTTCTCTATGGTTATTGCTGTACAGTTTATCAAAGATAATTAATGGAAATGGAATATTTTTCTCTCATACATTAGAGTACTGGCTTATGAATTTTCTTGTGTCAGGTGAATACAGCTGTTATGTAACAAGTTATTAGCACTCCTACAATGAATAGATCGATTAGATAGATGATGAAATAATCTCAAAAGAAGAAAGGGTAGGCTTTGGACCAACTTGGATGTGTTATTTAAGATTAACAAGAGGGAAGGGGCTGTTTACTATCTTGTCACAATCGTAATTTATAAGAAAATCTCATCAAAATAAGTAGGTTTTGAAATAAAGAGTTTAATGAAAGTCCTGGATCTGTAACTAATTTGTGAATATTTTTTAAAATGTGTTGTGCCAGCATAGTAAACATCTTTGACTCAAGATTTGTGTATCGGAAGTTCAGTCCCCACTTGCAGCTTAAAAATGTTTTCACTACCATTCACAACTGCACTGTTCCTCTCAGCTAGGATCTTGTGGTTTGGGGAAGCCTATAGGTGTGTTTACCTCTTGTGTCACCAGTAGCCATTACCTGACCTTTGGTCATTGTTTAGGTGGAGAGTGGGTTTGCCCTATAATCATATGTATAAAAAGATTGGTCTGTAGGACTTACCTTTGCTGCTCATGAGATATCTTTAAACTTTTATACTGTATGTTCTTTGTTATTGTGAGTATTGAATAATTTTAACATCTAAAACGTTTTTTTTAGTCACTCAAATAAATGCAACCATCACATTAGACCTTGCACCTTCCCATATACTACAGTCCATTTCTTTTAGCGAGGCATATTTGCACCGACTCGCAGCGTGCCCTTTTTTGCTCGGAAAAGTTTCCTGATCGCTGATTGGTTGGACAAGATAATTCTAACCAATCAGAGACCAGGAAACTTTTCCGAGCTAAAAGGGCACCGTTGCGAGTCGGTGCAAATCTGCCTCACTAAAAGAAATGGACTATAGAGAAAAGTACTGTAGTCACAATTTATGGCTTTCTTTGGTTCATAAGATTTTTGTGGACAAACAGGAAATTCACATATGCATGGTAATGATCTTACTGCTGTAGAAATACTGTAAAAGCTATTTTTGTTATTAATTTTACTGAATCATTATAATTATTATTGTCATCATCACCTGTATTATTACAGTGAACCCTCGTTTATCGCGGTAGATAGGTTCCAGACGCGGGCGCGATAGGTGAAAATCCGCGAAGTAGTGACAGCATATTTACCTATTTATTTAACATGTATATTCGGACTTTTAAAACCTTCCCTTGTACGTAGTACTGTTAACAAACCACCCTTTAATGTACAGAACACTTAATGCATGTACTACAGCACCCTAAACTAAAACAGGCACAAATATTAAAGGCGATTTTATATCATGTGTTTCCTAAACACCTAAAAAGCACGATAAAAAATGGCAACCAATGTTTTGTTTACGTTCATCTCTGATCATAATGAAGAAACAAACTCATTTAGTGTACACATATATGTACGTATGGTTAGTTTTTGCATCGATTATATTGATTATACAGTACTGTATGTTGATTTGTTTATTACCAATGTTTTAGTTTACGTATTTTTCTTAGGACTTCCAAATGAAATCTTTTTCTTTATGACGCCGCCTGAAACGACGGCGTGTACGCTCAGTAAACAACCACGCTCAGAACAAACAAGGCATTTAACACGCATGATGATAGTGATAAATAATGATACAGTACATACAGTATTTACAGTAAAAGCATTTACAAAATATGTTACCTTACAAATATAAATTATACAGTACTTGTACGTAGCAAAGCAGGAAAACAATTTGAGAGAGAGAGAGAGAGAGAGAGAGAGAGAGAGAGAGAGAGAGAGAGAGAGAGAGAGAGAGAGAGAGAGAGAGAGATTGTTTTACGTACGTAAATGTAAATTTTAAACAAAAAAAATATGATAGGTTACAACATGTAGACTTTTAAAACCTTCCCTTTAACTTAATGCATACAGTACGTACATTACTAAACTATAAAACAGGTTAAAGTAAAAAATAAAGATTGTTACTGTACTCACCACGAAAGAAGTTCAAGAAAAACTTGAATGACGATGGCGATGAATTTGCTGCACAGTAGAAATGATGATGATGAAGCTGATGATGTGTTCTACTGTGCAGTCAATGATAGTATTTTACGTCTCTTCAGACGGAGGTGTCTTTTCCTGGGACACCTCTTCAACTTCTTCAATTTCTTCCGAAGGCGTACTAGCAGGAGGAACTGGCTCTTTTTTGCGAGGCTGAAAAAACATTGTGATCGGAAGTTGTTGCCGCTGCTTCTTTTTTCGATCCAAGAGCATCCTGTAGGGAGTCGTGATGTCATCAACCTTGTTGCAGAATTGCATCGAGCGAACCATATCCTCGTCCCACTCTTGCAACATTTCTTTCGCCTCCTTCATATGGTTGCAGAACTTGGCGAGCCGTTCTAATGTTAAGCCCGTTTCTTCGACATTTTCTTGGGTCTCTTCCTGGGTACCCTCACTCTCTTCCTCACTTGCCGATTTCGTCAGGTCTTCGAGGTCTGCGTCAGTTAGGGGCTGGGAATGGCAGTCCAACAACTCGTCGACGTCTTCAGTCGTCATGTCGCCAAACCCGTCACCCCCAATTATGGCAGCCAACTGCACAGATTTCCGTATTGCAGAGTGTTGGATTTCCGACGGAGTAAATCCCTTGTCGTCGTAAACAATATCGGGCCACAGCTTCTTCCAGCTCGCATTTACGGTTGCAGGTTTCATCTCTTGAAGTGCCTTTTGAATATTCTGCAGGCACGTGGCTATGGTGTACTGCCGCCAGTACGCCTTCAAGTTGAAGTCTTCATCCTCGTCATCTTGGGCAGCATCCACACACGCAACGAGGTCCGCCAAGGTATTCTTCGTGTAGAGGGCCTTGAACGCCCTGATAACCCCCTGGTCCATTGGTTGAATTAATGACGTGGTGTTGGGTGGCAGGAACTCAACCTGAACGCCCTCACGCGACAGGTCAGTTGCGTGTCCACCAGCGTTATCCATAAGGAGAAGGATCTTGAATGGCAAGCCCTTCTCTAAGAGATATTCATGGACTTGCGGGATGAAACACTGGTGGAACCAGTTGGAGGTCAGCATCTTCGTAATCCATGCTTTTTGATTATGCATCCAGTACACGGGAAGGAGATTCTTATTTTTGTTTTTCAAAGCGCGAGGATTTTTCGACTTATAAATAAGCCCTGGCTTTAACAAAAATCCAGCAGCATTGCCACACATCACGAGGGTAACGCGATTCTTGAATGCCTTAAAGCCAGAGGCTTTGGCTTCCTCTTTGAACAGGAAAGTTCGCGACGGCATTCTCTTCCAAAACAAGCCGGTTTCATCCATATTAAAGACTTGTTCCGGCTTGTATCCACCTTCAGCGATAATGTTCTTGAAAGTCTGGTTCACGTAAGTTTCAGCAGCGGCAGTGTCAGCGGAAGCAGACTCCCCATGCAGGGAAACGCTTTTCAGGGCGAAGCGTTTCTGAAACTTCGCGAACCATCCTTTGCTTGCGGAAAAACGTTTCTGAGGCTGGGAATCAGTGGATGTCCCTGGTTGAGGATCATCTGCATCATCATCATCTTCAGCATGGTTGCCGTCGTCCTCTTTAGGTTCCTTTGCAGCAAAATTCTCATACAAGCTCAAAGCCTTTATTTGGATGGTGTTCGTATCCAACGCTATGTTCTTCTTCCGGCAGTCGGCAATCCACACAGCTAAAGCACCTTCCATGCGTACGATCGTTTTATTACGCGTTGTAACGACTCGCTTCGCTGATCTGCTAAAGGTGATTGCAGCAGTCTTTCTAATGTTCGCCTCGTCCTTCTTGATGTAGCGAACGGTGGATTCGTTGATGCCAAAATGGCGGCCGGCGGCCGCGTAACTTCTACCATCTTTTAACATGTCGAGAAGCGTAACCTTCTCAGCTATCGTCATCATTCTTCGGTGGCGTTTAGGCTCACTACCAGCCTTACTAGAAGCAGAATGCTTGGGAGCCATTGTAACAGAAAGTTCAACAAAAAGTTCAACTTAAAACAGTCGCACACAGCACAGATTAAACTTCACAAAGTTAAGAACGTCTACTCAGCAATACGCGGAAAGAGAAAGTGAACGATGCAGCCCCGCGAGAACTTTGATGCTGCGGGTAGAAGATGCGGGCAAAACACCAATCACAGGCTAGATAACAAAACTTGAGTTTTGATTCGTCATCTATCAGCGCTTGAACCAATCACAACCCGTCTTACAGTACTATGGTGCGTTGGTTACTCATAGAAGATGCCCCCGCGCATACTGAACGTACGTAGATTAAGTACAATACCGTAATAATAATAAATAATGATAATAATACTGTACAGTAATAATAATACAGTAATAATAATGATTAATAATAATAACAATAATAATTTTATTAACAACAACAACAATAATAATAATAATAACAATAATAATAAAAATTTACGTACGTACGCTATTTTACGCCTCTCTCTCTCTCTCTCTCTCTCTCTCTTTCTCTCTCTCTCTCTCTCTCTCTCTCTCGTACGCTTACAGTACTTATTCGAAATGTGATTTTTGCAACAAAGAATATTATTGGATGCAGTACTGTACTACGTACGTATACATACAAAAGATTCATGGAAAAGAAGCACATCCATTACAGTACACACCATTCTAATATGGTATGACTGCATCTGATTTGCGTTTCATGTTCGATTTAATTTTACTACGTACTGAATTATCGTATGATCACATTCTCTTTTCGTGTTTTATTTCTTTCTGTGCTGAATTATATATCATATGTAATGCAATGAACAATCAGTAAGAGCAGATATTACTAATTACAGTATTAATGGAATTACAGGTAACAAAATATCGTATTTGGTTATCTTCAGATTTCGCGGTATTTTCGAATTTTCCGGAAAATCCGCGATATGTATATATATATGGGTTATGGGAAAACCCCGCGAAGTGGTGAATCCGCGATTGTCGAACCGCGAAGTAGCGAGGGTTCACTGTATTTGTATTATCACATTATATAGTACAATCCAGTATAATGAATCCATTTTATCATATTTTAGGGACTCTTAGAGCTACCTTGAAAGATTGTGATAAGGGAAAAGAAAAAGTAAAATCATTTGGACAACTTAGTAAGAATAGAACAAAGGGAATGGATTTAAAGAGATGGAAAACAGGTTACAGTAATTTCTTGGGTCACTACGATATTTGGTTTGAGGTTTCATGGATAAGAGAAATCTCCCATGAATTATTAGGAAAATATTTAAAAACCCAACACATGGTTCGTTGATACAAACAAGCGGACTAGCTTGCATAAGTGTGGTGTAACACTATCTATTTTTGGTGGTGGGAAGAAACAGGGTATGATTGTCGCTTTAGCTTTTTCAGTTGTCTTTGGTACATTACTCGAATGGGCTTTGGCAGGGCGAGCAGAAATGCTTTGTCACATTCCGTACAATTTTGAAAAAGAAATGAGAAATTTCAAAAACACAAAAAACACAGAGCTATGAAAAACACGTCTGAACCTTCACAGATGCTAAGAAGGAATGATGGGAGAAGCATGGGTAGTGGTAGTGGTGGGGGGGGGGGTTGCCGTAGAGAACGGATGTTAAGGAAGGAGAAGACTAATTGGTAAGGGACCTCTGATAGTGGTTTTACACGCCCCAGTTATTATACCGACACCCTATAAGGGTGAGCAAGCTGGGTATATTCCTGGCATTCCATGCAACTTTTTTCTCGTATATTTAGCAGTATTTATACCTTAGAAATGGTGCTATAAGGAGCATTTCACTGGGCGACACAGATCCCTTGCCCAGAAATAGATTTTTCCTTCGTCAAAATCCCTTTTCTAGATAGGTTCCTTGTGAACGTTGAATGTAAGAATGTAAAGAAATACAACAAAGTATTCTAAAAGCATGAATTAAGTAATTCAGTTAGTGGTTTTGAAAGTGATATAGTACTATATTTTAGAGTGTCTTTAGACTTGTCAAAATTTTAGTTACAACACATAGGGGCAGATCTCGGTTGTAAATCGAGGACTTGATTTATTACTGTATTATGTATTGTAAAATTTGAGACTACCTAGTCATTTTTATGCTGTACTTTTGGATGGCAGGGCTGAAGGTAAATGTTACTGGTGGGGTTGGAGAGCTTCAAAGAACCTTCTATAATAGTACAGTAGTGATATTGGTAATGATGTTCATAATAGCACATCATTGGTGTTGCCTCTCTAATGGTTTTTTATTATGTCCTATAACTTTTCATGCTGGAATACTGAATTTTATAGGATGTTCATGTAGCTTCCTCAAAAGTTTAGTCAAGATGAGGATGGTGATATGAAAAAGACTTGGGAAAAGTTAAAAAGAAGTCCATTTTATATTCATTCATATAGCACTACTGCACATGACACAAAAAGGGTGAGGCAACATCTTTTAAATGGTGTCATTCTTATATGCAGAGGAAGTATTTTGCATTTGAGTAGGTTTTTTTATGGTTATTTTGCATAATTGAGACTCCTTTCCTTTGGACTTTTCTTGAAACTCCCGGAAACTCTATATTCTCATTTCTATAAAGCTAATGTAAAACTTTTCATGATATCAGAGCATTTTGAGTTTGCAAGATTAAAATTTTTTTTTTTTTTAGAAAATACTGAATCGTAATTTAAGAAGTGTTTGGAGACTACAAACTTCTGGCAAAGCTGAGAAATTTACCCCTCCGTGAAAAAAGAACCCCCCATTCAGATTCGTATTTCTTCAAAAATATAATAATGTGATAGCAGTTCTAAGGCCTACCGGTGATCAGATTTTTGTAAAAATCCAAATGTAACTGTGCAATCCTGTCAAGAAACAAAATCAAGTACATTATGTTTTAGTAAACTGTCATTAATCTCTGAATTAATCCAAGTGTAGAAAATTGCATGTCACAGGTAGTTTAGAAATTTTCCACCAAATGTAGAAATTACAAAACTCAGCAATTTATAAATTTTGCACTATAGTCCATTTCTTTTAGCGAGTCATATTTGCACCGACTCGCAACGGTGCCCTTTTAGCTCGGAAAAGTTTCCTGGTCGCTGATTGGTTAGAATTATCTTGTCCAACCAATCAGCGATCAGGAAACTTTTCCCGAGCTAAAAGGGCACCATTGGGAGTCTGTGTAAATATGACTCACTAAAAGAAATGGACTATAGTAAACACTTATTCACAACTGTTAGAAAATGTGTGGTGGTTTAAGCAACGACAAGTGTTTGGTGATTGTCATCAATTTCAGCTCCTTTTCCTTATATTTTACTGTATTTGTATTGCTTTTAAGAGTACTTTCTAAGTATTTTTTTTATTAAGTATAGTACAATGTTATTACGATGATTTTCTTATTGGGATTTACCGTGAGAAATGTGTAATATAGTTTTGATCAGTATTGTAAGTTTTTTATTATAAGCAAAAATAGTATACAATACCTACTACTGTATAGTCCATTTCTTTTAGCGATGCATATTTGCACCGACTCGTAGCGGTGCCCTTTTAGCTCGGAAAAGTTTCCTGATCGCTGATTGGTTAGAATTATCTCGTCCAACCAATCAGCGATCAGGAAACTTTTCCGAGCTAAAAGGGCACCGCTGCGAGTCGGTGCAAATCTGCATCGCTAAAAGAAATTGACTAAAGGTTATGGTATTTAAACTGTAGTACAGTATAGCACTTATAATTTGGCTTGCGAATCTTAATAATTTACCGAATAATAATAATGATGATAGTAATGATAAGCATAAATAGGGAGAATAGTGTCATTCAGGTATTGCGTATACAAAGTGTTCCAGTTTTGTTACGGACTGTTTAGTTCGTGTATGGAATACTGGTACAGGACTATAGCTTTTTATATGGGATGTTTTGAAACTAGTTTTATCATTCATAATTTTGTTTTGCTTATGTAATTGCATTATTAAAACCTTTTAATGATAAGCAAAAAAAAAAAAAGAAAAGGTAAAATATGCTTTCCATGGAAAATGCTAGTTCTTTAATTAAGATTTGTTAGTAATTCTCCTAACAAAATTTTTTTACGTGAGATCTCTTGGATTAAGACATTCTGCTTTCGAGTGTTTTTATGTAAAATAAAGAAATTCTTTGAATTTGTTCATCAATATTGAAAGTTTGATGTTTTCATGAAAATATTTTCCAATAGGAATGGCCTTCTGTGTAACAAGCTGTTGTATACTGTACTACTGTACAGTACAGTAATTCAAGTTGCTTGCATACAGTACTGTATTTACAAGAGGGTTAAGGAATTTATACAATATATGCTGAAATATGGTACTAATATACACATACTAAATGTTGAAGCATTGATTTGTGCATGTTTAGGGTAAGCATGAAATTCATATGATATTTTGGTCTCATGACTGTAATCACACAGGGTTGTGAAATAATTTTCGTTGACCAAAAGGTAATTTTTTCTTAAGGTTTTGGATACAGAAACTGGGTGACGGTCTGTTATTGAGCACTAATAGTATTTCTTTTCATACTTTCAGTTGAGGAAGGGTATTGTAGAAACTCTTCTAGTGAAGAGATAATTGGTCTCTTGCTTTGTATGATTATAGGTTGATGCATTCTTTTAGTTTTCTTTATTTCTGAAGCGTCTTTGGAGGCAATTTCTGCTGGCTGTTGCACGCATGATTGTGTAATATGAGATTTCCTGCGCAGATATGCTATTGATTTTCCTTGCTGAAATATACGGAATGGATTGGATGAAATGCTAAAGCTTCTCGTTATAGGATACAGTACTGTGTATTAATCCCTTTATTACGTATTAGTACAGCAAGTTCATATTTTTCATTTCGCTCCGCATATGAAATTGACGGTGCTTTTTAAAAGGAACTTGGTTGTTTCAACATCAATGAATAGGTAACAATAGAGGGAAGAATATTTTCATATCCCAAAAAGTTTTCTTCCATTTGATGTGATTTGTATGGTATCTATTTATGTCATGAAGAACTTGAGAAGACTTCTCTCACTAAACTTTCTGATGACTTTTATTTGTTTAGTGACCATCTGAAATAAAGATACTGTAAAATTTGAAAGAGGATCATATACTGTACAGCTTACTCCCCCAGGGAACCATTTCTGTACTGTAGGAGTTAAAAAGAACTTTTCTAATACTGTATCTCCTCAGAGTAAATTTGATATCTTAGAATTTTGGGGTTTATCATTCAGTTATGCTACATGGATTATTACAGAAAATGATGGCCCACCTAAGTACAATGGATCTAGCAGTTCTGTTACTTGTTTCTTAGATACCATTGGAAATTAATTGTAATGGAAAATTTTCCTTAATGAGGTTCATTGGAAATTTTATTTGCATTTTGTACTATGGGATATTCAGCCTTTTAAAAGTCCAGAGTGCAGGCTTCTTTTTCATGCAATTTTCATTCAGGGGCTTTTTTGATTAACACTATTCCTCTTTTTGTTTTTATCTGTAATGCACCCAACAGACGTTGGGCTGGGAAGAAAAGACATGCGAAGACAGTCAGAGCTCTAAGAATGGATATGCTCATGGATATTCTAATCTGTCTCACATGTTTGGAGTAAATGAGGTACAGGTATGTTCTACTCAATGTTGGGTATATGCTTCCCAGGGCTATTTAGTAACATACTAGTTCCCTGTCTTATTCTTTTTAAAGTGTCAGTAGAGTGTATGCCCGGGTAGACGGAGGTTATATTGGTTGTCATAAAGTAGATATAATTACTCCCCTTTTGCCAACGCAAGTTGGATAAAACAGTCATATAAATCTCATGTATAGCCATAGATAATAGATTAAATGACGGTAATGGTTGTGAGTGTTACGGCATCCTCTTGTCTCCAGCCAAAATCATAACAGATACAGTAATGCCTTCTGATCAATAAGAAATGCTAGTGGGAGTAATTTACACAATTTAGGGGAAATTCTGAATTTTCTATGCACTAATGTTGTCCTTTTATGCTGTTCAATCCGTGGTGTTGGTTTAATAGTTCTTGTAATATACCTAATGTAGTGTTTGATTGCACACTCTGGGTTTTGGGGTTTTTGTCTTATTACTCTAGTTTAAAGTCCCTTTTGAATTACATCTGACTTTAAATAAGTCCTGACAGGGTTAACTTGCACTACCACCTATTAAGAGTGTACTGTAAATAAAGAAGATTAATACATTTTCTTCCAGAGTTCCCCTCAAAGTAATCCCTGCCAGAGCCCGTAGATTAAAGTTCTCCCCTATATATGTGGAACTTGCTTGGATCAATTGATCATTGTTCTGAGAAGATCCTTGGTCTGATCGGAGTAATGAAAGCCATTATTGAAGACATTAATATGATATTCATATGCTAGATTAGAACCATTTTCATTCAGGTTTTAGATATATACACTTTTACTCATGTACTGCATAACTATAGGTTATAATACATATAGGGCATATTGAAATAAGATATGTTGCGTATTTTACCTTTGTAGAATTACTTACCGTAATAAATGTTAGAACAAAATAAGTATATACGGTAATGCCGAAGATTATTAGTTGTCTTAAAGTAAATACCCATAAGAATGTCATGTTATTTTGATTTAATCAAATGAAATCTTAATCATAGCAGTACCAGAGTCAGTCAGTCTCTCTCTCTCTCTCTCTCTCTCTCTCTCTCTCTCTCTCTCTCTCTCTCTCTCTCTCTCTCTCTCTCTCTCTTTTTTTTTTCAGAAATATACAGTACAAAGAATACATCACTGTTCTTTGATGATAATTTTGCATTACCAAATGGTAAAGAAAACAATTTGTGCAGTAGATTTTTTTACATGTAGCTATAGTTCCTATTATATGAATATTACTTAAAACCAGCAAAACTTTTTTTTATGTACAGTTTTGAAAACACCAAATACGGGAAATGAGGGCTAACATTAATGGTTGTACCATACTTAGTATTTTTTATAAACATGAAAGATTTTTTTTTTTTTGTGGGAGTAGAGAATTTTACATCATGAGGGAGAATAAGTCGTCCTTTGCAATTTATATGTAGATACTCCTTTACCTTAGAATACTTGATACTGTTCAGGTAAATTTTGATCAACTTTTAAGCTTCGGGTAATTTTAAATCTTTAATGAACACATTGGTGATACACAAACATTAACATTTATACCGTAAAAGATTTTTGTGTCTTACTGTGACAGATTATAGTAACGTCTACAATTTTAATATTTTACAAAATTTCTGAGGATTGGATAATTACATTGTATAATTTCTCTCTAGTGCATGTAATATGTGAATACATATTAATGTATATACCATTTTACAGGGCTTTAAATTATTTATTGAAATATCTATACTGTATATTGATTTATTGTGAGACTAATCTATATCTGTTTATAGATATGCTCATAATTTGACTTCTGGGCTTTATCGATTTTTACTTATGTTTATACCAGTACATTTAGTTTTTAGTTATCATTTCCTTATTGTTTTTTTCTGTTGTAGCATTTCCTCTTGTTATTGTTTTCAGTGTTTTAAGCATATTGTAGTTCCCTTCTTCATTATATTACATAAACGTTGTCAAATAATTTGTTTAAACTTTCTTGTTTCATCTTGTTAGTGAATAAATTATTTTTTCTCATGTTTTTTTGTAGATGGATTACAAACTATAATTATTAGTTGAATCTTTTGTGTTTAGGATCTTTTTATCGTTATCAGTACTCAGGTTGCTCTCATGTTACATTGTCAATGCTATGAACAGTAACTGTAAGGGAAACTCTGAGAATAATTCTTTAGTTTTAAAATTTTGAGTCGACTTTATAATTTTGTAAATCCTTAATGATTTTTAAGTTAAGAAATTTAATTTTGGATGTTGTATTCGGTCCATAGCCCTCTTCAGTCTTTTACTTTAACTTCAAAACCTCTCTTCCTTACTTCCCTGCCCATAGCTCTCTTCGGTCTTCTACTTTAACTTCAAAACCTCTCTTCCTTACTTCCCTGCCCATAGCTCTCTTCGGTCTTCTACTTTAACTTCAAAACCTCTCTTCCTTACTTCCCTGCCCATAGCTCTCTTCGGTCTTCTACTTTAACTTCCAAACCTCTCTTCCTTACTTCCCTGCCCATAGCTCTCTTCGGTCTTCTACTTTAACTTCAAAACCTCTCTTCCTTACTTCCCTGCCCGTAGCCCTCTTCAGTCTTCTACTTTACCTTCCAAACCTCTCTTCCTTACTTCCCTGCCCGTAGCCCTCTTCAGTCTTCTACTTTACCTTCAAAACCTCTCTTTCTTACTTCCCTGCCCATAGCTCTCTTCAATCTTCTACTTTAACTTCAAAACCTCTCTTCCTTACTTCCCTTGTGCTGTCCAACCTCTAAACTATAACATCATGGTGCAATGGATGGGTTTCGCCTATTAGTATCGTTGCACTGAATGTTTTTCCAGACGCTAGTTCCGAGCCTTATGATCCAAACCATGTTAGTCTACTTTTCCATTTTGAGTACTGTATATATGATATGATAACCAGTGACCTTGATGGTATTAACATAATGATGGTGAATGCTTCTTAAACTAGGTACATCAGTTGATATTCTGTGCTTTGCTCTGTTGCGAAAGCATATTTTTAAATATTAGGTAGACTGTACTGTACTTTACTGTGATACTGAATTTCCTCATATACACACACACAAAACATGAATTCCATGATTGGATTCCAAACCTAAGTGATTAACAGTAAGGATCTTATGATAATCATAGAACCATATACCACCAAGTCCCAGAATTTCCTCAATATATTAACCAAGATATACATACATACATATACCAAAGCACTTCCCCCAATTTTGGGGGGTAGCCGACATCAACAAATGAAACAAAAACAAAATAGGGGACCTCTACTCTCTACGTTCCTCCCAGCCTAAGATATGGTAAAGTATTAAAGTGAAAATGTTCTGGAATTGTTGCTGATGATCATATTGCACGAAAGGACAGGGTTTATACGGAGAGGTCAAGGATATCTTTATATGCACCATATCAGACGCAATTTCTATACAGCAAAAATTTTCTCATTTGTCTGTTAAGCAGGATGAATATCATGAGCTTTTATTGTTACCTTCAAAATTACCTCCACATTCGCACGATGCATTAAAACGTTAAATACACAAGCTATTATATCTATCTATACATATTAGTTATGCTGTCAAGGTCTTAGGGACACATTTTTTTCTGTCTTGACATATGTCATGTAATTACAGAATTACAGAACAAGAAAGTGAGTTACATTATGATTAGTTTACACTGAATATTATTAAGCATTTCTTGGTTCCAAATTTCATTACACAGGTTTTTCTTGCTGAGACTAAGAAACCACCGTATTAAGTTTAAGATAATTGTTACCCAAATCGTTAGTCCATGATTAGTTTACACTGAATATTACTAAGCATTTCTTGGTTCCAAATCTCATTACACAGGTTTTACTTGCAGAGACTAAGAAACCACCATATTAAGTTTAAGATAATTGTTACCCAAATCGTTAGTCCTGTTTCTCTCCTAACTTTTGTTAAGTTGGAGTCAAAGTGCATGGATTTGTACCTCAACAGTCTGAATAGCTGTGTATAAACAACATTTATTTTTACCTGAAAAGTGGAATTAAACTTGTTTCTTAGGCTCCAGTTTAAACTGATACTGTACAAAGATTTCTGTGATGGGTCCATGGTGTAGTATTTAAATTATAACAAGTTATACTGTTCAAGGGAAAGGTGCTCTGAGTGTTTTCCAATTTTTCAGGTGTCAATGGGGAGCAATGTCAATGACAAAAAGAGTTACGTCATCTCGGGTCACTGGGATCCAGCCGATCCCATATTTGATGTCCTCAATCAAGAAACTCCCAAAGACCGCAGAGTTTCAATGACAGTTGCCATAGATCTAGTCATGAGTAAGTACTGCATATACAGTAGTGTGATTTCAGAATCTTCAATTAAATTAAATTATTGTTTTTAATAAATTTATACAGAATACAGTACTGTATACTTTTTATTTTCATCCAGTTTTTCTTTTATTTATTCAAGTGCTTGTATTTCAGGATTTCAATAACTTGTGTACTGATTGTAATCTTTGTGTCAAATTGTATTCCTTTGCTTTTAATGTAAGGGCTTATCTTGGCCTCTTTGATGTTATGTAAAACAGTAAGAGTGACTTTGTATGATTCCAGTTGAAGTTTCTTATGTACAGTATTTCATTTGAGGAATTGTGAAATTTTTTATAGTAATTATTTATTATTACTGAAGAATCCTTTTCCTTCTAACAGGGGGCATTCAAGAGCCTGTCAGATTCGTCATCGAAACAAAGGTCAGGGTATACCCACAAAATGAAAGATTCTGGTACTTTAGCAAAAAGCCCCTTGTCCATCTTTTCTCCCTCAAACTGAAGCAGGTAAGACCTTAATATTCTGCTGTTTACAGCACTGTATTGCCTATAGATTTATTCACTCCCTTTACAAAACTATTGCTCTTTGAAAACATTTGTGCCACAAGAAAAATTATCTCTTTATTTGTCATGTATTTAGTTTTATACATTTCCTATGCAATCTCTCAAATATTAGTCTATTGGCTAAGTGGAAGAGAATTGAGTTTTTATAGCAAGTTTATTGTAAACTTTATCTGAAATGAATAGGGACACCGAGAAGGTGGACGAATAGAAAATTGTTTTAAAAAGTTATTTGACGGTTATTTCCCAAGTCAAATCATACGGCAAGTACCTTATGGAAAGTGTCTTGTCGATTATTTAAGAATTATTATAGTCTCTGAAGGCCAGATAGTGTGCTATATACATTATCAAAGTGTCTTGGCAGCCTCCCTTTTCCCCCTAGCTGTACCCACTTACTGGCCTTTTAATTTTCCTCTGCTCCTTCTTTAGTTCCATCTTACTGTCCATCATCAAATTTTACTTTATATAGCACAAAAGCAGTTTTCCCTTATTTGCAGTTTCTAAATGTTTTTTCTAGCCCCAGTATCAGGCCATATGGTCCAAATTCATAAACCCAAGATATGTCATATTGTAATACAGTCCAAGATAGGTAAAACATTTGAGGCAGAAGTCTGATTATCCTTTTATTAAAAGCAAAATTCAAAAAGCAGATTTTATGTTTGTGGGAGTAGAACAGAATGATCAACAAATTTTACAAGAGACACACATTAAGAATGGTAGGTCTATTCTATGTTTATTGCTTAACCTTCTTCAAAATACTGTGTCGTTGTGTGAAATTATGTACTAAAAGAAAGGTGAAGGAATCAACGTGTGTATTTTGTCATTGTTATCAAGTGATACGGAGGGCTCGTAACGACAGACTTTAAGCAGTAAATAAACTGTTAAGAGCCCAAAATTGTGAAGTGTTTTTCTGTAATCTTATAATAGTCAAAATTTTGTTTTACACATGCATTTTAGTACGCTTGGCACAAATCAAATACTTATCATAAAATAGTTTAACTAGACCACTTGAATTTCAAGATTCCTGAAAGGTTAATCAAAAGAATGAAAAAGAATGTGGGTGGAACCGTTTGTAAAACTAAGTCTAACCTTGCTACCAGTATAGAAAATATCGTCAGATTTCAAAATTATTAATGGGTAATTCTATAAAAGCTTAAGTTGCAAGTTAATGTCATTTTAGACTCATTTAATATGTGCGTTTGTATCTTTTCAGTATTGTTAAGTGCCCATTGTCAGCTTGTCTTACTAGACCATGGCTAAATAGACCTCATTCCAGTCATCACTTTCAATTCCGTTTAGTAAAATATATTGCCTTACCGTAATTTTTTTCTCAGATGTTTCCCATTATCTAGTATATCTAGCACAATAACAGGAAGTGACCAGCGTGTAAGCATTGAAATTTCAAAGTGTTGTCTGGTTAAACTTTTTTATTGCTAATTGTGAATTTTTGCTATATTTAATAGAATGATCAGCAGTATTCCTACTAAGATCTTTGCTTAACATTTTTTTTTTTTTAATTTCCCCAAGCACTCTGCCCTTTGTTTTGTAAGCCTAAGATGGCTATAATGTTCACCTTCAAGAAGTTTGCAATGTCAGATTGGTTTTGAGCACCGGTGTTTGAATGATTTTATAGTTTCAGCTGCTTTGTCATAATAATTGAGTTTTCCGCATTGATTTTGCCCTTAATGCTATATGTCTTTGAGTTATGTATTTATGGATACGGTTGATTGAATCTAATTAAGTATTTATTTGAATAGGTTGAACATTCTCCTCAGGGCGACAAACAGTACATTGTCCTAAGTGTCGACAATTTGGGTGAAGTTGAGAGATGGCGGCCCTCAACCATGTCCCTGTCACTGAATTTGTCATCCCTGACATCTTCGACTCTTTCTTCTCTGTCAACTGGTAGATCGCCATCCATTGCTTCAATTGAAACGCCTGGGTGTGATGATGAATCAGGTGAGATGTGTACCCCTACTGTACTAGGAAATGCTAGCTTCTAGAATTGTTGTAAATTGTGTAGAATGGTAAACAATGTTAAGACAAAAACATTGATAGCGATATTCATATTTACCTTGAAATATTGATTCTAGCTTCTTAAAATGGAATTTATATTATCTTTGCTTCAGGTGCAATATTTGAAATTTGAAGCATTCATCAAAACCTATTATGGTATATTAAGATGGGCCATATGTTGGATATATTTACAGGGTCATAGATGAGTTTGTTATATTTTTTATAATACTGTATGTATTAAGCAACTTGGAAGATGAAGCATGTTTTGTAATGCATGATAGAAGAAAATAGTGTGTATCAATAATTAGAAAATAGATTGGTCCTAGTTATATAACTGTAAAGTATGAGCAAACGCTACATAATTAGAATATAGAATTACAAAGAAGAGATAGCTAAAATATCTGATTCTCTAAATGAAAGTGCCTATAGACCTTATTTACTGACCAGCTTCACTAAGCTAGCTATAATCATGCTTCTATGAAAATGAAATTCTGGCTTGCCTTGCACATTATTTTTTCAAGATTAACCATTTGAGTACCATTGGGTGTATTCTGCAGCTGGATACAGTATTTCCACTCCATTTAGCCCCATTAAACATGTTTTACATCTAGTTAATAAGAGTTTTTTCTGTTAGTATTTAGGCATTTGAAAATATGACAAAATAAGTATGTGACTGGAAAGGCAATTTATTCACCTCTATATAGTAAGGAAAAAAATGTATGAAGTCCCATTTCTAATAGTTTGTGCAAAAAGTGCCCTTGGGCTTGAGCGTCCTATTTTGTGTGTGTGTGTGTGTGTGTGTGTGTGTGTGTGACGGGCTGGCACTCAAAATATTGAATTCAATCTAAGATCATTCTCTGCTATTTTTCAAAATGAGAATTCTGACTAGTCTGTGTCATTTCCATATCCCATTGATAAAGATTTCTTTTTAGATGATGATGAACCTTTATTAAGTGGATCTGGAGAGGTCTCAAAGGACTGTCCACAAGGAGAACTTGACCTGTGGAGACAGGTAAGAGAAAACATTTGATTTGGAGTTTGGATCCATGTTTTACTTTTTTAATGATCGTAGAGCAAAAAATTTGACTTTTTTTTCCCATCTGGAAGAATTAAGGTTTTTGAGCTCTCTGGGTTATCTACTGTTGATGATAACTAAAAGCTGTATGATATTTCTGGAATGAAAGCACTTCTTGAGTTAGCTACTGTTGATAAATACAAGCTATATGATATTCTGGAATGAAAGCACATTTTGGGTAATCTATTGTTGGTTGATAAATAAAAGCTCTTTGATATTACTGGGATGAAAGCACTTCTTTTTCAAGTTACCTGGGACAAGTTTTACTCAACATTTTAAAGCTTTGTAGAATTAAGGTACTGTACTAACTTTGACTTTCAAATGTTTATGAGGATAAGTTTGATCCTTATTTTAATTGCCTAATAGGGTATTATCAATTTGGGATTTACAAATTTAGCATTTGTGCATTTTTCTTAAGAATTATACTATTTCAAAATGCAAAGGAGGATGTAGAACATTTAGTTGTTGCTTCTGATACAGGATTTATTAAGGATCCTGATTTTGATATGTTGTAAATCGTTTGTAGACTACACAAACTTCTGTAGTGTATCGACATTAAAATGTTTACCCATGAAGGTGGCATTTGAAATGATTGAATTGAAAGGTTGAAATATATTTTTTTTTTTCTTAAAAGTACCTCTAGAATATTGTATTATTTGTTATGAGGCTGCAAAAGAGGGATTTTACTGAGAAGTATGTGTAGTATGTAAGATGAGAATGTTTTTCTAATCTGGGTCAATAGTTGAGAGATATATTGATGTTGAAATGTACTGTGAGGCTTCCTTATCCCTCACACTAAGACTTATTTTCCTTTTGTTGCACTGGATTATTTAAAACTTAGTTCATCCCTGTAATATATTTGTTTCTTCCTATTCTCACCAAGGTTCTTCCAAAGTGGCAAGCAGCTCCGCAGCAAATACCAAAAGGAGTTTCTGGTTTAGTCAAGAGAGGAATACCCGAAGCGTTACGTGGTGAAGTTTGGCAGCTCCTGTGTCGTTGCTCGGAGGACAAGGAGATGATGGAAACGTATAAAGTCCTCATAACAAAGGTAAAGGAGCTGTGACATTGTAAATTTTCATAACTGAAATCAAAGCTTGGGAAGTTTAAAGGTCAAGAGGCTACTTATTCAACTGCTCATTTTTATTCCCAAATTAAGATTGCTTGAATAGAAAAGTGAAAGGGGATTCCTTATAGTATGACACGCTCAGTGTAAAAAAAAAAATAGTAGTGGTTTTCATAATGAAATAGTCATTTATTTTTTTCTGTTAGCTTAAGGTCTCAACTAGCTTATTGTATATATAAATTTTAAAATTTTAAAATAGACATACATCCTGAACAATGGTGCTATGAATATAAGGAAATTCCAAAACCATATGGTTTACTCTTGCATGTAAATTATGTTTTGAATTAAGATGACTATATTCCTTTTACCCTGAAGTTTTTAAATTTTTTGCTTTCAATTCCAAAAACCATTAATATAAGTCAAGTCTTACAGATTACATGTTATCTATAATTATCTTTCCATCAGGATTGTGCCAGCGAACAGGGAATTCGCAGAGACATTAACCGCACATTCCCAGCTCATGATTACTTCAAAGAGGCTGGAGGAGTAGGCCAAGATGCTCTATTCAAGATTAGTAAAGCATATGCGGTATACGATGAGGAGGTTGGATACTGTCAAGGGTTGTCTTTCTTAGCAGCGGCACTATTGTTACATGTGAGTTCAAAGTTTGAAGTCCCCCTGTTTTGCCCCCAGGTTAACCATCAGGTTGTGGATGTCACGTACTTTGTTTTAGGCAGATTATTCTGGTCTCCTTTTTCAAATTGCATTGGACTCGCACTGTATACATCTATTTCACCCACTGGTCCGTTGTACATGCTGTATATACTTTTCACCCTTTCGCTGATCCGTCTTACCAGTTTAAACATATACTGTATGTTCCACCCTCTGCAGAGAGTTTAAAAATTAGATTTTTTTATTATTATTATTATTATTATTATTATTATTATTATCATTATTATTAAAATGTAAATTAACCAATAACAGTCATCCCTTATTGATGATCGGTACAGTTATTACTTTTCTCTTCTCTAGGAGGCTTCTTTATGTATGGCTAGCTATTTGAAATTTCTGTCTTCATTTCCACAAAAAATAAGAAATTTAGTAGTCGAGGCTTTAGATATGATACTTGATACTAACTAAAGCAAATATAACATAGTTTGTTTATGGCAGTCGTTAATATAGAAAATAGATGTAGGAGTGTTACTACGTAATGAAAAAGAATGGGCGCTTCATTCGTTACTTTTGCCAGAATTGGTGTCCTTTTTTTTTATCATATGTTTTTTTTTTTACAAATGGGATCCTTTATGTAAAAGTATTTGTTAAAATTCAACTGTATCAATTGTTCTAATGAATATGTATATTTATATTAATTTCATAGGATCAGGAATGATCTTTTAATGTTTTCATATGTGCTGTTAATGTGATTAGATTATAAATGTTTTAAGAAAAATTAGATTATTGTAACTACAAACATTTTATTAAACCTTGCCAATAAATTAACGTAGCATTGGTTGCTATTATGCCCAAAAGTTGTGTGTTAAATATTGTGTCAAATGATCGGGTCCTGTACATAATACCATGAGCTTCTATTGGTTACTAATATTCTTAATATTCTGCAATATTATATCCAAAATAGTATGAATATTATTCATTATTTTTTTTCCAAACAGATGCCTGAAGAACAAACATTTTGTGTGCTAGTCAAAATCATGTTTGACTATGGCCTCCGAGACCTTTTCAAAGACGGGTTTGAAATTTTACATATGAGATTCTATCAGCTTGGAAAGTTAATGGAGGTAAGAGCAGTATTTTCATTGATTGTATCTCGTATGTTTCCGGTTTTGTTTGTATTTTTTTCCCTTGCCAGTGTGTGGGAGTCAATCATATGAAATTCAAATGAGATTCATAGAAATAAATGGAATTTTAACAATGAAAGCTAGTACTGTGAAAAAGAGGGGGAAATTTTAGATTTTTAGGGTAGACATCGACATTTAACCCTCTTTGAGAAAAAATCCATATGGACATCTAGTTAATATAGAATTAAATGATTTTCTTATTAAAAATATTTTATTGTTGTTAATTGGAAGGTCATTGTTATTATTAATCAGAAGGTCAAAATATAAATCTTAACTTGAATTTAGTTCTAATTATAGAATTTTTTAGCAACGAAAATGCTTTATTGGAAGTTGAGCTGTTGAAGCCGTGTACGAGTGTAATTTTGGGAGTTTTAAGATGGTGTTACTCCTTTTTTATATACTTTATTATATCTATGACAGGGAAGAGAAGGTTGTCTGATTAGTGACAGAATTTGGAAGGGTGTGTGAGAGAAGGAAGTTGAGAGTTAATGTGGGTAAGAGTAAGGTTATGAGATGTACGAGAAGGGAGGGTGGTGCGAGGTTGAATGGAGAGTTACTTGAGGAGGTGGATCAGTTTAACTACTTGGGGTCTGTTGTTGCAGCAAATGGTAGAATGGAAGCAGATGTACGTCAGAGAGTGAATGAAGGATGCAAAGTGTTGGGGGCAATTAAGGGAGTAGGAAAAAATGGAGGGTTGGGCGTGAATGTAAAGAGAGTTCTGTATGAGAAAGTGATTGTACCAACTGTGATGTATGGATTGGAGTTGTGGGGAATGAAAGTGACGGAGAGACAGAAATTGAATGTGTTTAAGATGAAATGTCTAAGGAGTATGGCTGGTGTATCTCTAGTAGATAGGATCAGGAACGAAGTAGTGAGGGTGACAACGGGTGTAAGAAATGAGTTAGCAGCTAGAGTGGATATGAATGTGTTGAGGTGGTTTGGCCATGTTGAGAGAATGGAAAATGGCTGTCTGCTAAAGAAGGTGATGAATGGGAGAAGTACAAGAGGAAGGCCAAGGTTTGGGTGGATTGATGGAGTGAAGGAAGCTATGGGTGATAGGAGGATAGATGTAAGAGAGAGGCAAGAGAGCGTGCTAGAAATAGGAATGAATGGCGAGCGATTGTGACTCAGTTCCGGTAGGCTCTGCTGCTTCCTCCGGTGCCTTGGAAGACCGCGGAGGTAGCAGCAGTAGGGGATTCAGTGTTATGAAGCTTCATCTGTGGTGGATAACGGGGGAGGGTGGGCTGTGGCACCCCTAGTGGTACCAGCCGAACTCGGTTGAGTCCCTTGTCAGACTGGGAGGAACGTAGAGAGGAGAGGTCCCCTTTTCTGTTTCATTTGTTTGATGTCGGCTACCCCACCAAAATTGGGGGAAGTGCCTTGGTATATGTATATATGTATGATATGATATGTACTGTTTATTTTACAATTTTTTTTAATATAGGAACAACTTCCGGAAATATGGCTACATTTCCAAGAACAAGGAGTAGAAGTCCACATGTTTGCCAGTCAGTGGTTCCTCACTTTATACACAGCAAAATTCCCTCTCTTCATGGTGTTTCATTACTTGGACGTTTTCCTTCTAACTGGAGTAGATTCGGTCTTTCAAGTGGCCTTAGCTCTCCTTCAGGTAAGATGATGGTGCTTCTATGTTGATATTTCTGAGCTTCAGTTTTTGTGTTGCATTTGTCGTTATTCGTAAGCCAATCTTGGATTAATTTAATTTTATATAATCAATTGTTTCCTTTATTCTTTTCTATTTTATACCTTTATTGTTATCAAAAGCTGAGATTTTTTCCATGTTGATATGAGTTTATTCTCTAAGTAGGTTAATTTTTTATATTGAAATTGAAATTCTGCATTTTGAAATTAAGATATAATTTTTATCAATTATCAAAGTATATGTATTTGATGTTTGGCTTGATAATTTCAGATGTCGAAAAAGGAATTGATCTCGCTTGACTTTGAGGGGATTCTCAAATATTTTCGGGTGTCTCTTCCCAAGAAGTACCGTAATGAAGATGTGGCTCGACAGCTATTTAAGCTCGCAACTTCATTAAAAGTGAAAAAATTGAAGAAGTATGAAAAGGAATACTTAGCAATTAAAGGTAATTTGAAGGTCATAAAATATCTTGTCACATACAGTGGTACCTCTACATACGAATTTAATCCGTTCCACAACCGACTTCGGATGTAGAAATTGTTCGGATGTAGAAACGAATTTTCCCATAAGAATACATTGAAATAGGATTAATCCGTGGTTGAGCCCAAAAACCTATGATAACTCCTTAATAAATTACTACAGATGATTACACATGACAATATGCACTCTAAATTAGATAATAGACATGTAAAAAAGAATAATTATCAAGAAATAATAAAAAAATTTGGGTGTAGAGTAGGAACGTGTTCGAATTGTACTTCGCGTGTCGAAAAATTCGGATACAACCGGTCGACGAAAATTGCTTACTTCGTGTGTCGAAATAAAATTCGGGTGTAGAGTCGAAAAATTGCTCGAATTTTATTTCGGATGTTGGAAAATTCGGATGTAGATACGTTCGTGTGTAGAGGTTCCACTGTATTTCGGTTTTGAGAGTTGCTCGTTTAAATTTACGTTGAGTTAGTCACATTGAAATTATATGAACATGTGTGAACTTTCATGTTTAAAGCTTTCTTCTTATTGATTCTCACTAGGATTGCATTAAGGTTTAGAAATATTCATATGTATATGGTAGCAAATCATTCTACTTAATTGTTATTGTCTTAGAGGAACCAACGAGTTAAATTATTGTTGTGCTACCCAGTGTTTATTTGCTTATGGGATATACCTTAGTAGTACAGTAGTTATTTCTAAATGTTGATCTTCAAGGGTTTTTTTGTCTTATAAGAAAATGTCTTATAAATTAGGGGATTCTTTCTGCTGTACATATCCAAAGCATTGTTTTGATACAAACTTAGCTAATTGTGGGGTATGTAGGTTTGAGTTCAAACTTCAAAGCTTTTAATCTTACCGTTAGTGTGTTTTATCCTGTCTTATGTAAATTACTATTTAGGATAAATGGTTTTAGTTATGAAAACCTACATTCTTTGTAATTTCAGTTATAGTAATACATTAATTGTAAAACATTGATGATTATTGCTAGGAATTGATTATTATAGTTTAGAAATTTGGGGAACAATTATGAATAAGCTTTTGCAAAGTCTGAAGATATTTACAGCGTATGTGATAAAAGCTATCAAGATGATAAATCATTATCTATCGGTCATAGTCTGTGCTGATAAGAAAGATAGTAGACTTGTGTTAGTTTTTGGTGTGACTGTAAACTTGTACTGCAGCATTTGTTCAAATACTTCCATATGTTTAAGTTTAGGTTTAAAAGTAAGTGTGAATTATTGTGTTTTTGTATAATGCCCATTAGTTTTTATATTAGTTATCTTTTGGGGTGTTTAAATGTGCGTGGATGTAGTACGATAGAGAGTAAAAGATGTGAGATTGGAAGTATGTTTAGAAGTAGAAGGATGGATGTATTGGCCTTGTGTGAGACAAAGATGAAAGGAAAAGGTGAAGTGATGTTTGGTGAAATGTCTGGTAGAGTGTCTGGGATTGAAAGGGGAAGAGCGAGAGAGGCATTATTGCTGAGTGAATGGATGACAGGTAAAGTAGTGGAATGGAAGGAGATATCATCTAGGTTAATGTGGGTAAGGGTTAGGTTGGGTAGGGAATGTTGGGCGTTTGTCAGTGCGTATGGGCCAGGTAGTGAGAAAAGTGAAGAAGAGCGGAATGAGTTCTGGAATGAATTAACTAGGTGTGTAGAAGGACTGGGTAGAAGGAATTATGTAGTTGTTATGGGTGACTTAAATGCTAGAGTGGGTGCTGGAGAGGTAGAAGGTGTCATTGGGAAGTATGGCATACCAGGTGAAAATGAGAGTGGTGAGAGACTGGTAGACATGTGTGTTGAAAAAGAGATGGTAATAAGTGCTAGCTTCTTTAAAAAGAAAGATAAACATAAGTATACATGGGTAAGAGGGGCAAATGGAAGAGTAGTAGAAAGGGCATTAATGGATTATGTGTTGGTAACTAAAAGAATGTTTGGAAGATTGAAAGACGTGCACGTGTTTAGGGGTATGGCTAACGGTATGTCTGATCATTTTTTGGTGGAAGGAAAATTAGTTGTAGCAAAAGAGTGGGGGAATAGAGTAGGTGGATGTAAAAGGGAGGTAGTGAGGATTGAAGAGCTAATAAAACCGAGGGTAAAAAGTAAATATCAGGAAAGGTTGAAAATGGCATATGACAAGGTGAGATTAAGAGAAACTGGTAATTTAGAGGAGGAGTGGAAGTTAGTAAAAGAAAATTTTGTTGGGATTGCAAGTGATGTATGTGGCAAGAAGGTTGTTGGAGGCAGCATGAGGAAGGGCAGTGAATGGTGGAATGAAGGAGTGAAGGTAAAAGTGGAAGAGAAAAAGAGGGCTTTTGAAGAATGGCTGCAGAGTAATAGTATAGAGAAGTATGAAAAATATAGAGAGAAAAATGTGGAAGTAAAGCGCAAGGTACGTGAGGCAAAGAGGGCAGCTGACCTGAGGTGGGGTCAGGGATTGGGTCAGTCATATGAAGAGAATAAGAAGGTCAGTCATATGAAGAGAATAAGAAGAAGTTTTGGAAAGAAGTGAAGAGAGTAAGGAAGGCTGGCGCAAGAATTGAAGAGACAGTGAAAGAGGGAAATGGAAGGTTGTTAAAAGGAGAGGAGGCAAGGAAAAGGTGGGCGGAATATTTTGAAAGTTTGCTGAATGTTGAGGATAATAGGGAGGCAGATATAATTGCTGTTCCAGGTGTTGAGGTGCCAGTGATGGGAGATGAGAATGAGAGAGAGATTACAATAGATGAAGTGAGGAGAGCACTAGATGAAACGAGAGTAGGAAAAGCATCTGGTATGGATGGTGTGAAAGCTGAGATGTTGAAGGAAGGGGGTGTGACTGTACTTGAATGGTTGGTGAGATTGTTTAATATGTGTTTTGTGTTGTCAATGGTACCAGTAGATTGGGTTTGTGCATGTATTGTACCACTATATAAGGGTAAGGGAGATGTGCATGAGTGTTGTAATTCAAGAGGTATTAGTTTGTTGAGTGTACTTGGAAAAGTGTATGGTAGAGTATTGATTAATAGGATTAAGGATAAAATAGAGAATACAATCTTGGAAGTACAGGGTGGTTTTAGAAGAGGTAGGGGTTGTATGAATCAGATTTTTACAGTTAGGCAGATATGCGAGAAATATTTAGCAAAAGGTAAGGAGGTGTATGTTGCGTTTATGGATCTGGAGAAAGCATATGATAGAGTTGATAGGGAAGCAATGTGGAATGTGATGAGGTTATATGGAGTTGGTGGAAGGTTGTTGCAAGCAGTGAAAAGTTTCTACAAAGGTAGTAAAGCATGTGTTAGAATAGGAAATGAAGTGAGTGATTGGTTTCCAGTGAGAGTGGGGCTGAGACAGGGATGTGTGATGTCGCTGTGGTTGTTTAACTTGTATGTTGATGGAGTGGTGAGAGAGGTGAATGCTCGAGTGCTTGGACGAGGATTAAAACTGGTAGGCGAGGTAAATCAGTTGTTGTTTGCGGATGATACTGTACTGGTAGCAGACACAGAAGAAAAGCTTGACCGACTAGTGACAGAATTTGGAAAGGTGTGTGAGAGAAGGAAGTTGAGAGTTAATGTGGGTAAGAGTAAGGTTATGAGATGTACGTGAAGGGAAGGTGGTGCAAGGTTGAATGTCATGTTGAATAGAGAGTTACTTGAGGAGGTGGATCAGTTTAAGTACTTGGGGTCTATTGTTGCAGCAAATGGTGGAGTGGAAGCAGATGTACGTCAGAGAGTGAATGAAGGTTGCAAAGTGTTGGGGGCAGTTAAGGGAGTAGTAAAAAATAGAGGGTTAGGCATGAATGTAAAGAGAGTTCTATATGAGAAAGTGATTGTACCAACTGTGATGTATGGATCGGAGTCGTGGGGAATGAAAGTGATGGAGAGACAGAAATTGAATGTGTTTGAGATGAAGTGTCTAAGGAGTATGGCTGGTGTATCTCGAGTAGATAGGGTTAGGAACGAAGTGGTGAGGGAGAGAACGGGTGTAAGAAATGAGTTAGCGGCTAGAGTGGATATGAATGTGTTGAGGTGGTTTGGCCATGTTGAGAGAATGGAAAATGGTTGTCTGCTAAAGAAGGTGATGAATGCAAAAGTTGATGGGAGAAGTACAAGAGGAAGGCCAAGGTTTGGGTGGATGGATGGTGTGAAGAAAGCTCTGGGTGATAGGAGGATAGATGTGAGAGAGGCAAGAGAGCGTGCTAGAAATAGGAATGAATGGCGAGCGATTGTGACGCAGTTCCAGTAGGCCCTGCTGCTTCCTCCGGTGCCTTAGATGACCGCGGAGGTAGCAGCAGTAGGGGAGTCTGCATTATGAAGCTTCATCTGTGGTGGAAATGTGGGAGGTTGGGCTGTGGCACCCTAGCAGTACCAGCTGAACTCAGTTGAGTCCCTGATTAGGCTGAAGGAACATAGAGAGTAGAGGTCCCCTTTTTGTTTTGTTTCATTGTTGGTGTCGGCTACCCCCCAAAATTGGGGGAAGTGCTGTACTTTATGTATTATTTGTTCCATTTAATCACCCAAACATGGTTGGCCCCATTTTAGCAAGTGTACCTTTGTGTTCGACTTGAGTCTTTAGTACTTATATTATGACCTAGTATCATTTTGATCACTGCATGATTCCATCTATTTATCTGTCTATGGACTAATCGATAAGTGGTGGGGCTTTTTAGAAGTATAGATGTGTAAAATTATCTAACAACTTTTATTCTCAACATTACACTATGCTTAAATGATGACTACAGTTACTTATAAACATAGTTGGTGTGATTTTGTTAAACTCTCTTATTATTTTTCATGGATACAAAATGTTAAACTGGCTGTGTTAGCACAAGGGCTGATCAACATCTACAAGCTGGTGTGCATTAGTTTTTATTCACTATAATTAATCCATACAACTCCTATATTATAGCTTTTTTTGTTTACAGTATGAATAAAAGTCTACCAAACAGGGGGTCATTACTAAATATGTAGAATTGATACTGTATTTTAACTTGGAATGTTCTTAAGTAGATTGGGTTAATTTTTCTTCTGAAAACTTAAAACTTTTAGAAAGTAAAGGGTGGTTTGTATTGAGGGTTACATGCATTAAGGATTACACATGCCTACAACATTATCGACTAGTAACCAGTAGAATGTATGCTTATGCAGAGATTATCCTTACGTTTTGTTAAAGACTAATCCTTCATTTATTGACAGCTAACTCTGAGATTTTTGTCTGCATGATTATAATTATTTTTGTTTTCTTTTGCAGAACAAGAAGCTCTTCAAGAAGATCCGGTTGTCCGGCTAGAGCGCGAAAACCGACGACTGCTTGAGGACAACATGAGACTTGAACGAGAAAATGATGATTTGGCCCATGAATTAGTCACAAGTAAAATAAGCATGAGACATAGTTTAGACAAGGTTTGTTGACTAGAATTTGTAATTTGATTTTACTTAATTTTAGCTTAATTCTTGTAGTGCGAGTTTATGACTAATATTTTGCTTTACTGGAAACCTAAATTGAGTAGTATGCTGTAATTATGAAGGAAAAATATGTATATTTGTGGTAATTTTTATGACAAAGGTTATTTCTTTCAGCTTGAAGATAAGTGTGAGAATCTCAACAAGGAATATAAAAATGTTAACTCGCTTCTGAATGATGCTGAAGAGGAAAAGAAACGTCTCCTTTTTGAAGCTAATCAGGTGAGAAGAATAGATTTTATGAGTTTTTTTATCACTGGAAAACACACTCTCATGTTGAGTTTGTTACAATAGTTACTGCACTTCACACACAAAAGTTATCAGTTATTTGCTAATATTATAAGTATCTTAATTCAGGTGCGGTTAGGATGTACTCTATGATGCATAGAAAATTTTGACCTAAAAGTTTTGGTTACCAAATCTTCGTACTTTTGAAATCCATAGTTGGGGTACTGCTGTCTGTATCCCTCACGCAGTACACTGAAGGCCTTACTTAAGAGTTTCAGCAGCATCCCGTTGGCCCTTAACTTCACTTGGTTTATAGCCTTTTACTATATCTCCATTCCTGCTTCTATTCTTCCATCATCCTGACCAACATCTTTCAAGTTTTACCTTAAAGGCCAGCTGTTGGGTTTTTCCTTCAGTTACATCTAAGTACTGTCATAGCCTAACAGACCACAATGCTGGGTCATATTGCCTGAATTCATAAATCTAATCCATTCACAGTTTTGAAGTGCTATATTTCTTCTTCTTCTTCTTCTTCTTTTCCCACTTTTATGTGGGGTCGATGTTTCTGGCCAGCGTTCTCCATCTACCTCTTTAACCCAGCCTGCCCATGACTGGGTAGCCCTTGCCAATTTTTCGGAGGGATCAGGTGAGGTCCCAACGAGTCGCCTACGAGAGACGCCCTAGCATTAATTCTAATCTCACAATCTCCACTGACCATATTGGTTTTGGCTAATTTTTCATGGCCAGATGCCTTTCTTGCCGCCAACCCTCCCCATTTACCTGGGCTTGGGACTGGCACCAAGTTGAGGCTGGCTTGCTATATTTCGTGTTTAAAATTTGTTTTAATTTTTCTGTCCAAGGTATGCAGTGGTTTTTAAAGTTGATTTTGTATTATACAGTATAGCACACTCTAATTATTTTAGTTCAATAATATTGAGAATTCCTTTGTGTTAACATTTTTTAGTGTAGATTTTTTGAAAAGATTATGCTCACAAAAGTGACCAAGCTATATATACTGGAATGTTGTCACAAAATAATATTGTTCCTGTGTGAATACAAACATACTGCCATTGAATCATTAATCAGGTAAGTGCTAGACATAGGGAGCAGATTCATTTGCTTGCCTGCCTTTGTCTCTTCACTTTTGTTTATGGCCCCAAAGAGAACAGATGTACTCATTGCTTCTCTCCCCAAACTTACTTTGCTTTGGATAGTGTTAATTATTTTTTATTTATGAGAGCTTTTGCTAAACGCCTTAGTATTTGTGTGCAATTTTACTTTGTGGCGAAAGCACATCAAAGATAAGCATGGGTTAGTGTGTGCTGTATTTTGTTCCTACAAGGATACAAACCTTTTGACCAGTGTGTTGAGTACCATTGTGAAGGGCGGTACTGGACACAGTTCACCATCCTGGAGAAATGGTTTATGTTGTCGATTACAGAAAGGATGACTTTCTCTAGGACCATAACTTTGCTCTCTTGGTATTTTCCCTTCTTTGGAAGGAAATCACCTGATCCAGCCCGAGTGTTTACTCATTCCTTCATACTTGAGTGATCATCTTTGTCTGCCAGGCATGCCTGATGCCACTTGTATGAGAACACTGGGGAGTACTAGTGTCAGTATTTTCATTGTTATGCACTAGGGACAGGTGCTCGGCTTGTTGGGGAACATTCATGCACATCGACAAATGGATGTTTGAGTCATGGTAAATCTAAAGAAGTCCAGTCACACCCAACTGAGGATGGGAGTACCTTGGGATGCTGATACACAATGGCAGGAAGTGTTTGCATCCAACAATTGTGTAAGCGACTCAAAAGTGTAGCGCTCCTTTTTCTATGCCACAAATTACTACCACCTCATCAATGGCAGAAGTTACTAGAACATCAAAAAATGTAGAGAAGCTCATCTCAGGCAGGTGACAACGTCAGTGCTCACTTTGGTGGTCCCACAAGTTGTCGAACAAGGGGGGTCAGAGCAGAGTGGTTCATTCATCTTCAAGTTGAGAGGAGCCTTTTGACTGTGGGGTTCTCCAACAATGAATATATTCACGACGAGGCTCAAAGGGAAGTTCTTGATCTACTGCCCTGGAAAGCATTTTAGACATCCATGGGCAGCCTCGACATATACGTTTTCCATTGTTTTTCCTGATTCAAAGATTAGTCAACAGGATACTCACTACTGTACTTCCAACTTCAAGATGACCTTGATGGCTCCAAACTGGCCCCGTGCAGAATGGTACCGGTACCTTCTGATTCTTTTAACTGAGACTATGAGAAAACTGCCCAAAGGATTCGATCTACTTTGCCAGCCCTATCTGCACAGAAACCACAACTCAGTGGGTACACAAGGCAAACTTTAAATGATACCTTTTTTGTGAATTAGCTCTCCCACTTTTCCTCACTACGCACATTTTATATTACAACTGAGAGGAAGTCAGGGCCCTTTGAGTGTAGTAATTGGGATTCTGTGCACTTATTGAACTACTCGAGTAATAGTGATATTATTACAGGTAGTTCTCCCAATATTGTTTGATTGATGTTTGATATAAGTGTACGTGTTGATAACTTCCTTAACCTTAATTGGTGGGGCAAGGATACAACTTAAAAAGTAGGTTCTCAATGTCTATTAGAGTAAACATACAAGATACGTGGGACACGAGGAAAGATAACTTATCGGCTAAGGGGACGAAGACGAACAGACTGTATCATGGCAACACAACAGATAAGTGTTGCCAATGCTGACTCAATGTTGCCATATCATATCAATGACGTTACAGGAATTAATCTAATGATATGCAACATCTGAAATAATGGTTGAAAGTAGATAATACAGTTAATAGTACGTACAATAATGGTAATCATGATAATGCAGTAAATGATACATACAATAATAATAATCATGACAATACTGGTACATGTGAAATGTTTCTTTTCATGTACCTACACCTCCCTCCCCCTCACGCTCGTAGTGCATTCTCGAGCGGACTCCTTTTCTATGAGTCTTTGGGAACGACGTGGATTCACTGGAGGGATGGTGACTAAGGACTCTCTTTTTGGGTCCTGGCAAGGGGCCACTGGGACAGGGAGAGAGAGGTCACTAATAGTGGGTGGCACTGGACGAAGAAATCGGCGATTACGCCACCACACACGACCACTAGGGAGACGAATTTGATAGTCTCTTGACATTCCATGGCCCATGACGATGCCAACTTTGTCCCAACGATGAGAAGTCGGGTCTTGAATCCGAACTTGCTGTCCGACGCTCAACTTGGGCAGGAAGTGGGCATGCTGGTCATACTGGGTTTTTACCTGTTCGTAGCGGGCGGCAGCACGGCGGTCACAGTCTTCAGTCTTGACCTGCCACTCCTTGGAGAATGCATTTGGATGGGCAGGAATACATGACCTCAGAGGACGGTCATACAGGATCTGGGCAGGGGAGCGTCCTGTAAAGTTAGGAGTATTCCTGAGTTCCAGCAATCCACGGTCAAAATCTTCATTATCGATGTTGCCAGACGGGGCTGTTTTCAGTATGAGGTGCTTAATTGACTTCACAGCGGCTTCGGCATGACCATTGATTGTGGGTAGTGGGGTGAGGTTACAATGTGTCGAACTCCCCATCTCTTCATGAAATCCTTGAACTCTGCGCTGGTGAATTGTGGCCCTCCATCTGTCCTAAGGCGAAGAGGAACACCAACTTCACGGAAGTAGCGGCAGAAGATCCTGATGGTATTAGAAGTGGTAGTATCACCTTTGCAGGGGGCGACAACAGGCCATCCTGATAAGCGATCGACGACGACTAAGAAAGACTTCCCTGCAACAACAAAGAAGTCAGCCGAAACTGACTCAAAGGGTCTTGTTGGATTGTCGTCATTCAGTAGAGGTTCCTGCTGCTGAGATGGCTGCAATGTCTGACATGCCTCACAAGTTCCGACTGTATTGGCGATGTCAGAATCGATACCGGGCCAGAAAACAGACTGCCTTGCTCTGCGCTTGGTTGCTTCCACACCTCTGTGGCTGTCATGCAAGTGGGACAAGGTGCGGCAACGAAGGGCGGCAGGAACTACAACTCTTGCTCCATACAGGACGAGGTCACCATCGGCGTAGAGATCTGCACGTAGTTTCCAATATGGGAGTAAAGAATTGTGCAAGTCGTATCTGTTGCGAGGGAATCCTGATGTGACACAGTTGAGTAGACGCGTATACGAAGGATCTGTTCTCGCTGCGTCACGAAGATCCTGAAGTATCCGGTCGGCATCCTGAGCTGAAGACTCGTCTGAAAGAGTAATGGTGTTCATGGCTATGACAGTCCGAAGATGAGCAGCAGAAGAAGCACCTGAGATTTCGTCCTCCTGCGTGGGGTAGCTGACTGGGGCTCGAGACAATGCGTCTAGAACACAGAGCAACTTCCCAGCACGCCACACAGCTGTAAAGATGTAGGGCAAGATCTTCTCCTTGAGGCGCTGGAGACGAGAGTTCTCGATGGCATCCAGTGTATAACTGTTCAGAATAGGGATGAGGGGTCGGTGATCCGTCATCAGAGTAAAGTGCTGTAGGCCAGCTAGGTATAGCCTACACTTTGACATTGCCCAGACAACGGCTAGCATCTCGAACTCAATGGTAGCGTAACGTGTCTCTGCATCGACGAGAAAACGAGAACCACACTGAACTAGACGCAGGTGTCCATTACCGTGGTCCTGCAGGAGAGCATATCCAATGCCATTGAGGCGTGAAGCGTCCGTCTGAAGAACGACGGGTAGGTCTGGGTCAAAGAGGGCGAGAACTGGTGGACTGGTGAGGGCTAACTTGACGCGTTGAAAGGCTTCATCATGGTCAGAAGTCCAGACAAATGTTCTCTTGGGACTCATCAGGGGGCGTAGAGGTTGGGCTGCAACGGAGATGTCAGGCGTAAACTCTGCTAACTGGTTGACCAATCCCATAAACGATCTGAGGTCCGTCAGGTTAGCAGGGGTCGGAAAATCCTTGATCGCACTGACTTTCTGGTGGTCAGCTGAGATGCCGTCTCCTGAGAGCGTGTATCTGCAGAAGTTCACAGATGGGGCAGCGACCACAAATTTGTCCTTGTTGAGTGTGATCCCGAACTTGCGGCACCTGGTGAGCACTTCGTGGATACGTTGAAGGTGGGTAACGTAGTCTTCGTCGTAGAGAAGGAGGTCGTCTATCACCTTAACACAGTTTTGGACACCTTGAAGGGCCATATCACCTCGCAGGCAGAAGGCATCTCCAGTAGCTGCGAAGCCCATCGGTCCTCTGCAATTTATGAACCGACCATATGGCGTAATAAAGGTGGTTAAGTGACGATCCTCATCAGCCAGTTCCATCTGCCAGTACCCGTAAAGAGCATCAGCTGTGGTGAAGAAACGAGACTTCCGGTCCACACTACGAATAGCCGTGTAGGGTGTGGGTGAAGGGTGGGCTGGACGAGAAACTTGGCTGTTCAGCTTTGTTAGATCGACGGTGATACGTACACCTGTTCCATTCTTGGGAACGACGACAAGAGGGTGGCACCAAACTGAAGGGTCATCACCAGCTGGTTTGATTATCCCTTGAGCCACCATAGAATCAAGCTCTTCTTTGACTTGGTCCTTAAAAGCAAATGGAATCTGTCTAGGGGTGTGGATGGCGAAAGGCACTGCACCATCCTTTAGGTAGATTCTCATGGGAGGACCAGCCATAGGCTTGAGAGGAGAGGAGCTGTCTTCAAATCTTCTTTCGAGACCAACACATCTTTAAATACCCGAAGAAAGTATTCCTTGGCTGCTGAAGGGGATGTAGTTGCTGAGATGGGCAGCTCCTTGCATCTATTGACATGCTTGACTTCTAAAATGGGTTTGGGGAAGTCGGGAGATATTATGGACAGTTCTTGACAATGGCCATAGGATAAGAGGGGAACTTCCACATTTTCGTGAACCTGAATCCTGGCAAGACATGATCGCTTGCCTAAGGTAAGGGTAGCTTGTAATATACCCAGAGCAGGGGACATCGGAGATCCATCCGCCGTGAACGTCACATTTGGCGGAGGTGGTTGCAAGCTGCTCTTGGAGATACCCATGGTGTCCAGGTGTTGCTGTCCTATAACGGTGACGTCGGCACCTGTGTCAGGTAACATCTTGATGCGAGAGTTAACATCGCCAGATGACAAGAGGACACAGATAGGTTTGGGCGTCTTGGAGATGGTGGAAGGTGATCCTAAGCGACGACAGCTGGTCCGTGAATCTTGTTGTTTGTTGGAGACTGCAGAGGCACCACTGTTGCTTGAAGATCTGTCTCGATGACCATTTTTCTTATTATCCATGCAGCATTTGTCGAAGTGTCCAATACGGTGACAATGGCGGCACTGGGCTTTGCTGGCAGTACACTTCAACGTCCTGGACCAATGGCCAACACGGTCACAGTTTTTGCAGGTACTGTTGGCATCAGGGCGTTTATCAGGTTCGTGCTGACGGGCACAATACTGGCATAAAACGGCAGGCTTAGAGGACTTCGGCGAAGGTGGAGGCTTCCCGCTTGATTTCTTGCTTCTCCTGTAGGCTGAAACGGCACACAACTGGCTGGGTGGGCCACGTATGGCAGAAGTTGCAGTTTTAGCTGCCTCATACGATCGACAGGTTGTGACGAAATCTTGAAGAGGAGAGTTGGCGTCCAAGGCAATCAACTTCTGAACCAACTCTGCATCTCGAATACCCATCAAGATAATCATTTTTAGTTGGGTCTCTTCACATGCAGCGGCATTACCTGGGCACAAATCAACTACTTCTGCGATGCGTCGAAGTCTCACGTAGAAATCAGCAAAAGATTCTCCTTCCATTTGCTTACAGCTTAGCAACTCTCTTCGGCGAAGGACTTCATTCCTTAGTTCCTTAATATGCAACTGTAGAGCATCCAGGACTTCGTCTACAGACTTATCTGTAGAGGGAGAAATCTGCAGTGTGTGTTCTAAAACACGCTGTGTTTCAAGGGTTAAACACATCCTCATCTGGATCATTTGTTTTTCACGTGGAAGCTTAGAAAGATCCACCATAACAGCATAGTCATCCCACCGGTGTCTCCATTCCCTGAACATTTAGAATGTTGCATCTGCCTTCTGGGGGGGTGGCGTTTGGGCTGTTGCCTTCTGTGGAGGTGGAAGAGCGGGTTGATTGGAGTTAGAATTCACCTCTGTGCCAGGTGTATGGTTGCCTGGATGAGAATGGATGATCGGGGCAAGAGTTTGAATGAGAGCAGTAAACCTCGCATTTTCTTCTTCTCTTCTAAGATCATCCTCTCTTAGGCGAATTGCTTCTTGTTCCCTTCTTCTTTCTTCTTCACGTTGTCTTTCTTGTCTTCTTGCTTCGTCTTCCCTTCTTCTTCTTTCATCCTCATACAAGCGAGATTCCTCTAAAAAACGAATTAAAGCGAGGAAATCAGTCCCGGTAGCTTGAGATGCAGAGGGAGGGTAGTAGTGGGGACTCAAGAGTGGTGGGTTGGGAGAGGCAGCGCTCTCCAACACTCCCCCAACACTGTGGGCGTGGGCGGCATCAACGCTGTGGGCACCCACATCGCTGAATGGTCCCTCTTCTGTGGGCTCTTCTAATTGTTCTGCAAGTATATCTTTCGAGGCCATTATTATTTTCGATGTGCAGTGGGTAAAAATACAGTTCCAACAAAGTTATGAAAAACAACACGAACTGTTTTAAAACACTAATAATAAGAAAAGTTTAATGCAAGCAAGTGTGTGCGCATGTGTATGAACACGTCCGCCAGCGACTCTGTGGGTTGAGGGGAGCAGCAACTCTGCCTCAGGCTGCTGCAGGCAGTCACCCCGTGACGATGAATGAGACTGTATGTGGTCACGCATGCTCCAACCAAGTCCCAACAGACTATTTGCTTGCTTCTTGAAATAGCACAGCAAAAACACTGGGACGTAAAAAAGAGAGCACTACAAAAGCACAATGTACTCCACAACACTTCACTGTTAACTTGCATCACTACACTGCACATGAAATATGAGTAAATCGAATTAAACGAATTCACATTTGAACTGAGAGTCCATTAATGGCGTCGCCCGGTTCCCGTTGTCCACGTCTTAAAGAAAGTTCTCATAATACGACACTGTAAGTTCACCGCCATGTAAGTGTTGTTAACTTCCTTAACCTTAATTGGTGGGGCAAGGATACAACTTAAAAAGTAGGTTCTCAATGTCTATTAGAGTAAATATACAAGATACGTGGGACACGAGGAAAGATAACTTATCGGCTAAGGGGACGAAGACGAACAGACTGCATCATGGCAATACAACAGATAAGTGTTGCCAATGCTGACTCAATGTTGCCATATCATATCAATGACGGTACAGGAATTAATCTAATGATATGCAACATCTGAAATAATGGTTGAAAGTACATAATACAGTTAATAGTACGTACAATAATAGTAATCATGATAATGCAGTAAATGATACATACAATAATAATAATCATGACAATACTGGTACATGTGAAATGTGTCTTTTCATGTACCTACAATAAGCATTATTGATCACATGCATTGTAACGCTAATTAACTTGAAGCCATACATTTTTTTTACTATGAAATTTTATATTATTTTTAAATCTACTGTACTTCATCAATTACTTTTGCTAATACCCTTTTCCTTTTCTCATCACTTTTATTTTAATAACTTAATGTCTTTGCATAGTAGTGATGAAGAATCTGAATGAACATCTTTGAAATTGATATTGGAAGTTTTAATAATGTCAATTAAAAAGCAAGTATGCAGTAGCACAGCTAATTGAACTTTCAACTCTTCATGTTTATAGGTAAAATTGTACAGTATTATTTTTTCTATTCCTCATTGTATAGACTTTATCTACAGTGAAGTCTAATTAGTTATTTCTCTATGAGCCATTATATAGGTTTGACCAAATCAAGATTGAAAAGCAAATGGAGGAAAGTACGGGATTAGTATCTTGAAGAAGTAATATATAGAATTTGAATTGGTTTATAAATTTTGTTTAAACTGTAACTCCTACTTCGTTTGGTATTTTCTCAGGGAAAGGATACAATGTAGAATTCAATCTAATATACACAACCAAGGAACTTTATAGCAGGAATTAGGTGTAATATTTTGACATGTAAAACACATCTTCAAGGTATATATACTGCATTTACAAGAGATATTTGGTTGAATAATTTTTGAAATTTATTTTTCAGTTTGCTTATTTATTTTGTTATTTACTTTGAATTTTATTTTCTTTTGGCTTCAATAAACTTGGAGTTGTGATACCAGGTGAATCTGTGATTTAATAGGTTGTGTTTATGTATACAGTGCACAGGTAGAATTAACATTAGTGGGTAAATGTTGACAAGTGATGTCATGAGTGTTTTTGTAAGAAATTAAGGGGAAAAAGTATACATACATAGTATACTGTACTCTCCAATTTGTACAAAAGAATACAAGTTAAAGTAAAGTGATTGAAAAATGACCCGGCTACTCATCACGTAATTAGTACTTTTTGTTATTTAGTTTTCCAATATTTTCAAATCCTGTCTAAAGGGTTGTTTATATAGAATTAATGAGAACTATAATTTCCATATTATTTAGTCAGTAGTCTACACCATGTGAGAGGTATCTACAACCATGTGGTATTTTTAGATACCTTAGGCATCATATTCAACCTTGTAGATTCAGCAAAAGAAGCTTTCATTCAGTTGAGTAGCCTAACCTTTAGATATTTATGTACTGCATACAGAGGTGACCACAAAGAATTGGTGTACACTACTTACTCTTTTATGTAGTTTTGAGTCTGCTAGGAGACATTGTATGTTTAATTCTGCTTGTATATCGATGAAATATATATTCCAAGACAAAGTACCATCTAGAGTTTGTAGAGAACTTTTTTCCTCTGAATAATATTGAAATAGAATTTTTATTTTCAGATTTCACTGTGTGCATGTGCACTCAATCCTTGAATAAGAGATGTTTTTTTTCTTTATAATTACTTTGGGTTTATATGAAACTAATGTGAATGAAAGTTCAACTTCCATTGTGTTCTGATATGGTTCTTTTTTGGAGAATTTCCGTTAATGTTGGGTACAGTTACTGGTTTATAATTCCTGTCCAAAAATTTGTTTTCCATCTTTATAAGTCAAATGTAATTGTCAGGGTAAGATAAATACTTATTTGAAAATTTCACCAAAAATTTCACCAAGTGCTTATCATACTATGATATTAAGTTTTTATGTAGAAAGGAATGAAACTTTTCCCACTGTTGCTTTGTATAAGGCTGAAGCTGTGATCAGTCTCATTTAGTGGAAATCAATGGAGGATACATTTAATTAATTTGATTGCTGTACCCTGTTTTTTTTTCTAAGTTACAAAAAAATAAAAAACATTTATAAATAAGGATATTGAGTTATTGTGGGAGCTTTTAAATACTTCAATGGACTATGAGCAGAGCAGATTCAATGCTAATAAAACTGTTGAGCCCCTTGGTCCTTGTCGTTTAAGGTTTTGGGGATGACTGTAACCTCCAAGAAAAATTACATGGTTACTTTCATGCCTCAACAAGACCTTAGTTAGGAAATGGTATATTTATCAGTACCTATAAAAAATGATAAAATTCTTCCTATGATTTTGTTATATGGTTGTTTGCAGTGACATTTTGTGATACCTGTACCTACTATTTTAGTAAATTATATGCAGTCTCATTGTACTTTGTTCTTCCCTCTATCTAGATATTCCATACTGTGTATTGTTTTGGTAAAATGTTCAAAATATCAAAGTATTCCTTTAAATAAAAGATACTCTCGTCTCTTAATAGGTGAAGGAGTTGTTGAAACGAGAGGTTGACAAGGGAGATGTGGATTCTCAACGTAACTTGGCGATTATCGCAGATTATAAGAAAATATGCTCCCAGCTTTCAGAACGGCTGGACAAGGAACAAGCTGCGAATGCCCAAACAATTAACATGTACAAGGTAAAGTAGAACTGAGGCCCCCCTTTCTTATAAACTGTCCAGGGGATCAGATTGCGCATTTACAAAGCAGAAAATAACAGCAATGTTGATCTATAGGTAAAGTGAATTTTGTTTAGTTGCAATATAAAAACTTTCATATTTGGACTTTTAAATAATTCATTGTCTCTTAGATTTAGATAATGCACTGACTCTTGCCTTATAGGTTTTACCTTTAGTATAATTGATTGATTGATTGATTGATTTGAAGTTTTCAGGCATCCTGACATCTAAGGTCATTGATGCCGTTATTTAGTATAACTATGTTACCATAGTATCCTGTAAAAATAAAGTGAATATCAGTTTTTTCTATAGATATATGTTGGGCATTTATTGACGCTAATAATCTTCACATAAGTTTTCGAGTGAGTGGATATATTTGAATACAAAATGGAAATACAACTTGTCAAACATTGTAATCCTGCAGTAGAAATTTCTGAGTGTTAACTTTGTAGTTTTTACTTTTGGTTATTTTGGTTTTCAGTTCAGTATTGAAAAGTCTCATTATCAATCAAAGAAAAATGACCAGCAATACTGCAGGTTTCATCATTTAATTTAGTATTGGTGAATGTGCCGTATGGTTTATTTTGACTGATTTTAGAATATCCAATGTAGACGTTGATATCTACTAAATTTGATATTCCTCATGACCGCAAAGCAGTATATAATTGTGGCTTTTGAGTAACTTAAAAATTTTCTTTCTCTGTAACCAGGATTGCATTTCCAAAGATCCAAAGATATTTTTGTTTTAATGACTTGTTCAACCTTGGATCCTTACAAAACTTTTCAAATTATATTCCCTTTCTTTAAAAGCGATTTTCCTGTCGCTATGACATTCTTAGCTTGTTATTGGTAACCAGATTTTAGCAGCTTTGCCTTAATGTTTTGCGTAATCTGTTTTAATGATTGCCGCATCCTATTTATTAAGTTAAATTTTCACAGGTAAAAGTATCATCATGCGAGCAGTGTAGCGGTGTTCTTTCTCCAGTCACTGGGCCCCCTGGAGAATTAGGATCGGAGGAGTCGCCTGCAGTAACCAAATTGCATCAACAAGTTCGAGAACTTGAGCTGGAGTTAGCTCAAACGAAATTAGCTTTAGTCGAATCTGAATGTAAAAATCAGGTATGTAATGTACTGTTGTATTCTAAGAAGATGTTGTAGTAGTTGATAGGGATTGATTTTACTGCCTGCATGGTGTAAATTCTCTTCCCTACCAGTGGCTCCTATTCATAAGAAATTTATTCCTCATAAGGCTTAAAAATCTAGTTCATAATTTCAAATCTGATTTTATGGTGATGGTTTACTTGAGGGACACATTGCTTGTAAACCATTTTTCAAAAGGCATAAAAATTTACCTGTTTTAATCTTCATTATTCTAATACTTCACCGGTGTTTTTCATCTTGAAGAGTTCGCAGCCTCTGAAGAATATTTTTTTTTATTATTAACTCGTTTAAACACAATTAATTTGTACTCACAGTACCGAGTTATTGAGGTTTGCCTTATCCTTCAGTTATTACGGGACTTTGAATTACCATTTGTTCCGTAACCGAAATACAAACCACGCTATTTACAAAGGGTTATTACTTTTAGCGTAGCTGAAATGGCGAGCCATTAGAATTTAACGAGGGTGTATTACCCCCCGCGCTAGTTAGCGGGGGGGTAGGGGAGTGGTAGCTAGCTACCCCTCCTCCCCCTCACACACACGTGAATACTCACTTTCACTTTTGGCTCGGACTGTGACAGACGTCTCTGTCTTGGTCCTCGCTTGGCAGCCATTGTCTGTTTTGTCTTTACTTAATCGCTTACTTTTCTTTTACTCAATATATATGTAAACATGTTTTCATGTTTGTATATATATTTGAGTATAGAAATAAGTAAGTTTCCTTTTCAGATGTGTGTGTGTAGTGTACGATATCTACGTGGAGGCCTCGGCAGTTAGGCCACCACGGCGTATTTTATGGGTGGCGATCGAGTTTGACTTATGTCTTTCTCTCTCTCTCTCTCTCTCTCTCTTGAGGTCGTTCACCCTTTTACTACGTGTTACTACGCCCTTGTAGCCTAGCTTCCTTTCCGTGTGGGGGGTTGCTACGCGTACGTTTGTATCAATTAGTTATGAATCTAATTGTAGTTGTTTTTTTTCAGCTTGTAGAACGATTCTTTTCGGGGTTTTCGTTCTTTCTTTAGTGTTCATTCATTTTTTAATTACATAATTACATAGTTACATAATTATAATTGTTATAATTCTGTTTTGGTTACAGCTCTCCTTCCGCGAGTGTAAGTGGTTGTGAGGGCACGTGCCTGTTGTGCAATTCTTGTTCCTTTCCCTCGGGATTCCTCTTCGGAGCCTTCCCGGGGGAATGAATGTGTACTAATATTATTTGTTTTATTTTTTTTACAGTTACCGATCTAGTTCGTTTCTGTAATATAGCAACGGTGTGAGCTGTCTGGTTGAGTCCTGGGGATTCGGCTGTTGCTGCCTCCCCCCTTGTATTTTCGTCAGGGGCGTGTCTCCTTCTACTGGTAGTACTCCCGTGTCGACGGACAGCTCTCCAGTTCATTTTAGAACAGTCAGGAGGCTTGCCTCCTTGGGCGGATAACTTTCCTTCCGAGGGAAGTTTTTCCTGTCCAGGCTTGAGTTTTTCCCCTTTTGGGGGGTTCTTCTCTTGCCTTTTTTTCGTGCGACTATGCTCTTGGTGCTGAGCGGTCGCACCTGCAGTTTCGCCCAAGGGGCTGGGCAACTGCAGGAGCTCCTCTTCGGAGGATTGCTCCTTTTAGGTCACTGGCTGACCAGTCTCTTCCTCGAAGTGTTTCTCTTTCGTTCGCGAGAGAGTACACTCATAGAGACTCCTCTTCGGAGGTTTCTTCTGTTGCTGTTGCTGTTGGCCTCCCTCGCCGTAAGGCCCTCCGTCCTCCTCGTCGTAAGGGCCTCTCATCTCCCTATAAGGGTGCTTGAGGCGCCCTTTTGGATCTCCGTTTGCAGCCTACACTCCTTTTTTCTCGATCTTCCGCCTTGGTGCAGATGGACAGCAGTCTGATCTCGTCTTCCGACGGGCAACGGTCTTCCCGACGGACAACGGTCTGCCCGACGGACAGCGGTCTTCCGACAAACATCCGTCTCCCGGCGGACAACGATTCCTTCGGGGCAAAGGGTTGCCCCCACGGGGGTTCTTCCCTTGCGTGTCAGGGTTTCCCTGCGCGCCCTTCTGCTCATCAGCGCTCTCCTGTTCGTCAGCGCTTTCAAGATGATCTTCCCTGCGGTTCCTGTTACGTGCCCTGTGCGCCCACGTTCGCCCTCGCGATCTAGAACTTCGGTTCAGGTCGGGGTCAAGGACTTCTTCTTTGCGCAGGCTTCCACGCGTAGCCTTCTGCTCGTCAGCGATCATCAGCTCGCCAGCGATCTTCTTCACCTACGCGGCAGCACGATCCCTCGCCGTCACGCCATCGCTTGCGTTCGTCGCCTCGGACACGTGTTCATTTACCTGCCCACTCGCCTGCGCGATCGCTCGCCTGCGCGCCCGCGCGATCGCTCGCCTGCGCGCCCGCGCGACCGCTCGCCCGCGCGACCGCTCGCCCGCGCGACCGCTCGCCCGCGCGACCGCTCGCCTGCGCGCCCGCGCGACCATTCGCCTTTGCGCAACCGTTCGCCCTCGCGCGACCATAGTTCGCGGCGAATTCCACAGCCGGTGGTAGCAGCAGGGACGCGTGCTCCTAGACGGCACTCGGGATCACCTCCATCCAAGCACAGGTTGGTAGTGCAGGACTAAGACAGGTCAGTACAGCATTCTTCCCCACCTTCTTTTCAGGCAGGTACCGTCGGGTCCACTCCAAAGGATCGCCCGATCCCTTTCACCTTAGCGAGGATTTCGGACTCTGTGTCCTTGGAGCAGCAGACATGGTTTGGTCCGCTGGCACGGGCGTTAATGAGGGTTATGAAACCAGTACTCGCCAGCCAGGGTAACAAACCAGCGGCTGTCTCTCCTACGCTGAAGAGAAAGAGAGGAGTGGACTTCGTGGTGACTTCCCCCAGGGCGAAGTTGGTTCCCAAGAGGTCGGTCTCGAGGGTCCCCTCTCCTGTACGAGTACTCTCTCCTTCTCCTGCCCTGGAAGGATTTTTGGCGGGGGGGCTTTCCGTTCAAGATTTCTCCATCGGACAAGGGGTGACTGCTTACCTCTTCCTCTGGGAGCTTACCAGGTTCTTTCCCTCCTCGGTTACGGCCCGAGGTTTGGTTCAAGGAAGCTACAGGAAGATCAAGGGTACTTTCCTCCTCTCGAGCTCAGACACCTTGGCCTTTCGTCGTTAAGTATCTACTTGCGGACAAGCTCGATGTTGTACCATCTGGACGCGCTGACTGAAGGCTTCCTTCGGGTGTCTCATCTGTGGAGGTCGACGACCTCAGACACCCTTCCATCCTTGAGAAGAGTTTTGTCTGTGCCCAAGGACAGAGACTTAGACAGCTGCTGTGCGGAGTAAATCGACTTCCGGTTTCACTCCTCCAAGGCGCTTTCTTCCAGACTCTGCAGGGCTCCAGCGCCCTTTTCTTTCAACCACGTCGGCCTAAGTTATCGGCTACGACAACTGGGACAAGGTGTCCAATTGCAGTTTCCTCCTGTCAGGAACAGATGGCACGGGAGATTCCCCCGGGGGGGCATAGGCCTAAAAGGAGTTCACGAACTCTAGGATTGCAGGTTTTTTTTCGCTGGGAGGATGCTTAAGGTTACTCATCCGAATGACAGCTTCCCGATGCCCATTCCCGCACAATCTCTGTGAGTAGCCAAGGATATCGCGCCTGCTGTCTCTGTCAGCGAATTCAGTGTCTCTGAACCTCTATGCCATAGCGTCAGCAGAGTTGCCCGGTTGGGCAGAATGATCCATACCTTAGGCGAAGGTCTTCCTTAGGATCATCGACGGCTTCACCCCCGGTCCCCTCAGTCGATCCTTTCTTGTAAGGAAGGATCTGAGAGGGGATATCCATAGTCAACCTCTCAGTCCTGATCAAGTTTGTCGAACAAACTTCGGCCAGCGTAGACCAGCAGAATCGATCAGACTGGTAACGAGGCGACAGGACTCCTTTAACCTTGGATCGGAAGGACGGGTACTTTCAGTTTCCATTCCATCCATCTTCCAGGGTGCTCGTCGAATTCAGCCTAGACTGCAAGTATTCCTGCTTATGATGCAGTGTGGCTATCCCGCCGTGGCATAGCAGGTTTGTTTCCCCAGAGAACTCTCCCTGCCTTCCTCTTGGCCGCTCAGGTGCAGGCTTCCGCCTCCTCTGCTGTTTGGAGGGCTGGTCAACTCCGGTAGGCTCGGGTTTCGACCTTCTTCAGCGCCGGGACTAGCTTCCGGAATGTGACCATGAGTGTGGGCTCATGGTATTTTGCTTGGAGCCTTCTCTTCCTCTGCCTCAACATCTGGAGTATCTGGCCATGATTTTGAGTCAACCGCCTTACCACATTGGAAACCCCGCTTCTCGTCCGTCCAGCGAGGTTAAGCAACGTCGGTACTTGGATGGGTGACCACCTGGGGACGCCAGATTCTGTTACCGCATCCTCCGAGCCTTCCTTTCGGTTGACTGTGGCAAGACTGAGGAGAGTCGCAGTACCTGTTCTCAGTCAAGCAGAGCTTTCAGCCCTACCTTGGAACGTTTCCTAGTTCTTCTTTCCTCATTGACCCGTCTATAGTCCGAACGGTCGCCTCAGGATAAGTTCCATGTGGGGCGATCCAAGTCCCGGTGGCTTCAGGCAATGTTTAACCGGACTCCCTGGCCCTATGGGACCAGCGGAACTATTAAACCTGCAATGGGTGTTGACCTATGGAGCCTCTTGATGGTAGTGGATATTCTCGTCCTTTCCCCACATTCTTGATGCGGTTCTCGGACTCGTCAAAGGAAAGGGGGGGGGGGGGGCATGTTCCGGTCCAGGCCTATGGTCAAGACCTGAAGGATACCTCTCCATCATTCAGGCAGGCTTAAGGGCCTTAGTCTGGCCCCTCTTCAGATCCTACAGCTCCTGCCAAGTCGCCCCGTTGCGCGTCGACTTCATTCTAACCAGCAGGGGACGCATTTTCACACCTTCACATCTTGTAGTAGAGATACCGGGATGATTGAGATTCTCTCAATTCCACCATCGGCTCTCTCATTCCAGGCAGGGGAATGTCTCTCTCAGACTATCCGAGCAGAGCCTCATAGAGAGAGTGTACCTAGGGGTCTTTGACCTTGGGTAACCAGCAAGTGCTGGTCTGGGGGACCTGATCGCAACACCTTGGAACCTCAAGCTTCCACTAGTCTTACCCCCAGTCTCAGACCCCGAGACTCTGGCAAGATGCATTCCGGTGATGGTGGGACAAATTCGACGCCTGCGTCTTCCCTCCTTTTTGTCTGCGGACAATGGGTCTCAACAAAACCAGGTTGTCTGTCAACCTTTCAATGGGAGAGCTCCACTGGGACTATGCGCAGAACGGTTTCTGGACCCTCTGCTTCCCCTGACGGAACTCCCGGGAGAGCTTCTCCCACGGCGCAGACTACTCAAGCAACCACACTGCGACATCTCTCCCGAACCGGGGCATCGCTTCGGCTTCATGCCTGGAGACACTACGCTTCCTCCTCTAGAAGAGACAACCCGCTACAGTCGCGGTACGGAGGTCGCGTCATCTGCGATAGTCATCCACAGGGGTCTCCCAGGCAAAGTGAAGAGTCTAAGGTGGTGGGTGCCGTGGGAGATATACCTCTTCCCGTGAGGCCTCTTCTCCAGCAATAACGGTCTTATTGCCTTTCGGCGGGAGGAAGCTCCTTTCCGCTCTCGGCAATGAAGCCTGTCGCTCAGCCTTTCCCTGACCTTCAGGCTTAAAGGAATAACTTTTTCCTGCCCGCTGGATCTATCCTCGCTCATGCGAAGCTACGATCGTCCCTGCCCTAGTCGGAGGAAGACCTCCAACTTGGAGCATGGCTCGGACTTTTAGTCCTTTAAGAGATCTTCTCAAGACCCTTTTACGACAGGCCTCGGATTGTATTCCGCCTTGGGTCTTCTGCTCACTCTGGCCACGGCCAGTGTGTAAGCAATCTTCTTGGTCTCTTACTACTCCCCCCTTTCTAAGGAAGAGGGGAAGGCAACATTCAGGCTCGCTCCTGAGTTGTTGGCTAGACTCAGAATCTGAGGGTCCCGACCCTTCGGTCCGATTCATTCAAGATTTCGAGTCTCCATTCTGTGTGTTATGTCCCAAGACCTCTTTCTTGCCAGTAAGGAATCGAGAGGTTAGCGCTGGGAACAGCTGCAGTTTGGCCTCAGTTGCAGCCGATTTGGGAACACATGGAGGACATGGGGGGAGAGTCACCAGTATACCTCTTCAGCCCGGACTCGAGTACATTCATCTCGACCTGTCTTCAAACCCTCCCCCGTCACGTCGCCCTACAGCACGATGTTGAATACATCGCAACGTCCTCGCCTTCGAGTAATACTACTCTGTGACGCAGGTGCTACAAGCTGGAGTCTGGAAGCGTCTGATGACCTTCGCAGCCCGCTTCCTGCAGGGCGTGACCCACAGGAGTCTCGATACGTTTTCTATCGCTCTGTGGTGGCTACACAACAGCTGGTCTAACCTCAGGCTCCTTTTTGGACAGGTAGCAGAAGGTTGAGGGCATTGTTATCAGGTTTTAGTCTGCATGAACGAAAGAAGTATGTCTGGCCCTTACTTCTTTCTTCATCATCCCCTCTACGGGGAAGCAGCATCCTGGTCTCTGCATAGCTGACCTCGAACCTCTGCAGGTAAACCATGCTTCCTTGTGTTCCGAGTATTGAGTCAATACTGTCGCGTCCCCCATACCCTGACGAGGTGGTATTGGGAACGTCCTAACCCAGAGTTCCTTCTGGAACTCCAGGTCAACTGCCTAAGACGGGTCACACTTCTTCCTTCACACACAAGCTTACGTAGGCCACATGGTTCCTTGCGGAGCAAGGAACTTGTGAGGTGCAGGGACTCCTTTTCTCGAGTGCGACTCACTCGGATTCTGAGTCCCCGGGTAAAGCCAAAGCCAGTATGGCTGGGGACTTTCCACCCTTCCTAAGGGATAAGTCACCCTTTGTAAATAGCGTGGTTTGTATTTCGGTTACGGAACAAATGACAAATTCGAAGATAATTTGTATTTTTCCTAACCATACAAACCTTAGCTATTTACACATATTTGCCCGCCTGCCCTGTCCCCCAAGACAAGTCCTACCTCTAAGTGAAAGTGAGTATTCACGTGTGTGTGAGGGGGAGGAGGGGTAGCTAGCTACCACTCCCCTACCCCCCCGCTAACTAGCGCGGGGGGTAATACACCCTCGTTAAATTCTAATGGCTCGCCATTTCAGCTACGCTAAAAGTAATAACCCTTTGTAAATAGCTAAGGTTTGTATGGTTAGGAAAAATACAAATTATCTTCGAATTTGTCATTTTAATTTTTCTTTATTTTTCAGGACTTGGTTCATCAGTTAGGCACTGCCATGAATGAATTGCAAGCAGCAAAAAACACGTGGTTCCAGAAAACGCTGACCTCATTTTCGTCCTTGAAAGAACGAACTGGCGCGGGAGCGAGCATAGGAGGAACTACGGTACCTCCATCCGGGACCTCAGGTAGCGGGCTGCAGCGCCAGCAGAGTAGGGACAGCAGTTAATTCAAGAGTGGAATAAGTTACGTCCGGCAGTGTTCGTCTTACGACCCTAAATGCGAATTAGTGACGAGTCCTTTTCTAAAAGTAGGATGGAACTAGACTTGTCTTCCCAAAGCAGTTGGAAGTGGACATCCTAGTCATGCGCTGTGTCTACATCAGATGTGTTACAGGAGAATACAGTATTTTGGCCAAGCATTTAGTGTTTATTACCGTTGCTGGACTCTATAGTACTCATGAATTCATGATAAATCTCAACTCACATGATAAAGATAAACTTTTTAAAGTGTAAGAAACTTTTACAAAAACATTTATGTAATTGTCATACAGTCAGAAGCAGTGTCATTTTCGTGTAAATGTGTGCGTATGAAGATTTGAAAAACAAACATTGATGCATGCATTCTTAGAATATTTCCTACATACGTTACTCATATGTGTGTACATGTGTGTTGAAAGACAATGAGTAGTGAATTTCTGACGGAAATTGTCTTGCTTGCAGTGGAAGAGTGAGAAATATTTATGATTTCACTATATTAAAGCATATTATTTTCTTTTATATATGTATATATGCAAGATACTATCCCAACATTATAGTGTTGCATACCTTTCCTGAACTTTTTTTTGACAAGCTTTTGAAGATTATTCAGTGTATAAGTGCCCCGTTAGAGATTTATGTATTGTATATACTATACTGTACATTATTATTTCATTTGTGTGTTTTTGACACATGCCAATCATTTTGTGATGCCAAGTGCCACTTTTCTTTTCTTTTTTGTCCACTACCTGTCAATTGCTTATTTAGAGCAGTGCCACTAGATTACTACTTAGGAAAACTAGTTCCTTTTCACGCACCTCAGTGAAGGCAGAATTACATGGTTACGTATTGTTGATATATGTGTGTATAACCTAAGGGTATAGTTGTATATATCTTGTACACAGTACTATACTTATTCTCTAAAGATAAGTGCATAATTATTTGAAATCCTCAATACAGTATATTGTCCCGCAAAAGCTACACAAAAGAATCAAAGGGTTTTCCCATCTTATGAAATCATGCACTTGATCGTTTTAAAATCAGAAGTAAGAATGGTGTATCTATGCTCATAGAAATTTATTTTCTACCTCGAGACAATAAACTCAACATTGCCGTTGCTCTCGGTTGCCGGCATGCCAGTGAACGATGCAGCTTTGATTCAAGACTGAAGTTCGTAGCGTCGTATTTAGGCGTGAGATGCCGTGTCAGGGTGAATTGCTTACCTTTGGACAAATAGTATATTTTCTATTGCAGTTAAAGGTACAAGCAGAGCAATGGGGTATGGTTATATGGTTAATGACAAGGTTATATATTTTTTATAAAGTAATTGTAATGGGTACCATATCAAAAGAAATAGACCTCCTCCGTTCAGAGATGAGAAAGTGGTGAGAGGAATAGAAGGGGTTCTTTTTATTTCAGGTTTTGTTTTTCTCATATTTATTAACTCCTAACCAGACAAGCACTTTTCATGAGGTGGGGAAAAAGTTTGCATTCTCTCAAAGTTAAAATAAGCTTTTTATATATAATTTATAAGGAAATAGGCTGTTTTTTCTCAAAGTATTAGTGTGTTATTCAATGCCATATTAGTTTTATTTATAGATACACTACATTATTATATCAGTAAATACTAAGCTTTAGTGTCAAATAACATTTTGGTTCATGTCTATTTTATTGCCATTACCATCACAGCTTTCTTTTAACAATTTACAAGTATAATTAATTCTTTATCTCAGGTGGAGTAGTTTATCTAAGGAGCAGGGTAAATGACGTTGTGGCATAAGCCACAATTACACATATTATAGCCTACTATATGCTGCACTGTAGTGGGAAACTGGTGTAATATAAAAAATCTTACTACAATGTTAGGTGTCAATCTTGGATATACTGATAGAAAGTGATTTTCGAAACAAAATAGTTTCTAGGTACGAAGGTCAAACAAAACTAGTGTAAATCTTCTTCTATATGGTTTTAAGGGTAAAGCTATAGTCAATGGAAAACATTAAGAGTTTGTAAGAACTTTGGTCGACTTAGTGAGGAGATGAATAAGGAAAAGTTGCGGCATCAAAGTGAAATGGAGAACTGACTGCCCATGCAAGAAATCGGTGTAGGTTTTTTTTATTTCTAAATGTATGGAAATATGCAAATATCTTGCACATGGAGCAAACCTTTGTGTTTTTATTAGATAACAGTATATTCCGCTATGTCTTCTGATGTACTGTATTTTCAATTTAAGCCCAAAATAGGCATTTGGTACTTTCAATTTTCATAGTGCTTTATTAAATCCTTTAGGACCGCTGATACTAGTGGCACTTGGTAAAGGGTAGGTGCGAAAAATATGGTTATATGGGTGACATTATCATGTTGAAAATCAAAAAAAAGGAATTCCATTTTAACTTGAAGTTTTGCAGTATTGTCGATATAACTTCCCGCCTATACTCTTTTTCAGCCATAAAATGTGACATGGTCTCTTTGCGGACTTGATTTTTTGTCCAAGAAACTAGAAATCTTGTAAGTGTTTGCTTTCATAGAGGCCAAGGTAATGTTCCCCTTTAACTCATCAGCTTTAGATGTTGACATGGTAGTTTCTATCGCTAATAAGAAAATATTATTAGGCAAAAAAGTTCAAATTTCACAGAAGTACAATTAGGCCATTAAAAATTGATTTGTTTCCAAAAAGGACTTGGGCAGATGGTTTGAAAATACAGATTTTTATGCTGTTGCTTCTGACTTTCAGACTACATTACTAGGAATGAATGATGAATGATTTGAAGTTCTCTGGCATCCTGACATCAAAGGTCATTGATGCCGAGCAGTACTAGGAAGAAGCTTGTTTTAGTGACACCACTAGTTTTTCTATTTTTGAGTGGGAGTTTTTACATGGTTCTTAGTATGAATGACACCTAGATTCTTTGAAATCACCAAAGTTTTGCTAGCAGTGTTTGTTTTTATAGGTTTGAAATGGTGCACTAATTAAAAGAAGTGGTATTTTGTCACAAATTTCAGAAGTACAATTGTTATGAAAGTTATGCATTTCCATGTCCAGGTATTGTTCATTTTAATCCTATCATTTTTTTTTCTATCATTTGCTTATACCTCTACATTGTTTCTTTTGACAGCCAAGTTTGTTATGTGATTCTGATGTCGTGCTTTTATTCTTTTCAGCCCACTGAGTTTGTCAAAAGAAAACGTGGTTCGTACAAAATTTTAATTATCATGGGAATAGAACTGAAAAAATTCACATTTCATTGAATAATTGCAAGCGTTTATCTGGGCAGTAAATAAGTTGGGTTATAATTACTCGGTTGTGTGATCTTGTAGAATGGAGTTCCAAAGATGCATGAAGTTGCAAAATACATTATACTTTAGTATAGAAGTGGAAGAATTAAAAGAGGTCAAAAGTTATCACAAAAAATAAATAGTATGCATTTTTAAGCTATAGGGATTCATTGAATTCTGCGGAAGCTTAATTTAAAAATCTCAATAAGGATATATTATTACTTTAATGATGTTTGTATTTTCACACAGTCATGACTTATATCCTGTTGGATTTTTCTTATTTTATTATGTTTTAAAAAAAAATGGTTTGCTTTAGGTGTTTTTGGAAATTGAAGCAGTCGAAGCTTTTCATAGAAAATCAAAACCTGGAGTTTATTGCCTTTTAGCTCTCAAGATATTGAATAATTTTCTTCCTTGGTATATCTCTCTGTTATAGAAAAGTCTGACATATTTGTTCCATTACTTCCAGTATTTCATATATTAGTCCATTGTTATATATAAACCAGAATACTGGATTTTTTTTACAACTTCGCTTTAGATAAGATACTTTCTACTTGAACTTTAGTAGAAAGGAAGAAGTTGACAGGCATTTAACAATTTATGTATTTTACCAAAAAGAATTCATCCAATTATTGGCCTTTGTATTTTCTAATTTTTTTTTTCTTTTTTTTTTCTCTACCTATTACTGTTTTGCATGATCCTCATTCTGCCTTTCAGGTATACAATGTAGATATTTCTTGTGTAACTTGAAAAAGTGTAAAGATTGAGCGGAATAGATATCTAAGGAAACTGTCGGCAATGGCATTTGAGATATTTTCTTATAAATGCTTTGATTAAACGTCAGCAAGAATATGAGTGAAAACTTATCAAATTAGTGACATGCTGTATCATTTGTTTTCTTGAAGATTTGATGTTTATGCAGTACTGTAATGTCTCTCTGTTCTTATGCATATGCAAACCTTTCATTCTTTAAAATTGGGAATGTCTTCAGCAGAGCTGGAACAGTCATCAAAATCATTACTGAAATAGTTAAGGGTAGGTGGTGAGCATTGGCGAGTAGCCTCGCTCATATCATGTGTACTCACTATTGGCCAGGAGTTGGAGGAGCTTGAGCGCCCTTCTTCACCTTTTTTACCTGGATTGGGATGTGCTGCTTCCTTCTCTGTTAAGGATACTTTGGTATCCCAAATTGAGATGATGTGACCTCTCGAAGATATCGTTGCACACAGCCAGAGATGATCAGTCTTGGGCTCAGGAGCATGGGATTGCACCTTACTCTTCTCTAATATTAACAGAGGGATGTGTAGCTCAGCCTTCGCGACAGATGAGGGTGCACACGATTCTCATGACTCAAAGGTACCGGACCTTAGCCCTCTATCAACAGAAGAGGAGAACCCAGAGTCAGTGTTGTGGAGGTTTTAGCACTTATTTGTGAGTGCAATGATTTGTATGCCAACCATGGAGCCAGGTTCAGACAAGACCTCGGTCATTAATATGCTTATGGTGCCCTTCAAGGGTAGAGACCTTCTCCAGAGCTACTGTGATTGGATCTTACTAGTATGACCCTGGATCAAGTTGATGATCAGATCTGTGATCTGAGAACTTAGTCACCTCAAGTTGATCAACAAGATTCTTCCCCCTGAAGGCAGTGAAGGTTCTATATGCCAAAGTTTTCTGCGTCATCTTCTCTTCAAGTTGAACTGTTGGTGTGTTTACTAGTTGAGAGACTCGGATCAGAAGGCAGTTCCTTATCGGCTTCGGAGTCAACGGTCATGGAGTCTTGTGCCATGGCCACCCTCCAAGCAATCTTGTCTCTTAACCAGTGGTCAAGTTCCTTGACATACTGTACTGTACTTCAGGAAGACTACGGGTTTATCATCTGACTGTTGTCACAAATTTCAAAACAAGTTGGTTTAGAGGTAACTGTCACTTTGAAAGGCTTCAGTTGGTGGTTCGTATCACTGGTTGAAGAGTCATGGGCAGATGGTAAAGTGGAGAACTGTTAGGCAAGACTCCCAAATTCACCATCCAATTCCATCAAAGGGTATCATGCCTGCTGGAAGGGGTTAAGAAAGTCGCCATAACTTTCTTTGAACCCCAATCAGGACCATCTGCAACTTCTTCCCCTTGGAATGATCCTATGCCTGTACACTTCTTCAAGGCCCCACAATTTACCAAATTATGAAGGGAGGCATGTTGTGTAACCACCACAGCTCTCACATGGGACAGAAAACATCTTGTCTATGATAACATGTTTAATGTAAGTCCGGAGGAAAGGTAGAGTGACTGGCTCTTCTGTTTTTTATCTTCACTTGGTGATGAAGCAGTCATACTGTCATATGCTGTATTTGACATTGATGTGGGTAAGCTACATTTCTGATTACCGTTCTTATTAGACTAGATCTATAAAAAGTGGTTCTCCCCTATCCTCCCTTAACGATGGGGAGGATGGTGAAATAAATACAACCAATTTGCTGTCATGTGCCAAATATTTCATTCCACTCTGCATCTCCTGAAGGAAAGAAAAATCTCCCTCACTGGCCAAGTACTGGCCATACACTATCAGCCTACTCTTCCCTGTGATGGCCTTAGTGGAGTTTGCTGCAGTCATCTCCCTAGCTCCCATACTCAACTAGGGAGACTGGCATACTCAAGGAAAGAAAGAGAACCAACCAGTCCAGTTGTATTGGGGACTTCCTACCCACATTCAGTGAGTCTCCCTATTTCAAAAGACTAAAGATTTTTATATGAGGATATACGCATAAGTTTTATAAGTAATTTGTATTTTTCATAGCTATATAAACCTGTTTCTTTTAAAGTTAAAGTTCACATCGCAACCACCCCTTTCAGTCTTGAGCTGAAAGTCAAAAGAGAAGTCTTTGACCGGAGATTGGATGGATCTACTTCCCCATACTCGCCTTATGTCGTGACCTAGCTCGCTGATTATTTTAAAAGCCGTCCCAGCTCTCCTGAAATGTTGCTGAATGACACCACTGGCCTCTGCACCAGCTTTATGACCCAAATCCATAAGTCCAAATCTTGCTCTGCTGCAGATATTCCCTATTTTAAAGGACTCAGGTTTGTGTAGCCAGGTAAAAGACATTACTTTTAAGATTCATATTTATGCTAGAAACATGGTGATTAAAAGCTTCATCATTCTTCAGATGATGCTAGCATATTTCCATATACATAACAACAATTGTGTCATGAAAAGTTTTGAGTATATTTGTGAATCAACCATGCTTTCCTATTTTTATATTTTGTTGACAACTGAATTCATATGCTAATACTGTAATAATTTTCATATACTGTGTTATGATTTAATATTTAATCAAACTGCCCTCTGTAGACTGCCTCTTTTGCCTTGTATTAGTCACAGTGTTCTTTGTAAGCTATTAGAGGTGAGAAGTGACCAAAGATAATGTATGAAAATTAAAAAGCCGAAGAGATTACAGCCAAGACTGAAGTGCCACTGTAAAGAAACTTTAGTATCAATTACACAGGACCACACAGGGCACTTTGTAAGTAGCATGAAAGGGGTCTTAGAATGTACACTAAAGACATTTTTTTGATTTTGGTATACATGGAAAAATACTTTAAGGTTGAATATCTCAAAAGTGCTATAAGTTTTTAGGCCGTTTACAAACAAAAGATATGCTTTGTTATTTTTTACAATGCTTAAAGGGATTAGTGTCTTACTTGAGCTTGAAGTTTCTAGTCTTGAGTGTATTTTCAGTTTAGGAGTGAATTTATATCATACTTTATAGGTAGTTCAGATATATTCTTGCAGTTTGCATTTTGTGTAGTGTCATGGAATATTAGTAGAGAACTATTTTGAGGTGTTTTGCTTATTCTAGAGCGGTATGAGCTAAGTGTTGAATACATTTAGATGCGCTATGATGTACTGTACATAGGTCTCATACTCACAGGTAATATTCTATAACTATGTCATTGAAGTCCTGTAAAAATTTTATTTTCATGATGTACTTGTGCCAAGAAGTACGAGGCATTGTACACAAGTTAGTTTTAGTTTTCTCAGTGATAAGGCTAAGTTATGGTGTAATAGGATAAGGAACTTACTGCTCCATACAAGAAATGTAGTAAATTCAGTTTTTTCCCGTGGCTGTATGTTCTGGTTATCTTTATTATACGCTAGACAAGAGTATTATAAAAACTATGCAGGAACATTAGATGTAATAACTAGCATGTAGAGGTATAGTATATTAGATACTATATCAGCAAATTTTCCTTGTTTTTAGTGTAACATTGCAAAGTACAGTAATTGGTTGTAACTTCTGCAACCATCAATTGCAAAAGAATTCAGTTGTGGTTTTTCATAAGTTACTGGTATTCATTATTTTATTTCAATTTTGTATGGCAAGATAACGACAGTTACACTATTACATCCAAAAATTATGATGCAGTGATAGTTTTTATAATGAAAAAATTATGTTCTGGAGTACAGAACATTTAAAGACTGTTCATGAAGTGCCAGTTATATACTGCTCATTAACTATAATAATTATTCATTACTGACATATATATTATTGTAGTATGCACATGTACTTAGCTTTATTTTGTCAAAAATTAAGTCACATTTATTCATATATTGATGGTGTATTATGCTATATTCATTTTTATGTAAATTAGATTCTTTTGTAGTGGCAAGAACTTATGATTGTGATCAAGTGTAGCTGAAGTAAATAAGAATTTTTTGTCAAAGAATTTTGGAAATTAGATTAAGTTTGAAGAAAGAAGAATAATTCTTAAGTCATCAAATGCGTTACTGCTCGAATCTGTTGTGTTTTCTGTAAAAATGTTGATTTGTGATACCATAAATACTTCTGAATGAATGGATAAATCTCTTAAATAGGAGATAACAATTCACTGTGTGAATGCTTCAGTTTTCTCTGCCTCCAAAGCTTTCCACGCACTTCAATTTCTTGTGAAATTGACTGCTATTTTTCTAAATCCTTGATAATGTTTATTTTCACATTCCATTGATTGCAGTACTGTAGGTTCTTAGTTTCAGTTACTAACCAGTGGTGAGAGTTATTATAAAAATGTTGAAATAGAAAGATCTCTCTACCTAGGCTAGCATAAAGGTAGGTCGAGTTTTTCACATCTTCCGAGACTTTTTAACCAACAAGGCTCCCCAAAGGTTTTCTGGCCGAGAAAAGTGGGATACCCCCTCCCCTCCGTCCCTAACTGCTAGAGTAAGTAATATTAAATAGAGGGTGTAAAGTGATTTAGGGGAATGATGTCGGAAAAAAACCAAAGCAGTTTCAAGTTCTGTCACATTTCATTATCACAATTTTGCAATTTTTTCCATTTTGGCAAAAGGAATGTTTGGAACTCGAAGCTCGTATTGTGCTTTCAATATTTAGCATACATGTTTTCAATGCTATGCTTTCATAAGAATTGAGAATCTAGGAGTGAATTAAAAAAATTTATGATATTCACTTGTGTAGCAAAATTATGAACGAAAGATTGTTCCAAACATAATTTAGGTAGTAACGTTACTTGATAGATATTTAGCGTCTTGTTGTTTTGGTTATTGGCTTTCTGTTATTCCCATAAGGGGGATAGTGAAAGGTCTCACAGGCCCCAGCATTGTGCTATATAACCCAAATTCATAAATCCAATAAATTCTAATATTCCCATTTTCATAATGGTGATTATGGAGTTTTTAATTTGGGGATTTTCTTTAAAATCAAAAAACATAAATCTATAGGAATGTTTTAGCATTAGTTTTTACAGTTAAAAAAAGGACTTATTTTGATATTTTATTTAGTACAGTACTTAAAATATTTATCAACCTGATTTTTAAGACAGCTTCAGTGAAGGATTGAGCTTATATACTGTAATAGAGATTGAATATAGTTTGAATGAGAAAAGTCATACTGTATATATATAGCGTAGACAAAAAACTTTTTTTTAATAGAAATATATTGTAGTTTTATGTTCGTAAGTCAGCTTTATATTTTCTTCCAATGTATGTAATGATGTAGATTAGGTCAGGATCTCATAATGTGAGATTTCTATTTTATTTTTTTTTTAGCTCCTATGTGGATTTCTTTAGTTATTTCTCGGGTTTTTTTATTTTGTGAGAGAGAATGAGATGCTGACATTTTTCCCACTTAAAAGCGAGCAAGTACTGTGCTTTTTGTTTACGGGAAAACTTTGAGGAATCGTATTCGTACAGGGTTGTCCCCAGTAGATTTTCCAGGGCATATTTATTCTATCGTTTGTAATTATTGGTCCTGACATATCTGGGGCAGTTAAACAATGTTGTAGATATTTTAATCGGTCGTGATGAAAATAGTCAGGAGTGTGAAGTATACGTCGGTTGAGATATTTTTCAATCTGTTCAACGGCTGTTCAGTAGAGAGAGTAAATTTGAGGATTCAAGATCCAAGTTCATGCACATATAACTAGTTGAGTTTCTTGAGATGAAATATTACAGAATCTCTCATTTTGTAAATATTGGTTGGAATGGAACTGTACATTTGAACAGATAGCTTTGTAAATAAGAATATATTAGTCAACTGCTTTCTCTGTCTGATTCACAAACTAATGGATAACGATATATATATATATATATATAACCTAATTTTATTGTATATCTTAGTGTACGTAATTTGAGTTTAAAGTTTTTCTCCACTCGTGCTCTTTAGCTTTGGAAGAAAGTGTTTTTTTTTTTTTTACTTTTAATTGTTCACTTCTATGTTATTAAGGTTCATCCTTATTTCCTCCCTTCGACATAATATTGTTTTTTCCCAAAATTTCCTTTTATTCAGTAATGTTAGTAGAACTAGTATTTTGGTTTTGATTTTCAACCCACAGATATTTAAGAAGTAGAGCCAATAACAGCTAGTCATATAAGCATTGCCTTGCAAAACATATTTGCAAACTTTACAATATGTTTGTGCGTTCATTTAAGATTGCCCCACCTTTACGTTAGTGCGCAACCTTACGTCGCTATATTGAAGTTGATGTTAGGGATATATTAAGTAAGAAAATATCTCTTTAAGTGCAGCATTGTAGGCAAACAGTTCTAGATGTGGGAGTCATGTCAGTGCGATAGTAAAATGGAATAGCAGTTGTTTGTTTGTTTTAAAGGAATAGAATTTTTATTTTAGTTGGAAATCGGCAAATTATATGTAAAATTCAAAGGATAGCCATTCCTTGTGGAATTGCAATTGAAATTTAAAATCATTTTGTAAACTTAATTTTTTTTATCTAATAAGTTGGTGGGATTCGTTCCTTTTGACTGGAAATTTTATTTTGTGGTCAGTGGAAGGAGAGAAGATTTTCTTTTTTTAATCGGAGGGAGGGACACTCGATAGTCACAAGTTGCTTTACTCCTTTAGTCCTGAAGATTAACCATTTATTTCTTTAAATGTCACATTCCCTTCTCTCCTCACATCAAAAGGTGACACTTGATTTTTCAAATAATTATTCATATCTTCACAAAAATATAATTTTTCAAAATCCATAGATGTGTTTTTTAAAGTTTTTAAAAATCATACATGTACAGTTTGTTAAGAGATATAGCGATCTTTAAGAAATTTTAGATAAAAGAAGTTTGTTTTATGCAAAATTTATAATTTTTTTTTATATTTAGTAACTGAAATTAGACCCTTGGTCAGTTTTGTATATTCTTTTCCTTCCAGTCCTGAGATTTATTTATCAAGCCTTTGAGCCTTTCTCTTGATATTATTCTATGTGCAAAGTTATGATAAATTTTCTTTTCCATTTGATGTTACCCAAGTTATTTTGGTTGCAAATATAAACTTGAAAAAATGTATTTTCATATCTATATTTTATTAATGTATCTTAATTATTATATTAGCACTGTATTCCCACAGGTGTTATTCAAAGCACTATATAAAAGGGGTTAGCTCCTGTTCCTGTATGCTGCGGACATTTTTATGAAGTAATGTCGATATTACCCCCGCCATTTTTATTTCTTTGGCATTACAGCATTATGTAATATAACGTTAAGAATGGGTAGTGTCATGGTGAGGTTTGGAATTATAGTGTATAAAATTGCTCAGTATTCTTTGCATTAATGTTCTAATTATAGTAAGTATCTTTTTTTTTTTTTTTTCACGGACAGGTTTTCACCTCTGAATTTTTACATAAATTTTCATATTTTGTACTTGATATTACATGTCAATTATGATCAGTGATGTTATATTACTGTCCATTTCTGCCCCCATGAAGATGGAACTTTTTAAGTGTTGAGCTCTATTGGATATAAAAAGCTCAGTGATGTTCAACTGAAGCATTAATTGAAGAAAATTAAAAAAAAAAAGACATGCACACTACACTATTTAAGCTTTAAAAAAAGTTGAGCTTTCTTTTCCTATAGATTTAATACTGGTATTTTGTACAGAATCATAAGTATAATCTTTGTATTATTGAAACTTTGTTTTGGATCTTTAATGGAATATTTAATGCTTCGGTAGCAATCTCATCATCCGATCTGTCTTGCCATGCACATAATGGTTAAGCTTGTGCAAATTCAGCTGTAACAAAATCTTGCTGCTTTTATGCCCTGTCTTTGTATAGGATCACTTTCTTGTACAGAAAGAGAGAAAAAAAGTACTGTATTTATTATTCACTTGAAAAGGGCAGTAAACTTACTCATGTGATAAAAGGTGTGTATGGTTCAATTCTGTAGCTTACATAGCTAATACTTATAAAAAGAGAAATTTCATTGGTATTTTATTTACTCATTTATTTTGGGGATATCTTTCAGCTTGATTGAGAGGGGTTTTGGGAAATAATCATATGTGTGGTCAGCCTCTAGGGTGCTGTCCTGTCCTTTCCCTCTACTATACATGACCAATCATTAAACGTGTAAAAGGAGGAAGTTCCCGATCCCCATCTGAAGATGGACGTATCAGAAAACGTGATCATCCAATCCCACGACATACGGTATGTACTGCACTTAGGTGTCAATTCTTATTTGTTACCAAGTTGAAGCCCTGCTGGTCAATGCAGTTTCTTTTTCTTTGTTGATAATTTAATGCAGTGCTGGTTATTACAGTGGGCCTTTCCTATTCAAGCCAAGGGTAATTGATCTCTACAGGCAAGTAGTGGGCTTCTCTCCGCAAGCCGAAGGCAGTGGATTTTCCAGGCAAGCAGTGGCTAGTGGGCCTCTTGGGCAAGCAGTATCCAGTAGACCTCTTGAGCAAGTAGTGACCAGTAGGCCTCTTGGACAAGCAGCAACCAGTGGGCCTCTCTAACCAAGATGTTGCCAGTTGGATTCTCATGGTAATATGCAGCCAATGGGCCTCTCCAGGCTCAAGCCAACAGGCTTTTTCAGGCAAACCATCGCCAATAGGCCTCCCCAGGCAAGCCGAGGGAAGTAGTTTTTGCCAAGCAAGCAGCAGTCTACTGAACTCTACAAGCATGCAGCTGGCCTCTTATTCAAGCTGAGAGCAGTTGATGTTTCCGGGCAAGTAGTGGGCCTCTCCCGGCAAGCCGAAAGCAGTGGGTCTCTCCAGGCAAGCAGAGTCCAGCGAGTCTCTACAGGTCAGATGCTGCCTAAGAGCTTCTCTGGGTAAGCAGGAGGCAGCAAGGCTCTCTAGACCAACAAGGTCTCTTTCAACTTGTGCAAAATTTTTATTTCTCAAGTAGACTTGACCTGTTGAGGAAGCGTAAGAATCAGTGTTGGAAATTATTGCTCTGAGTAGCAACACCCCATGGTAAATGTAATAGTCTTGGAAAGTATGTAGTGAAGCACCATACTTCTCCAAGCCTATTCCTTTTTTTAATAAGTATATCATTTGTGCGTAGCATAATTATCAGTGAAGATTATTCACTTTCCCAAATACTTTGTATGGTCTTCGTCTTCTTACTTCAATAGGGTATTGATAGCTTTTATTTACTTCTACTTTCCTTTTTTCTTTATTTTTTTTTTTTTTTTTTTTAGACACCAAAACTAAATATGTTTGCCAACAAGTGACTTATAACTATTGTATCCAGCAAAGGCTAAATAATAGGAGGCTGTCTGAATGTAGTAAACAAGAATTTTAAGAACCTTTGTACTTACACCGTATACTGGTACAGTATTTCCCTTTATGTTCATGTTTGAAATGTTTTTGCCCACTTTTTTTTTATAGAACTATAGTTTTTTTATGTGATCACTTATTAGAATAACCAAATTTAAGCTTTTTATCCCTAGAATGTCATATAAACTAGGAAATCACATGCACATTTTGACGATAAAATTTATTTTTCATGATTTGATTAAATACAGTAATGATAATAGCAGTAGCAAAGGACTCCTAAATTAATAGAGGACTGATCTCCAGTACCAACAGAATGATATCCATCACAAGCAGTAATAGTGGGGCAACTCCCCTCTCAAGATGAAGCAGGGAATGGTGGCGCCCTGGAGCTGAAGCAGGTAACTGTGGATTTCAAGAGTTAAGCAGTGAATGAAGTTACTCATGAGCCACTCAGTGTATGATGGTCCCCTCAAGAAAAGTAGTATGTAGCAGTCCTTTCTTAGGCAAGTAAGAAGTGGATGGTGGCCCCTTCAATCCAAGCAATATTGGATACCTTTGAAAAGCCGTGAACAGGGGCCCCTGGAGAATTACACTACGGGGGGACGCTCCTACGGGTCAATGTTTGTATGACATATCCCATTAGCCCAAGCATATGACAGAGGCTCCCCCCTAAGTTGAAGAGGGTCCCAAGCAGTCCTCTCCAGGAAGTCAATGGGCCCCTCCAGGCAAGCAGCAGCAAGTGGGCCTCTGCAGACAATATGTTGCTAGTGGGATTCTTCAGGAAAAACGTGGTCAATAAACTTCTCTAGCCAAACATCTGCCAGTGGGCCTCTCTATAGTCAAGTAGTGGCCAACGGGCCTCTCCAGGCAAGCTGTGGTCACCGGGATTCTCCATGCAAGCCAAGAGCATTTGATCTCTCTAGTCAAGTAGTTGGCCTCTCCCAACAAGCCGAAAGCAGTTGGCTTTCTTCTGGCGCAACCAGCGAGCCTCTGCCGGCAAGCGGCGACCAGCGAGCTTCTCCAGGCAAAACACAGTCAGTGTCTCTCCAAGGAAGACTTGGCCAGCAAGCTTCTCTAGGCAAACGGCCGACGGTGGGCCTTTCCAGGCAAGCCGAAAACAGTCGGTCTCTCTAGGTAACCAGCATTCAGTGGGACAGGCAACCAACATCCAGTAGGCCTTTCTAGGCCAGATGCTGTCCAAGGATTTCTAGGTAAGCACCAGGCAACAAGGCTCTTCAGACCAAAAGGGTCTCTTTTGAAATTTTTTATTATTGAAATTTTTTATTATTCAACTAAGTTTTAAACTTCCAAGGGTAAAAAATTATTCCTCAGCCAACCTTTAGCCATACAGTAGTAGTTGTTGCAAGTCTGCAGAAGCTCCATAATTCTTCAAGCTTAGAATTTTCTTTAGTAAATCCTCTTTTCTTCCAACATTATCAGGGAAACATTTATTCACTACAGTTTGACAATCTTATTTTTTCAATAGGGTTTGTTTTATTTTCTTCCCTTTCAGCTTTTGTGCCTATGGAATACTTTGCTTTGCTTTTTTAACTGCCCCCATTGAGGCAACCAGAACGAAATAAGTACACCACACCAATAAGAGACTTGATATTCATAGTCCTTTGCTGGATACACTAATAAAGACCCTGTCTGCATACAGACACTTGGTTTTTGTCTGATCAATTACAATTAGCATTTGAAGAGGATAATCACAAATAAGCATTTTGTATTAGCATTTATTTTTCATAAATTATGTTAACATTACCCACGGATTACATGTTAACAGTACCCAAGGAAACCAATAGAGATTATTCCCCGAGTAGCAACAGAATATCCTACATTAGAAGCAATGTCGGAGCAGCAACCTGCAGAGCCCGTGGATGATGGTCTTCTCAAGAAGAAAGTGGTGGAGCAGTGGATGGTGTGGTCCCCTCGAGGAGGAGAATAAAGTACCTTTGAGAAACCCATTGAAGCCCTGAGAGTTGCACAGTTTGTTGAGACATTAATAAACCCTCTCCAGCAGACTAACAGTGGATCTCTTCAATGGAATGGTACTCCACAGTGCTGGCAAGGCCTCATCCTCTAGGGCAGCAGGCAGGGCCTCAGACTAGCACACAGTAGGGTCCCTCTGTATAGGTCAGCAGACTATTGTGCTACCTTTCTCTCTCTTTCTCCAGGCCGTCTTCAGGGCAGCAGTCCCACTCTCGGGGCCCCTCGCAGCAGGGCAGACGACAATGCCCCTCTCACCAGGGCAGCAGGACAAACGGCAGTGACCCTCTCACCAGAGCAGTAGGACAGACGGCAGTACTTCTCCCACCAGGGCAGCAGGGTAGATGACAGTGCCCCATCATCAGGGCAGCAGGACAGACAGTAGTAACCCTCCCACCAGGTCGGCAATGTAGACAGCAAGATGGATAGTAATGCCCCACTCACCAGGGCAGCACAACAGATGGCAGTGCCCCTCTCACCAGGGCAGCAGGACAGATGGCAGTGCCCCCACTCACCAGGACAGATGGCAGTGCCCCTCTCGCCAGGGCAGCAGGGCAGTGCCCCTCTCTCCAGGTCAGCAGCTGGCAGGTCCCCTCTCTCCAGGTCAGCAGATGGGAGAGCTCTCCAGGATAGATGGCAGACGGCAGGGCCCCTCTCTCGAGGATAGATAGCAGACGGCAGGGCCCCTCTCTCCAGGATAGATAGACGGCAGGCCCTCTCTCTCCAGGATAGATAGACGGCAGGCCCTCTCTCTCCAGGATAGATAGCAGACGGCAGGGCCCAGGATAGATAGCAGACGGCAGGGCCCAGGATAGATAGCAGACGGCTGGGCCCAGGATAGATAGCAGACGGCTGGGCCCCTCTCTCCAGGATAGATAGCAGACGGCAGGGCCTCTCTCTCCAGGATAGATAGATAGACGGCAGGGCCCCTCTCTCCAGGACAGCAGATGGTAGGGCCCCTCTCTCCAGGACAGCAGATGGTAGGGCCCCTCTCTCCAGGACAGCAGATGGGAGGGCCCCTCTCGCCAGGACAGCAGATGGGAGGGCCCCTCTCGCCAGGACAGCAGATGGGAGGGCCCCTCTCGCCAGGACAGCAGATGGGAGGGCCCCTCTCGCCAGGACAGCAGATGGGAGGGCCCCTCTCGCCAGGACAGCAGATGGGAGGGACCCTCTCGCCAGGACATGGGAGGGATCCTCTCGCCAGGACAGCAGATGGGAGGGCCCCTCTCGCCAGGACAGCAGATGGGAGGGACCCTCTGGCCAGGGCAGCAGTGCAGACGGCAGTGCTCCTCTCGCCAGGGCAGCAGCGCAGACGGCAGTGCCCCTCTCGCCAGGGCAGCAGCGCAGACGGTAGTGCCCCTCTCGCCAGGGCAGCAGCGCAGACGGTAGTGCCCCTCTCGCCAGGGCAGCAGCGCAGACGGTAGTGCCCCTCTCGCCAGGGCAGCAGCGCAGACGGTAGTGCCCCTCTCGCCAGGGCAGCAGCGCAGACAGCACTGCTCTCTCGCCAGGGCAGCAGCGCAGATGGCGCTGCCCTCTCGCCAGGGCAGCAGTGCAGACGGCAGTACCCCTCTCACCAGGGCAGACAGCATTGCCTCTCTCTTCAATGTGCTACATGGCAGAGATACTTTAAAGGCAGCATCATTCTTCAATTTTGCTCTTCAAGCTAGCTATGGTACTTGCACCATACAAAGGCACTGTCCAGCCTGCAGGAGTAGTGCCATTTTCCTGTAGAGCTTTTGGACTCCAATGGTCACATATTCCAGGCAGAGCCAGTCTCCCTAGCAGAGGATGGAAGAGATAGAAGTGTAACTTCAGGCTAGCTACTGCCACTCTACATGGCAGAAGATTCAAGTGTTTATTCTAAAGCCAGCAGCATGTAGTTCCACTCTCCAGGCCAGCAGACAACAGTGCTAAACTTCAATGGTAGTGGCTCTCAACAGTTTCTTCGCAGGTTGTACCAATCTACAAGAAGGGGCAGAAGTGTGTACGCTCATAGGTATCCTCCGGGACAGCAGACGGCTTCCTCCAGGTTTGCAGTGGCAGCCATATATATTACTATTTAGGCCAGGAAAAGGTAATTGCATTGCAGGCAGTAGCATACTCCATGCCTGCAGTATTCAGTGCCTGTCTAAAGCAGCAGACAGCAGTGCCACTCTCCAGGGCATCAGAAGGCAGTGACATTCTCCAAGGCAGCAGACATCAGTGCCACTCTCAGAGGCATCAGAAGACAATACCACTCCAGGCCTGCAGCAGATGGTAGTGACCCCCTTCAGGGCAGCAGACGGTAGTGTCGCCCACCAGGGCAGCAGCACTCTTCAGAACAGCAGACAGCAGTGTCACTCGCTAGGCCTGCAGTAGTGGTGACATTAGTGGTGACATTCATCGAGCAGTCATCAGTTATTACAATTCTGGAGGATAGAAGGCAGTGTCAATCTCCATTATAAGGAGAAGGTTTACACCTACAGTAATAATAAAATATTCTACAATTTTTGACAAATTAACTATAAACTGTTGGTCCTGTTTGGAGATGAGAAATGTTTCAAATATCAATTGCATTTTTCCTTATACTTATTGCATTTTCTGTTAATTTAAAACCAGTTACTCTTCGGTAAAAAACTAATACTCTTCGGTAAAAAACTAATAATTAAGTGAATATTTATCCCTCTTTCCATTGTATAGAAAGTTCATTAATAAAGCAGATAAATGTAACCATGGAGTTTGACACATTATCTTCTCATATACGAAATAAAGCAAACGTACTGAAAAAAAAAAAATTGTCTGAGCTTTTTAAAAAATAAGAAATCATTACAGATTTAAAAAAAAAAATACATTACTACTTTTATAATTTAGGCAGTAAAACTTTAATGCACTTCCTGTTATCTTTTTATAGAGTAATTAAAGGAAAAATATATTTACAAATTAGTTCCTTAAGCAATTATATTCCATAATAATCTAAACAAAATATAAAACTAGAGTATTCAAACAGTTGTTATTTACACGAATAATTATCCTACGAAATTTGAAAGATTGGTATTATAGCAGAAGTAACTTACCAATAGCATAAATTGTGCATATTGTTTTTGTGTCTTCTATATCATGTACATCAAAGTGGAATGAAGCAATGTTGTGAATTTCATGAATTTCCGCCGAGGTAAACCGAGTGCTCTGGAATTAATGACAATGATTTAGCTACATAACCACCTCAAGAACAACACTATCAGTATAACAAGTCATGAAATAGATTTATTACATTTCTGGCAGTTTGAATGGATTTCTTAACCACATTTTTTACAAATGTGTGTAGCCTAATTAATAATGCATGTACATATTACCTACATTAGAATACTAAAAAGATAAATAAAAGCTAATGCTATCTTTTTGCTGTAATGATATGGTAGTAAATATTTCCAAAATGCTAAAAGCAAAAAAAATATTAAAAACTTAGACATGATGGCAATACTTATAATTAACAGATTTATAATACAGTACTTTAGTGCTGCAAAAGCAAATATGTTGCATTGGCTTACAAATAAGAGTATATGATTACTTAGAACTTTTGTATTGTTAAAATGCACACCAATATCAATTTTTAATTTTGATACGATAAACAGTATTCTTCAAAGTCAAAAGTAGTTGTATAACTGACATTAAACATTCTAGTTATATACAGAACTTTTTATTCAGTTAAAGACAGATGCCAACCAACTAACAATATATATTTTACAAGAATTTAAGCATATTAAAATGAAAACCAATTAAAATTATCTTTAAGATGACTGAAAATCCTCAGACCTTGATATCATCACAAGAGATGTGTGACAATATATCATGAAATTGAGAACTATCCAAAGCTGGTCCAAACTAACTAAATTTTAACGAGGGAACAATAGAGTAGTCCTGATTTGTAAATATCCAAACCGGCACAAAATAACACAAATTTTATATAATTTGTATTTTTCCTAGCTATACAAACCTGAGTCCTTTAATGTGATTACTACTGGTCATGTTTTCTATGAATGGCCAATTAAAATTTGGTTGATTACATCCTGTTTCGTGCTGGGTAAATGCAGCGCATGTACAAGGAGCAAGCGGGAGGTTGCCCATAGCGTTTTCTCAACACTAACCTGGTCAAAGACTACTGGGGCAGTTGAGGCAGGACCTTTGGTAAATAACACAGATTTGTATAGCTACAGTAGTTACCATACAAATACAAAATTTGTATTTTATTCCTATGCAGATACAAACTTCCAAGTCTTTTAATGGAGAGTCTTCCTTAGGTGGGAGGAAGTTAAAAGGTAAACCCTTCCTCTCTCGGTAATTACTATAAGTAATAGCAAGAGATCACTTGTGAATTATAGAGGATAGTGTAGCTGGCTCGAAAAGAAGCAAAGCCAAACTTCCGATTCTTGAGAGGTAAAAACTTTCTCTGATCCAGTTACTAGTAACAACAGTAGGTGATAAAGAGAAGCGTCAGGGAACATCGTAGCCGGCTCAGAGATGGCAAGGCTGATTCAGTCCCCAAAGGGTAATCTTTGTAAGGGGTGAAGGTAATCTTTGCAAGGGGTGAAGGTAAACTTTGCAAGGGGTGAAGGTAATCTTTGCTAGGGGTGAAGGTAATCTTGGCAAAGGGTGAAGTAGTATAAACAAAGTGTTACATAATATACAGGATGGCAATTTTAGTATGATAAATACTTGAAGATATGAGGCACACTAGCTTTGGGATGAAATATTCCGGGGTAGGCTTCAAGTGCAGAGACTATGGTATCCTCTTCCAAGGATATCCTAGCCAAGATTGTTAGAGTAATGAATCCTGTGGCCGGAAACTGGTATACTCTTATGAGACTTGGGTCATAATTGTCCTGCCACCACGGGGCCCATTGCGATGTCCACAGACTTAAATGAACCCTTTTATAAAGGTAATTATCAAACTGTGTTTCTTTCTTATTTGGTGATGAGGGAGGAGGACACTGGTCACTAACTACAGCACTGGCTAAGATCGTAATAACGAGTAGCTTGGCCTGAAAAATTATTCTCAGTAGGAAACTCGAGGCCAAGCTCCATTAGGAGGAAAAGGAGGGTACAGCTCTCCTAGTCCTTTCCTAGATAGTGCTCATAGGTAGTCATGACAATTTCCATTATGTTATGATTATTCTTGAGGGGTAATTTCAAATTAAACCTCTTTGTACATCACCTTGTCAGGCTTCCTGGTTGAGGTAGTTGTAAATATTGCTCTTAGGTCCTTATACCCAAGTGGTTCTTTTCTAGATAGGCTTGTAGCCTTTCTAGATTAGGAAGGATGTACCAAAATCCTGCTTAACCAATTGAATTGACAAAACAGGAAGGCAAGCTTCAACTTCTCAAAACACCACTCGTACCACAGATATTAAAGTATTGTATACCTTTTTTCTCAGGACGGGTAATATTTTCCCTGGAGAAAAGGTTCCGTCATCACATCCTGGTTCTCAAGGGATTAATCCTGCTTGAAACAGATAAAGGCTGTCAGCTCATGGCCAGACATCTGGTCATCACCAGTTGGGATTCGCTCCCTACCAAAGTAAGGCAGAGAGGACACCCTGTTTCATAAACTAGTTTTCCCATAACAATCTTGAATTCTGACAGGGTTATGTGTAATAAACCATAGCTTCATCTTGAACGGTAGAGTCAAGATCTTTCTTAAGGTTGACTTGGCAGGGATTGTAGTTGGTACCTCAACTTGGGTAACCAGTACTCGGAAATAAAAAAAACTAACAGTTATACCAACATTGATAAAATAAAAAGGGAAAGGAGGTAGGGAAGGGATCCAAAGGAGCTTCCCCCACTACCTGCAAAGCTGGGAGACATGGGGGACTTGTGTCAGGTTCTACCTCTGCCAGAGTACCTGGTATAGAATATTAAAAAAAGAATTATCTAGTACCTGGGCTAAAAAGTCACGGATGCCAGCTTCGACACCTACACAGTGGAGGCTTATCTAGACTAATCAAAGGGATAAAACAACGGGAAGATGGGGAGATCCATATTTGAACATGTCATCTTCCATGTCCAGAGAGTGGATCTCGACCGATATCGCCTCTTCTGCAATACAAGATTCCTTCCCCCCTGTGGTAATTCTAGGCTTGCTCTTACACTAGTAGTAGCTATTGTGTCTTTGGATCCTGCCTCCAGGGGGAGAAGATCTCGCTTCCCTGGTTCGAGTGGTCTGAGCTTCTGGGTATCTGTAAATCTTATACAGGTCTCTCTGTAGGCACTGTACAGCAGGCCTACCCATCATAATTTCTTCCCTTCCTGGCTTTGCTTGTCAACTACCTGATTAGAGCGATCATTCCACAATTTGTCATAGCTGGAATAAAACTTGTAGAATACTGTGTAGTATTGAGCGTATAACTATGACTATTAGAATTAATTGCATACCTAGTATTACAAACAGGATGGTACTGTCCGGGTAGATCCGAATAAAAAAGGATGGTCAGAATTATGAAAAACATATGCAACATGCATTAAGAACTAATTAAACCACAGTGCCAGAGATTAATGTCTACTTAGCTCTGCTAGATCAGGAATTAAGAACTAATTGAACTACAGTGCCAGAGATTAATGTCTACTAGATCAGGAATTAAGAACTAATTGAACTACAGTGCCAGAGATTAATGTCTACTAAATCAGGAATTAAGAACTAATTGAACTACAGTGCCAGAGATTAATGTCTACTAGATCAGGAATTAAGAACTAATTAACTACAGTGCCAGAGATTAATGTCTACTAAATCAGGAATTAAGAACTAATTGAACTACAGTGCCAGAGATTAATATCTACTAGATCAGGAATAAGAAATTTGTAGGACCGTAACTTCCAGCCTAACAAATTATGACATTCAGCATCTGCAGACCAGATGAGAACTGTATTCGAAACCGGGCAAAATTAAAAAATCCAAACACTTCTTAAGATTAGATTGATCGCTGAAAAGTTTTAAAAGTCATACAGATTTAAAGAAACTATATAAATTCCGAGATAAGGATGTTGAGGAGCCACTGTCCTCGACCTACTTGCAGTCATACTCAGAGTTTTGTTAGGGTTCAGCTTCATGCCCATAATTTGCATCATTAAATATTTCTAGCCAGATCTTTGTTAAGTGATTCAGCAGTTAGAAAAGTTATCCTGTCCACAAAATGTCTCATAAGAAGAATAGATATACAAATTGGAAATAACAGTCTAAGTACATTAAAAGGAAACTGCATTCATTACTTCCTAATACATTAATGATCTTAATTGAGTTTAAACAAAACTAAGCTTTGTAGTTTAGTATAAATTAAATGAAAAAATAACTTGAGATCAAAATAACAAAAATCAAATAGTACGTTTTGTAGACTGAATAGAATGTTACTCTTCACTTACATACAACTCTGATCAGCTCACCTGATACATTCGAGACAATTCACTTCATGGGCTTTAAGACCGTCACTACAGAAAACGAAAATAGAGGATACTACGTAAACAACCTCATCACTTCATTTGGTAATTAGTTGCCAGTATCTGTGTTAGCTCATGAAGACCACGTAACTGAAATAGCCTAAACAAAAGAATAAAATCACTAATTAATTCATATTTATCTATTTTTTTTCCTCTTTTCAGCAGTGAAATTATGTCTACAAGTAACAATAACATCTTGACCATATATGTAACATTGCCTGTCCAATATGCCTACTAAGAGCAACAGTCTTCCTGTAATGCTTTGCTGGTTCAAAAAGCCTGGATTTACTTTAAGGATTTTGATAAATAATGAGCGGACAGCTGTTGTACATTGGATAATGAAGGAAATCCTTAAACTAATTGGAAACTCATATTAAAGCATCAATAACAATGCACATTACATAATGGCTCTTTTGTTAGCATCATTATAGAATATTTAGGTAATTGATAGCAAAGAGTTATTGATGGGCACCAAAGTGAGTATAGGAATGTAATATCTGGTATTCCTCAGGGCAGTGTTCTTAGCCCATTTCTTTTCATACTATACACACAAGACAGGTGGTTTAGCCTAAAAAAACAAGTTCATTGCATATGCAGATGATGCTACTTGCTTTGCATAAATTCCATCGCCTGAATGTAGATCTGGGGTTGCTGAGTCCCATAATAGAGATGTAGCTAATATTAGTGCATTGTGCAAATTATGGGGCATGAAGTTAACTTCTAATAAAACTCAAAGTATGGTTGCAAGTAGGTCAAGAACAGTGGCTCCTCATCAACCGGGTCTCAGCA